>NC_041386.1:437009709-437130405 GCF_002162155.2 Triticum dicoccoides
CCCACACACACACTTTCAGTCGGCGGGCCGGAGAGGCATATCTCACCAAGATGGATCGTAAAACGGACCAAGAATAATCCACCTTGGTCGTACAACCTCTCTTGTTGTTGGTCAAAGTGATGGCCGTCCATGCGACCCCGGAGAATGGCTATCTCGCCAATAATCACGCAAGTAGCTAGTCCCAAAAGATAACAAATGCATGCGTGTGGCCCAAACATATGTAGGAGAGGTGTGTTTTTGAGTAACAATGGAACAACTTTGATGTGGCACCATGATTTCGAACTAGAAATCCCCACAGTGAGTGAGGGTTAGGTTGACGATGCATATGTTGTTACACCACACTTCAAGCCAACGACGGGGATTCATGCATGCATGTGTGCATAGTATATGCGCTCAAACTTAAGGTCTGAATCTCACCATGACCTATACTACGATAACACGAACCAAATGAAGAATCCACCATGGTAACCTATCTTGTTGTTGGTCAAGGTGATCATGGATGTCCACACGGGCCCACGAATATATAGGCTTGTCGCCGATAACCACGCGAGGGAGTGTACCATTCGAAGGCAACCACTACATGCATATGTATGGAGGTGATGCGTGCATGCATGTTTGAATACACAACATTGATGTGGTGTGTGCGTCAAAAATCATACACTAGCTCCCCACACAGAGAGAGATCGGTTCATGATGTGTCATTGTACTAGCCACTTCAACTCGATGGGAGGGATTCATGCATACACATGCATGTGTGTGTGCTCAAACTATATCATGCATGTCATCCCAGAGCAAAAAAAATAACCCCCTCCTAAGTCAAATTAACCTCTCTTGTTGCCAGGCAAAAAGTAGTGATGGACCAAGCGGGCCCATAGATAGAAAGCATCAATATCGCTGATAACCGCTTAAGTGGGTGTGAGAGGACAACCACCACCGCTTTGCATGTGGGCCAAACGTATATATGTTGAATACCCAAAATGCACAACTTTGATGTGCCACATGCCTCAAAAATCGTAAACCATGCACCCACACAGAGTGAGGTTCATCAAGCGTACTACATAGGATGGTCCCCTTTGATGTCTACTACACAATCTTCTTCTTGTAGACGTTGTTGGGCCTCCAAGTGCAGAGGTTTGTAGGATAGTAGCAAATTTCCCTCAAGTGGATGACCTAAGGTTTATCAATCCGTGGGAGGCGTAGGATGAAGATGGTCTGTCTCAAACAACCCTGCAACCAAATAACAAAGAGTCTCTTGTGTCCCCAACACAGCCAATACAATGGTAAATTTTATAGGTGCACTAGTTCGGCAAAGAGATGGTGATACAAGTGCAATATGGATAGTAGATATAGGTTTTTTGTAATATGAAAATATAAAAACAGCAAGGTAACTAATGATAAAAGTGAGCGTAAACGGTATTGCAATGCGTTGAAACAAGGACTAGGGTTCATACTTTCACTAGTGCAAGTTCTCTCAACAGTAATAACATAATTGGATCATATAACTATCCCTCAACATGCAACAAAGAGTCACTCCAAAGTCACTAATAGCGGAGAACAAACTAAGAGATTATGGTAGGGTACGAAACCACCTCAAAGTTATCCTTTCTGATCGATCTATTCAAGAGTCTGTAGTAAAATAACATGAAGCTATTCTTTCCGTTCAATCTATCATAGAGTTCGTACTAGAATAACACCTTAAGACACAAATCAACCAAAACCCTAATGTCACCTAGATACTCCAATGTCACCTCAAGTATCCATGGGTATGATTATACGATATGCATCACACAATCTCATATACATCTATTCGAACCAACACAAAGTACCTCAAAGAGTGCCCCAAAGTTTCTACCGGAGAGTCAAGACGAAAACGTGTGCCAACCCCTATGCATAGGTTCATGGGCGGAACCCGCAAGTTGATTACCAAAACATACATCAAGTGGATCACGTTATATCCCATTGTCACCACAGATAAGCACATGCAAGACATACATCAAGTGTTCTCAAATCCTTAAAGACTCAATCCGATAAGATAACTTCAAAGGGAAAACTCAATTCATCACAAGAGAGTAGAGGGGGAGAAACATCATAAGATCCAACTATAATAGCAAAGCTCGCGATACATCAAGATTGTACCACCTCAAGAACATGAGAGAGAGAGAGAGAGAGAGATCAAACACATAGCTACTGGTACATACCCTCAGCCCCGAGGGTGAACTACTCCCTCCTCGTCATGGAGAGTGTCGGGATGATGAATATGGCCACCGGAGAGGGATTGCCCCCTCCGATAGGGTGCCGGCACGGGTCTAGATTGGTTTTCGATGGCGACGGAGGCTTCTGGCGGTGGAACTCCTGATCTATTGTGCTCCCCGAAGTTTTTAGGGTATATGGGTATATATAGGAGGAAGAAGTATGTCGGTGGATCTCCAAGCTGTCCACGAGGCAGGGGGCGCGCCCAGGGGGGTGGGTGCGCCCCACCCTCATGGGTAGCCCGGGCTCCTGCTTCATCTCCGATACTCCGTAGGGTTCTTCTGGTCCAAAAATAAGTTCCGTGAAGTTTCAGGTCAATTGGACTCCTTTTGATTTTCCTTTTCTGCGATACTCTAAAACAAGGAAAAACATAAATTGGCACTGGGCTCTACGTTAATAGGTTAGTCCCAAAAATAATATAAAAGTGTATAATAAAGCCCATAAACATCCAAAACAGATAATATAATAGCATGGAACAATCAAAAATTATAGATACGTTGGAGACGTATCAGCATCCCCAAGCTTAATTCCTGCTCGTCCTCGAGTAGGTAAATGATAAAACAGAATTTTTGATGTGGAATGCTACCTAACATATTTATCCATGTAATTCTTCATTGTGGCAAGAATATTCAGATCCATAAGATTCAAGACAAAAGTTTAATATTGACATAAAAATAATAATACTTCAAGCATACTAACAAAGCAATCATGTCTTCTCAAAATAACATGGCCAAAGAAAGTTATCCCTACAAAATCATATAGTATGGCTAAGCTCCATCATCACCACACAACGTATTTAAATCATGCACAACCCCAATGACAAGCCAAGCAATTGTTTCATACTTTTGGTGTTCTCAAACTTTTTCAATCTTCACGCAATATATGAGCGTGAGACATGGATATAGCACTATGGTGGAATAGAATGGTGGTTGTGGAGAAGACAAAAAAGGGGAAGATAGTCTCACATCACCTAGGCGTATCAATGGGATATGGGGATGACCATTAATAGATATCAATGTGAGTGAGTAGGGATTTCCATGCAACGGATGCACTAGAGCTATAAGTATATATGAAAGATCAACAAAAAGAACTAAGTGGTTGTGCATCCAACTCGCTTTCTCACGAAGACCTAGGGCATTTTAAGGAAGCCCATCATTGGAATATACAAGCCAAGTTCTATAATGAAAAATTCCCACCAGTATATGAAAGTGATAACATAGGAGACTATCTATGAAGATCTTGGTGCTACTTTGAAGCACAAGTGTGGTAAAAGGATAGTAGCATTGTCCATTCTCTCTTTTTCTGTCATTTTTTTATTTGGTCCTTTTCTCTTTTTTTATGGCCTCTTTTTTTTAGTCCGGAGTCTCATCCCGACTTGTGGGGGAATCATAGTCTCCATCATCCTTTCCTCACTAGGACAATGCTCTAATAATGATGATCATCACACTTTTATTTACTTACAACTCAATAATTACAACTCGATACTTAGAACAAGATATGACTCTAAATGAATGCCTCCGGCGGTGTACCGGGATGTGCAATGACTCATGAGTGACATGTATGAAAGAATTATGAACGGTGGCTTTTCCACAAATACAATGTCAACTACATGATCATGCATAGCAATATGACAATAATGGAGCGTGTCATAATAAACAGAACGGTGGAAAGTTGCATGGCAATATATCTCGGAATGGATATGAAATGCCATAATAGGTAGGTATGGTGGCTGTTTTGAGAAAGATATATGGTGGCTTTATGGTACCGGCGAAAGTTGTGCGATACTAGAGAGGCTAGCAATGGTGGAAGGATGAGAGTGCGTATAATCCATGGACTCAACATTAGTCATAAAGAACTCACATACTTATTGCAAAAATCTATTAGTTATCGAAACAAAGTACTATGCGCATGCTCCTAGGGGGATAGATTGGTAGGAAAAGACCATCGCTCG
The DNA here is from genome assembly GCF_002162155.2 of Triticum dicoccoides. Classification (NCBI taxonomy): domain Eukaryota; kingdom Viridiplantae; phylum Streptophyta; class Magnoliopsida; order Poales; family Poaceae; genus Triticum; species Triticum dicoccoides. The sequence goes on from NC_041386.1 coordinate 437,013,911, forward strand.
TCCCCGACCGCCACTCATAAGGAGGACAATCAATAAACAAATCATGCTCCGACTTCGTCACATAACGGTTCACCATACGTGCATGCTACGGGAATCACAAACTTCAACACAAGTATTTCTCAAATTCACAACTACTCAACTAGCATGACTTTAATATCACCATCTTCATATCTCAAAACAATCATCAAGTATCAAACTTCTCATAGTATTCAATGCACTTTATATGAAAGTTTTTATTATATCCCTCTTGGATGCCCATCATATTAGGACTAAATTCATAACCAAAGCAAACTACCATGATGTTCTAAAGGACTCTCAAAATAATATAAGTGAAGCATGAGAGATCAATTATTTCTATAAAATAAAACCACCGCCATGCTCTAAAAGGGTATAAGTGAAGCACTAGAGCAAATGACAAACTACTCCGAAAGATATAAGTGAAGATCAATGAGTAGTCGAATAATTATGCAACTATATGAAGACTCTCTAACATTTAAGACTTTAAGATCTTGGTATTTTATTCAAACAGAAAGAAAAACAAAAGAAAATAAAATGACGCTCCAAGCAAACACATATCATGTGGCGAATAAAAATATAGCTCCAAGTAAAGTTACTGATGAACAAAGACGAAAGAGGGGATGCCTTCCGGGGCATCCCTAAGCTTAGGCTCTTGGTTGTCCTTGAATATTGCCTTGGGGTTCCTTGGGCATCCCCAATCTTAGGCTCTTGCCACTCCTTATTCCATAGTCCATCGAATCTTTACCCAAAACTTGAAAACTTCACAACACAAAACTTAACAGAAAACTCGTAAGCTCCGTTAGTATAAGAAAATAAATCACCACTTAGGTACTGTTTTGAACTCATTCTAAATTTATATTGATGTAATATCTACTGTATTCCAGCTTCTCTATGGTTCATACCCTCTGATACTACTCATAGATTCATCAAAATAATCAAACAACACATATAAAACAGAATCTGTGAAAAACAGAACAGTCTGTAGTAATCTGGATCAAACGTATACTTCTGGAACCCCAACAATTCTAAAATAAATTGCTGGACATGAGGAATTTATCTATTTATCATCTTCAAAAAGAATGAACTAAATAGCACTCTCCAATAAAAAATTGCAGCAATTCTCGTGAGCGCTAAAGTTTCTGTTTTTTACAGCAAGATCAACAAGACTTTCCCCAAGTCTTCCCGACGGTTCTACTTGGCACAAACACTAATTAAAACATAAAAACTCAATCATAACAGAGGCTAGATAAATTATTTATTGCTAAACAGGATCAAAAAGCAAGGAACAAAAATAAAGTTGGGTTGCCTCCCAACAAGCACTATCATTTAACACCCCTAGCTAGGCATGATGATTTCAATGATGCTCACATAAAAGATAAGAATTGAAAGATAAAGAGAGCATCATGAAGAATATGACTAGCACATTTAAGTCTAACCCACTTCCTATGCATAGGGAATTTGTGAGCAAACAACTTATGGGAACAATAATCAACTAGCATAGGAAGGCAAAACAAGCATAACTTCAAAACTTTAAGCACATAGAGAGGAAACTTGATATTATTGCAATTCCTACAAGCATATATTCCTCCCTCATAATAATTTTCAGTAGCATCATGAATTAATTCAACAATATAACTATCACATAAAGCATTATTTTCATGATCCACAAGCATAGAATTTTTATTACTCTCCACATAAGCAAATTTCTTCTCATGAATAATAGTGGGAGCAAACTCAACAAAATAATTATCATGTGAGGCATAATCCAATTGAAAACTAAAATCATGATGACAAGTTTCATGGTTATCATTATTTTTTATAGCATACAAGTAATCACAATAATCATCATAGATAGCAACTTTGTTCTCATAATCAATTGGAACCTCTTCCGAAATAGTGGATTCATCACAAAATAAAGTCATGACCTCTCCAAATCCACTTTCATCAATATAATCATTATAAGTAGCAGGCATGCTTTCATCATAATAAATTTGCTCATCAAAACTTGGGGGACAAAAAATATCATCTTCATCAAACATAGCTTCCCCAAGCTTGTGGCTTTGCATATCGTTAGCATCATGGATATTCAAGGAATTCATACTAACAACATTGCAATCATGCTCATCATTAGTGCCAAACATTCTAATGCATTCTTCTTCTAGCATTTGAGCACAATTATCGGAATCCTTATTTTCATGATAGATATTAAAAAGATGAAGCATATGAGGTGCTCTTAATTCCATTTTTTATAATTTTCTTTTATAGACTAAACTAGTGATAAAACAAGAAACAAAAAGATTCGATTGCAAGATCTAAAGATATACCTTCAAGCGCTAACCTCCCCGGCAACGGCGCCAGAAAAGAGCTTGATGTCTACTACACAACCTTCTTCTAGTAGACGTTGTTGGGCCTCCAAGTGTAGAGGTTTGTAGGACAGTAGCAAATTTCCCTCAAGTGGATGACCTAAGGTTTATCAATCCGTGGGAGGCGTAGGATGAAGATGGTCTCTCTCAAACAACCCTGCAACCAAATAACAAAGAGTCTCTTGTGTCCCCAACACACCCAATACAATGGTAAATTGTATAGGTGCACTAGTTCGGCGAAGAGATGGTGATACAAGTGCAATATGGATAGTAGATATAGGTTTTTGTAATCTGAAAATATAAAAACAGCAAGGTAACTAATGATAAAAGTGAGCGTAAACGGTATTGCAATGCGTTGAAACAAGGCCTAGGGTTCATACTTTCACTAGTGCAAGTTCTCTCAACAATAATAACATAATTGGATCATATAACTATCCCTCAACATGCAACAAAGAGTCACTCCAAAGTCACTAATAGCGGAGAACAAACGAAGAGATTATGGTAGGGTACGAAACCACCTCAAAGTTATCCTTTCTAATCGATCTATTCAAGAGTCCGTAGTAAAATAACATGAAGCTGTTCTTTCCGTTCAATCTATCATAGAGTTTGTACTAGAATAACACCTTAAGACACAAATCAACCAAAACCCTAATGTCACCTAGATACTCCAATGTCACCTCAAGTATCCGTGGGTATGATTATACGATATGCATCACACAGTCTCAGATTCATCTATTCAAACCAACACAAAGTACCTCAAAGAGTGCCCCAAAGTTTCTACCGGAGAGTCAAGACGAAAACGTGTGCCAACCCCTATGCATAGGTTCATGGGCGGAACCCGCAAGTTGATCACCAAAACATACATCAAGTGGAGCACGTGATATCCCATTGTCACCACAGATAAGCACATGCAAGACATACATCAAGTGTTCTCAAATCCTTAAAGACCCAATCCGATAAGATAACTTCAAAGAGAAAACTCAATTCATCACAAGAGAGTAGATGGGGAGAAACATGATAAGATCCAACTATAATAGCAAAGCTCGCGATACATCAAGATCGTACCACCTCAAGAACACGAGAGAGAGAGAGAGGGAGAGAGAGATAGATAGATAGATAGATAGAGAGAGAGATCAAACACATAGCTACGGGTACATACCCTCAGCCCTGAGGGTGAACTACTCCCTCCTCGTCATGGAGAGCGCCAGGATGATGAAGATGGCCACCGGAGAGGGATTGCCCCCTCCGGCAGGGTGCCGGAACGGGTCTAGATTGGATTTCAATGGCTATGAAGGCTTCTCGCGGTGGAACTCCCGATCTATTGTGCTCCCCGAAGTTTTTAGGGTATATGGGTATATATAGGAGGAAGAAGTACGTCGGTGGATCTCCGGGCTATCCACGAGGCAGGGGGTGCGCCCAGGGGGTGGGCGTGCCCCCCACCCTCGTGGGCAGCCCGGGACTCTCCTGGTCCATCTCCGATACTCTGTGGGCTTCTTCTGGCCCATAAATAAGTTCCATGAAATTTTAGGTCAATTGGACGCCTTTTGATTTTCCTTTTCTACGGTACTCTAAAACAAGGAAAAAACAGAAACTGGCACTGGGCTCTGGGTTAATAGATTAGTCCCAAAAATAATATAGAAGTGTATAATAAAGCCCATAAACATCCAAAACAGATAATATAATAGCATGGAACAATCAAAAATTATAGATACGTTGGAGACGTATCACCCTTCCCCCCTCTTCACTGGATACTATATGTTCCTGCCTTAATATATGTACAATCCAAAAGAATCCTCATCGATGGTGAAATTAATTAACCTCTCCCGATGTAGGTAAGTGATGCATGCATGCATCGACGATGGCCTCGTGGGCCCATAGATGGAAGCGTCACACGTGAGTGTCCTAGCTAGGATATGCATGTGGCCCAAAAAGGTGTTGTGTGATGTTTGAATAGCCAATTTCACAATTTTGATGTGGCACGTGCCTCGGAAACCAGAAATTCCCGACACTGAGTGAGGTGTACTTGTTCACGGACGCGTACGTATAGTGTATATGCTTGTCCCCTCCCACCTCTTCGACGCGTTATATATACCACCATAACACAAACAAAAAAGATTCTGCCTTGCTGGTCAAATTAACCTCACTGTAGGCTGTTCATCAAAGTGATGGACGACGACCTCGCGGGCCCACAGAAAGTGTCACACACGAGTATCGAGTGTTGTGTAGGACAACCATCGACTGCATGTGGCCAAAACATGTATGTATGAAAGGGTTGTGTAATATTTTAAATAACGATTTCACGACTCTGATGTGGCACCGACCTGCCTAACAAAACGGCCAACCCACACGGTGGCTCACAACTCGTAGTGTACTGCGAGCCACCCGCCACCCCCAGACGCACACACCCCCACACACGTCGTGAATCCACCGCAACTACGATCCATGTTAAATTAATTATCCCGGCGTGAACATATATGTTACCAAAGGAGGGACGTTTTAATTTTAGAAAAATCACAGAGATCATTAAGACGTTTTAGTACATTAATTGATTGATTTTCTACGGGTATAATGTGCAAAAATCAAATTTGAGCTACATGCACACGTGAAAGTGCACCTAAATGGATTGCAAAAAGACATGTGTCTCACTGGGTGCATGTTTACTCCCCGTGCAACAAATTTCAAACATTGAGAATCTTGATTTTTAAATTCTAGTACATCCAAAACTTATTTGAAGTTTATGAAACTTATCGTGTTGTCATATGAACACCAATACAAAGTGGCATTGTACTTTTTTTGTCAAATTTGAGACCAGTTTTGATATAATATTTATCTAATTACAGACGGGAGATTAGTAATAATTGGGAACCAATATCCTAAACGGATTATTTATTCGAATCATGAGCGCTAGACCAGCAATGGATATGTGCCATGCTTCGGTTAAGCAATAAAGCGACAGCATTAATCATCCAAATAGAAAAACAATATACATGCCGCTGCGTGACCCGTGTGCCCTGCGAGTAGGCGTGAGTTCACGAGACGCATGCGAGTAGTCCGCCGCGCATGCAGACAGGGAGCGTGCGTGCAGGTGTGTGAATTGACGGAGGCGTGCTCACCGCGTAGTGTCATCAGGAGGCGTGCGAGTAGGTGTGTGAAACTTTGGTAGGCATGCCAGCAGTCCGGTGCGCAGGCCCGCCGGGAGGCGAGCTATCGGTTTGACCACCGCCTGCGTGTCTCCCACAACTCCCACTACTCTATATTAATGGTGCTCCCGAGCGTCTGCACCCCCATCCTCGCCACACACACATAATTCTCTCTCTTCGCTTGCATCCTCGACGCCGCTCTCAGTCCTCAAAGCCGTCAGTGTATGAGGATGCCGCCGAAGCGCCCCATCGGAGGGAGTGGCGATTTCAGGGCTGCTAAAGCACTGGAGCATGACGTGGAGATGGAGACAGAGGTTGTCGTCACCGCTGGCGAGTTATCGCTGCACCCTGACGTTGTCGACGGTGTCGAGCTTCCACAGCCGGAGGCGGAGTTCCAAACCGACTCCGACAACTACTCTGGCGACGACTCCGACGATGACGGACAGCTGGTTAGTCATCTATACCCATTTATGTGTCAAATAGATCATAGGGTTTCTCTGGTTACTCCTGCCTCCCCCTTTTTGGAATAGAAATCTTGTGGTTATGTTCTCCCAATCCATGAAATCTGAGTAAGTTTCGTTAGATCCGTGTAGTGTATTGATTGTTTGAATGGTACAGGTGATAAGTGATTAGTTGTTTCATATGTGCAAATGATTTCTGCTAGTAATCCCACTAGGGTTAGTGTTCGTGCTAATAATTCCTAGCCAGGACTTGACAATTGATTTTGAATGACCTACATATGTTTGTGCTATTATTTTTTTCAAGATTGGTCTGTACATAGACGACTATGCTTAAAAATTGAACCATAATCTCTGGATATGTAAAAATAAATAGTCATAAATTCCTAATCCTACTTCACGGCATGCAATCAGTGATTTGATGCCAAATTTATTTTACTATTTGTATAGGTGCAGTCTGACGATGTGGGCAGCAAGGATGAAGATGCCCAGAGGAGGTACAAGAGGTGAATCCTGAGGGAGCTTTATGTGGGAATGCATAACAGGCATATTAGGACCTGGAACAGCGGCTATGGATGCCAATTTTGCAACCACAAGCTTCATGACGCGTATCTAAATGTTCTGGCGCATGCAAGAGGACGGGCCGTTGGCTCCTTCAAGCAGAAGTATTCTCGTAGGGTGGTACACGGCGCGTACGCCGAGTACCTGGAGAAGCTTAAGATCGTGCCAGCATGGGAGATGAGCTATGGGATGGATCAAACTATCTACGCTTGAGTATGCTTAATGACGGTTGAACTATGTACTTATGGTTGATCTATGCTTATGTACGTGTACGCTTATTATCTATGTCTAAGTATGTTAAATATTTGGTCAAAATTTGGTAAAAAAATCAAAGGGGACCAATAAACCAGGACGGAGGTAGTACGTCAATCACACAAGGTTCCCAAAATTAGAACCGTGTATAATGACTTTCATTTTGCCTATTGCGTCAATCACACATGGTTCGCTCTAGCAAATTGTCGGAGTAAATGACCACGGGTAGCCTAGCCGGCTCCCCCTGGCCCTTCTGAAAAAATTACGAGTCGATCCAGCCCTCAAGAATCCAAGACGTGGGGCCGCCTTCCCCTTGCCGGCTGTCTCCCAGGCCGACTGTCGGAAGGCGGCCCGGCTTTAGCCCTCATGAAGAAAGCCGCGGGAGGGCCGGCTCCAAGAAGCCGGCCGCAAGAAGCCGACTCCCACAAAGCGGTCAAGATCGTACCCTCGAAGTCTGCATCCACATAACGGCGACGTGACGGGGCGTGGCTACGGTAAAGCCTGCCACCCCCGAATCCTAGGACACGCCAGGCACAGTGCACCGTACGGGGTGGCCATGACCCGTCCAGCGCGGCACTGTTGCCATGATGACCCTGATGCCACCCACGACGGGCTGTCAGCGCGGCCCACGGGCGGTGGGCCCCTTCAGGCAGAGAGACACCTGAAGGCGGCCAGGACTCCCCCAGTCGGCCCAAGACGGGGCCGGCTCCCCACAGCCGGCTTGCTTCCTCCCTCGAAGGAGACGCCCCATTAAGGGGACAAGACGAGGCGTGGCTACAGCGATCGCCCGCCGGGCGGCGGCACTATAGCCACGCTTACCTCGGTGAAGCCCTCGTCACCAGGTTTGAGGCAACAGTGACCAGCCGCCGACAAGGCCCTTGACAGTGGGGCCTGCCTGTCGACCAAGGAGCCGGCAGCCGGCGGGACCCACTAGCCGGCGGGCCCCAGCAGCCGGCGCAGAAGCCGGCGAGCGTAGACACAAACGGCTAGGGCCCACGCCCAGCCGGATTACCATTGTACCCCCGGGGGGTGGGCCTATATAAACCCCCCGGGGCACCCATGCAAAGGGTTGATCTGAGCTAGTTTTAGACACCACATAGAGAGGAGAGGAGAGCTAGTCGTGCCCTTCTTCTTCTTCTAGCCAAACAGCTCAAGGAGCATCTTGTAGCCACTCGTTCATCTAGTGATCATGCGGAGACCCCGCAGAGCAGCAGTAGGGGTGTTATCTCCTCGGAGAGCCCTGAAGTTGGGTAAGATTCACCGGCGTGCATGTCTTTGCCTCATCCCGCTTCCAGGCACCGGCGACGTCTTACTAGCTCCCACAATGATAAGCCACCCGTTGGCATATATCGCACCTACCACCCAACATTTGGCGCCCACCGTGGGGCCAGGTGCACCGTCGTCCGGAGACCTGTTCTGGACGGGAACCCTCTTCCTCCCCAGCGAGCGTAGCCAGCCCGGCACGCCCGATGGCGCTTGCCATGACGCACTGCAAGGCGTCGCCAACGTCTGCGCAAAAAGCGGCCTCGCTGATCTCCTTGACGAGACCCTCATCTCCGACGAGCCCGCCTCTGACGCGGGCACCGACCACCTCGTCAACCTCCTCGGCCAGCTCCACGTCTCCGGCGAGCTTGCTGTGGACTTGGAGTCTGTTGGCTCCACTGATCCGATGCCTGTCGACTCCGACACGGCCTCGCTCGACGCTTTCCCCACCGACGTCGCGATCTACAACGACCCGCTTCGCCGGGCCGATGGCTGCGACGGTGCCCCCACCGAGGTGATGGTCATCGGCCACGGCGGCGCTTCTGGCAAGAACGCCCTCGATGCCCCGCATGCAGCGGTCCATGACTTGTCATCCCCCTCCCAGCCGATGTCGACGCCGAAGCACTGGAGGCTCGCCGCCTTGCCCTCCTCGCGGAGGGTCGGAAGTTGGCTTCCATGAGACGCCTCACCGAGGCCCACCAGCACGAAGCCGACCGTGCCGCCTTTGGCACGCCGCCCCCAGGCGGGCCAAGCTGAGCTAGCGTTGTCAGACAGCGCGCGCTGCCCTCGCCGACACGCTAGGAGTCGACCGCCCAGTCTACGCCACTCCACTCGAGAACCTGCACGCCCCCCAGGCGGCCGTAGACGAGCTAGACAGACTGGGGGCCGAAGAATTCCCCCACATGACCAGACGCATCCAGCAACTAATCGATGCAGCCGCACAGCGGCACGAAGCCGACGCCCGTGCGGAAAGCCCTCCCTCGTGCCGAGAGCACGGCGTGACGTCCCGGACGCCGACTGCGGGTAAAACCCGCGCGCGACACGAGAGGAGCCGGCTGCAAGCCGAAGCCGAACCCGGACCTCCATCGAGCGAGACGCAGAAGGCCGTCCCCGGGCCGTGGAGCGGCGGGGCAACCCACCTCCGCCTTCGCCTCGTGGGGAGAGATATCCCACCCCACTGCCTGTCGCGCATCCGACTCTCAGCGGCTGACTAGGTCTCCGTGAAGGAGTCGGCGAGAACGACGCCCGCCATCGGATCGACCTCCTAGTGCGATCCCTGGCGCTAGAAGAAGAAGATGATGTCGGCCCGCCTTGCTTCGGCCCCCGCATCCGCGACGAGCCTTTCCCCAAAGGGTTCTCGCTCCCAAGAGACGCGCCCAAGTACAACGGGTCCGTGAAGCCGGAAGATTGGTTGATCGACTACTCCACAGCGGTTCGCATAGCAAACGGCAACAGGCGCGTTGCCGTGAAGTACGTGCCCCTCATGCTGCAAGGCACGGCGTGGACCTGGCTCAATAGCCTCAGGCCCTACAGCATCAACAGCTGGCTAGACTTCACAGAGGCCTTCGTCCGCAACTTCACCAGCACCTACAAGCGGGCCCCCAAGCCCAGACAGCTCTCCTTGTGCGTGCAAGGCCCCGCCGAATCCACTCGCGACTACCTCACGCGGTGGGCCGAGCTCCGCAACTCTTGTGAAGGGGTGCACGAGGTGCAAGCCATAGAATACTTCACCGCCGGATGCCGAGAAGGCACCCTCCTTAAGCACAAGCTCCTCTGCGACGAGCCGACTACCCTCGACGAGCTTCTGGTCATAGCGGACAAGTACGCCACCGCCGACTCCTCAATGAAGACTGAACTCCGGGTAGACGCGTCCGGGAAGGTAATCAACCCGGCGCCCAAGACGCCGGCTGGGGACTCCGACCGACGCCCGTACCAGAACGACCACAAGCGCAAGGGCCCCGTGCCGCTCTCCACCAGTCGGCAGGTGGCCATAGTCGAGGACAAGCAGCCCGAAGGGCGGCCTGCACCCAAGAAGCAGAAGGGCGGCAGGCCGGCTTGGAAGCCGGCCTTCTCCTACGAGCAAACTCTCGAGGCCCCGTGCAAGTTCCACAGCGGCGCGAAGCCGTCCAACCACACAACCCGAAGTGCCACTGGCTCACCCAAATCTCCAAAGGCGAAGGGCTCGCGCCGCCTCCGCCTGCTGGTCCGCCGCCTTCGGCTCCGCAGCTGCCGACCGCTCGGCCAGCAGTCGGAGCTGTGCACGATGAGTTCCCCGACGAGCATGCTGCCTATGTCGTCTTTACAAGCCAGCCCGAAGGCCGGCGTAGCAGACGCCGAGAGCACCAGGAAGTCAACGTGGTCGCTACCAACCCTGTCGAGCACATGCACTGGTCAGAAAAGCCTATCAGCTGGAGCCGGGCCGACCACCCAGAGGTGATGCCATATCCCGGCTCTTATGCGTTGGTTTTGGATGCCACCCTTGCAACGGACAGACGCGCCGCCTGTTTCTCCCGCGTGCTGATAGATGGCGGGAGCAGCATCAACATCATGTACCGTGACACCCTGGAGAAGCTGAACGTCAAGACGAAGCAACTCATGCCTACTCGGACTGTGTTCCATGGCATTGTACCTGGCCTGTCCTGCGCCCCCATTGGCAAGATCAAGATTGATGTTCTCTTTGGGGACAAGGATCATTTCCGCCGAGAAGTGATCTGGTTTGAAGTGGTGGACCTAGAGAGCCCCTACCATGCATTGCTTGGCCGTCCTGCCTTGGCCAGGTTCATGGTTGTTCCCCACTATGCTTACCTCAAGATGAAGATGCTGAGCTCCAAGGGCATCATCACCATAGCCGGCGATTACAAGAAATCTTCCGAGTGCGCTGCAGCCAGCAGCCGGCTGGCCGAGTCCCTTGTGATTGCCGAAGAAAAGAAGATGTTGGACCGAGTCATGGCCATGGCCGGCAAACACCCGGCCCTGCCCCCCGATCCCAAGGAGTGTGATGCCCAAGGATCTTTCCAGCCGGCCAAGGAAACAAAGAAGATACCTCTTGACCCCGAGCACCCAGAAAGGTTTGCCGTCATCGGGGCAAACCTAAACAGCAAATAGGAAGGTGAGCTCGCCGACTTCCTCCGTGAGAATCGGGATATCTTTGCATGGTCCCCTAAGGACATGCCGGGTGTTCCGAAGGAATTCGCCGAGCACAAGCTACACGTCCGAGAAGGCGCAAAACCAGTCAAACAACCCCTCCGCCGACTGTCGGAGGAGAAAAGAAGGATTGTGGGAGAGGAGATAGCCCGGCTTATGGCAGCTGGCTTCATTATGGAGGTTTTCTTTCGAGAGTGGCTTGCCAACCCGGTCCTCGTGCTAAAGAAGAACAACAAGTGGCGCATGTGCATAGACTACACGAGCCTCAACAAGGCCTGCCCCAAAGATCCCTTTGCCCTGCCAAGGATTGATCAAGTGATAGAGTCCACGACCGGATGCGAGCTGTTGAGTTTCTTGGATGCTTACTCAGGATACCACCAGATAAAGCTAGATCCGGCTGACCGCCTGAAGACCGCCTTCATTATGCCATTCGGAGCTTTCTGCTACCTGACTATGACATTCGGTTTAAGAAATGCCGGTGCCACTTTTCAGCGTTGCATGCAGAAGTGCCTCCTCAAGCAGCTCGGCAGAAATGCCCACGTCTATGTAGATGACATTGTGGTGAAGACGGACAAGCGCGACACCTTGCTGGAGGACCTCAAGGAAACATTTGAGAACCTGCGCCGGTTCTAGATCAAGCTCAACCCCGAGAAATGCATGTTCGGAGTGCCAGCCGGCCAGCTCCTAGGCTTCCTGGTCTCCGAACGCGGCATTGAATGCAACCCAGTAAAGGTCAAGGCCATTGAGAGAATGGCGATTCCCACCAAACTTCGAGACGTCCAGAAGTTCACCGGGTGCTTGGCCTCCCTGAACCGCTTCATCAGCCGGCTCGGAGAGAAAGCTCTCCCCCTCTACCGCCTCATGAAGAAGACCACTCACTTCGAGTGGAACAACCAAGCCGACCAAGCTTTTCACGAGCTGAAGAAGATGCTGGCCACGCCGCCTGTCCTGGCGGCGCCGATTGAGAAAGAGCCCATGCTCCTCTACATTGCTGCAACCAGCCGGGTGGTCAGCACCGTCATCGTAGTCCAGCGCCCAGAAGAGGGCCGAGCCCAGCCGGTCCAGAGGCCGGTGTACTATTTGAGCGAGGTGTTGTCTACCTCGAAGCAGAACTACCCGCACTACCAGAAGATGTGCTATGGCGTGTACTTCGCCGCCAAGAAGCTGAAGCCCTACTTCCAAGAGCACCCCATCACGGTCGTATGCACCGCCCCGCTTGCCGAGATCATAGGCAGCCGGGATGCATCCGGCCGGGTGGCAAAATGGGCCATCGAGCTGGCCCCCTACATGATCTTCTACCAGCCTCGCACCGCCATCAAGTCCCAAGCATTGGCTGACTTCCTCGTCGACTGGGCTGAGACCCAGTACCTACCGCCAGCTCCCGACTCCACTCATTGGCGCATGCACTTCAACGGGTCCAAGATGCGCACCGGCTTGGGAGCCGGCATCATCCTCACCTCTCCCAAAGGCGACAAGCTCAGATACATGCTGCAAATTCACTTTGCCGCCTCCAACAACGTGGCCGAGTACGAGGCGCTCATACACGGGCTCCGGCTTGCCAAAGAGCTCAGCATATGCCCGATCCTATGTTACGGCGACTCGGACTTGGTAGTCCAGCAATCATCCGGCGACTAGGACGCCAAGGACGCAAATATGGCAAGCTACCGCTTCCTCATTCAGCAGATCAGCGGGTACTTTGAAGGATGCGAGTTCCTCCACATACCGCGAGCCGACAATGAGCCAGCTGATCAGCGGGTACTTTGAAGGATGCGAGTTCCTCCATGTACCACGTACTTTGAAGTCCAACGTCGAGCCGGAGCATACACAATCGTCAACAGAGAGCTCGTCAGGCGCAGTGTCGCTGGAGTCTTCCAGCGATGCGTCGAGCAAGAGAAGGGCATTGCAATCCTCAGAGACATCCACCAAGGAGAATGCGGCCACCATGCGGCCTCAAGATCACTCGTCGCCAAAGCTTTCCGCCATGGGTTCTTTTGGCTGACTGCTTTGGATGACGCCAAGGAGTTAGTTAAACATTGCAAAGGGTGCCAAGTCTTCAGCTCCAAGCAACACATGCCGGCTTCGGCACTCAAGACCATTCCCCTCACTTGGCCCTTTGCCGTTTGGGGACTGGACAAGGTGGGCCCATTCAAGACGGCGCGCGGCAGCATGACACATCTGCTTGTCGCCGTGGACAAATTCACCAAATGGATTGAGGCAAAGCCGATCAAGAAGCTGAATGGGCCAACTGTCGTGACATTCATCGCAGATATAACAACTCGCTATGGCGTGCCACACAGCATCATCACCGACAACGGCACGAATTTCGCCAAGGGAGCATTGTCACATTTCTGCGCGACGCAGGGCATCCGGTTGGACTTAGCGTCCGTTGCCCACCCGCAGTGAAACGGCCAAGTCGAGCGAGCCAACGGCCTCATCCTTTCCGGCATCAAGCCCCGACTGGTCGTACCACTAGAACGTTCGGCCGGCTATTGGCTCGATGAGCTGCCGGCCGTCCTCTGGAGTCCGCGCACTACCCCAAACAAGTCAACCGGCTTCACTCCTTTCTTCCTCGCGTACGGTGCCGAGGCGGTCATCCCAACTGACATCGAGTTCAACTCGCCTCGGGTAACCATGTACACAGAGGCGGAGGCCAAGGAAGCATGAGAAGACGGCGGAAGACCTGCTGGAAGAAGGCCGGCTGTTAGCCCTCAGCCGGTCCGCCATCTACCAGGAGGGCTTGCGCCGCTACCACAGCCGGAAGGTCAGACCAAGATCTTTCCAAGAAGGCGACCTCGTGCTCCGGCTGATCCAGCGAATAGCCGGCCAGCACAAGCTCTCGGCCCCTTGGGAAGGCCCCTTTGTCATCAGCAGAGCGCTGGGAAGTGACTCCTACTACCTGATCGACGCATAGAAGCCGAAGGTACGAAAGAGAGACGACTCCGGCAAGGAGTCGGAACGACCATGGAACACCAACCTCCTCCGAAGATTCTACAGTTGAAATGCAGTATGTATCACTCTAACTTTTGTACTAAGTACGAGACAATAGGCCCCTCGAGGAGAGCTCGGGGACTGCCATCTTTTATCTATAAATGAAGAGTATCATGCTTATGATCATATCATTACATTCACTTTTTTCGTCCGGCACCGGGTTCGACTAGTCGGCCCGGGGACTGGCCGCCTTGAGTTATATTAGAAGTCCTACCCGCGGTCAGACAAGTAGTGTGCCGGCACCCAAACCTTCTCTTGCCAAAAGTCGCAGTTCGAAGAACCGGCTGTCCGGCTGGCAAGAGTTAAAGGCAGGAAAGGGCGCCCACACAAAAAACGGCTAGGGACTAACGGACTAATATAACAAAAGCCGGTTTTTCTCCCACCACCGACTGACTACCAGAGTAGCCGGCCGGCCGGCTTCCATTCACCTCGCTTCAATCTAAGAAAGCTCGAGTACTTGCCTTCCCCAAAAAAATATATAGCCAAGTTCTTCCCTAGCCACAGGCTGCAGAGCAGCTGCCGGTTGGGAAGGCAGCAGCCAGGGGAAGGCGGCAAAGGAAACAGCCTAAAGATAAAAAGCATACGCGAATGGAAGCCAAACACACACACGATCATATTTACACAAAAGGCCTTCGAAAGGCCAACATTCAACATAGTTTGAATACACCCCCAGTGGGTGGAACTGCGCAAGTTTAATAAAAATTGTTCAAAGAGTAACAAGCAGGAAAAGCAAGGACGGCAGATTAAGCCAAGGGAGCGACTGGCGAGTCGGGCAGGTCGGTAGAGACGGCAGTGCTGGCTGGAGGAGTTGTCGGCTGGCGAACCTCGGCATGATCACCACCTCCCGCAGAGGGCGCGCTAGCACACGCCTCGTTGCTAGAGGCACGGTCAGGCTGGGGCTGGCTAGCCGCTTCACCGGCCGGCTCGACGTCTTCGCCTTCCTCTCCTTTGTCGTCTTCACCTTCATCGCTGGAAGCGATCTCCTCCGCCGAGTCCTCACCCACTGCCGGGTCCAGCCCGAACCATTCCTCCGGCTGGGCAACGCCGTCGTCATTTATCTCAGGAGCAAAGACGCTGATGTCAGTGCACTCGGCGATCGTCGAGGCACGCTGAGCGATAGCCGGCCGCACCTCCTCCATCTCCTCGTCAGCCTCCAGCCGCCAGGTGCGCAGTTGGTCCAGGTTCAACCCGGGATACCAGGCTCGGACGAACTCCAGCGCCCGCCCAGCTCCAAGTCGGGCCGCCGATGCCTTCCAGGCCTCGAAGTGGCCAACCGCAACCTCTAGCCAGTCGGCAGTCCGACTCGGGGTGCAGGGAATCGCTTTACCTGGCCAGAGGGCAGCCAACACCTGCGCCCCGGTGCGCTGGAGGCGGCGGAGCATGCGGTGAGCCAGCTGCAGCCGGGCTTGGACCGCCAAGAGTTGCTCCTCAAGCGTCTGGCTCGCGTCCGGCGCGATTTTAGCCCCCGCCTGTCGGCGCGCCTCGTGGTGGGCCTCGATGGTCTGGGTGGCAAAGACGGAGTAGCCGGGGAAGTAGTCTGCACAAAGAACAAAAAGCAGTACAAGTCAGAACACAAATCAGGGGGCAAGGGGCAAGCAAGGAGTGAGGAAGGCGGCTTACCATCGATCAGATCCTCAACTCGGCCGAAGCCCTCACTCAGCGCTTTTTTGCCTCAGCCCAGCCCGCCGCTTCGGTCTCGAACTCAGCTTTGAGGGCATCCTCGCTGTCCTGCGCCTTCTTCAGGGCCGCCTTGTGGCTCTACTCCTGGTCGGCCAACTTCTTGGCCAGGCGGTCACGCTCCAGGACCAAGGTGTTGTACTCGGCTTCCTTGGCGCGAAGGGCGGCCTAGGCCCCGCTGAGCTGCCCCCTCAAGTCAGCATTGGCTCCTGCAAGCATGAAGACAAAGGAAAAATCAATAAGGAAGAAGTCGTCAGGGAAGATCCGACCCGACTGCTCAGCAGTCGGCCCGAATCTCGGGGACTACACCCAGTGGGTGCACTGACGCGCCCCCACAGGAGATGAACGAGACAAAGCACGCACTCCGGCTGTTGGTCAGGTCCTCGGTTTTCCGGCCCAGCTCCTGAGCCTGGGAGTTGAAGGCAGCAGCGCGGAGGTTATGGTATTCCTGGAAGATCAGACCGGATGCAAGGATAAGATAGCTATCAGGACCTAGTAAGTTCCAAGCCGCCTGCTTAGCAGCCGACTCAGAACTCGGGGACTACACCCAGTGGGTGCACTGACGCGCCCCCACGGAAGAAATCAAAAAAGCAAAACAACCAAGGCCAGAAGGCTCACCCGGATGACGGCCCGCGTCGTGAGGAACTCTTGGGCGGCCTGGGCTTGAAGCCGGTTCCGGACCTCCTGGGCAGCCGTGTTCAGCTCGGCCGTCCCCCCGCTGGGCGTCCACTCGGACGTGCTGGCGATGGCGGCCTCCAGGGCCTCCGCCGTCTGGCTGGCGCCCACAGCTCTATGCGGCTCCGGCGCGGAGGTAGCTCCCCCTGCACGCCGGCGAAATGCCGGCTGCACCTCGAGGCCGGCCCCTGCCTCTGGCTCGCCCCCGGCCGGCTGCTCTGGCGCCGCGGCTGGTTGGCCGCTTTGGCCCGCTCCAGTCGGCGCCGTCTGCGGCGCCTCCTCCACGAAGACCACGTGGTCCTCCCTCCTCTCCATCACCGGCGGGTCTTGGTCGACCTCCTCCGACGGGGGCACGGGGATGTCGGGGGCCACGGCGCGGAGGGGAACGACGAGCTGCGGAGGCTGGTTGTGCGAGGCCTCCGTCTCCGTCTTTGCGGCTGCTGCCTCCGCCCGGGCCTTGGCCGCCGCGTCGGCCTGCTCCTTCGCCGCCTGGGCGATCCTTCGCTCCGCCGCCTCCCGCTCCTCCCGCGCCTCCCATGCATTCCGCTCCGCGGCCTCCATGAGGTCGACGCGGGGATCCACACGGCGGGAGCCTGAGGACCCTCCAGTCGGCCCGACTATGGAGCCGCCAGGACCTCACTCGAGGGAAAGCGGTGCCCTGCCCGGCGAGCAAAGAGAGGTTTAGAAGAACCTCAATCGAAGAGGACAACAAAAAATACAAGACGTTTAACGCTTACGCCGAGATCGCCTGCGGCTGTTTCACCGCCTTGCGAAAGCAGGCCGCCTTCGCGGCCGCCTCATCCCGCTTGGTCGTCGCCGTGGAACCCTTGGATTTCTTTGGCTGGCTGCCGAAGTAGGTCGACGCGGCCCGGCGTTTCTGCGCGCCGCCACGGGCAGCCGGCGCGGCAGACGGGCCCGCGCCTTGATGATCAAGCGCCGGCTGGCGGTGCGGAACAACTTCGACCTCGTCATCGTCCGCCCGGTCCTCGAGGCCGGCCCCGAGCCCCGCACCGCCTGCCTCGTCGCCTTCCCCCATGATGGCATCTTCCATGGCGGCCGCTCTCAGGTCCGGATCATCAACGCCGTCCACCCTGCGGTCGGGGAGGAGCTGGCGCTCTACCCCTGCGGCCCCGGCCGTCGGTGGAAGAAGAGGGTTCTGCTAAGGACAAACCAATTGATCAGTAGTCGGCCATCACGAGGCCGGATACAAAAAGGAAGAAAAGAAGAAAAACTTACGGCAGGCGAAGGGTTGGCGCGAGAATATGGCCCCTTGCCGTATCGCCAATCCTCAGCGAGCTTGCAGTTGGAGATGTAGTTCACCATGTAAGACACCTCGGCATGAGGCATCTCCCTGGTGCTCAGCCGGCATGGGTCGAAGCGGCCGCTCATCTGGCAAATCATGTGAGGCCGGCCTTAGAGCGAAAGTACTCGGCGCTCCACGAAGGCGGCCACCAGGTCGGCTCCGGTCAGGCCCTCCGACTGGATCATCACCCGGAGCCAGGAGACGGCTGCGTTCCCGGCCTGAGACAACGACCTGGCCCGGTAGCTCCACGAGGGTTGCCTCCCAGCCGGCGAGCCGGCTACGTAAGCCGGCAGGTTGACGAAGTCGCCTTGCTAGGCGACGTTCTTCACGTAAAAATAGGACTTCTGCTAGAGCTTCACCGACTGGATCAGCGGGATGGGCGGGAACGGATTGTTCTCACCTGTCCGCCTCATGGCAATGAAGGCTCCGTAGGGGGCGCGCACACCCGCGACAACGGTGCCAAGCTTGCTCTGGAAGAATTCTCCCCAGAGCTCGAGAGTGGGGAGAACCCCAAGAAAGCCCTCGCACAGGGTGACGAAAGCCGACAGCAGCATCACCGCGTTGGGCGTGAGGTGATGGGGCTGGAGGTGGTAAAATTCAAGAAAAGCGCGAAGGAATCCGCTCGCCGGGAGGCCGAAGCCACGCAGGCAGTGCGAGCAGAAGATTACCCGCTCGCCCTCCTCCGGTGCCGGCGAAATCTCCCTCGCCGGCACACGACGAACCCGCACATAGTTCTCGCCCGGCAGACGCCGCGTCCGGCGGAGGAACTCAACATGGTCCTCGTGGACGTTGGAGCCATCCCACGAGCTCGACAACGCCATGGGAGCGATGTGGCGAGGAACAAGGCGATGCGACGGCAGAGACGCGCGCGACCCCGCTACAGCGGGACCAAAGGAACCGAGAGGTCCGACAGCGGAGCGGAGCGGCAATGGGTCGCTGCGGCGGCGAAGGGAAGAAGAAGGAAGGTGAGAAGGGGCGGAGCGAGGGAGAGCGTGCGAGCCTCTGCCGCTCCCTCTCCTCCCCCAACTTATACACCCGCGCGGCGGAGCCGAGGAGGCGTGGTGTGGGGGAACGTGGGATCAACTGCGCCCACTCCCCCACGTTCCACGATTATTGCACCCTGATGGCGTAATAAAACCACCGCGGGAAGGCGAGCGGTCCGTTGTGGGCCGCAGAAGATCCGTGCTCGGGCCGAGGCCTAGGAGTGGCGGGCCCGGGCCTGCGGCGGCATCCCATTGCGTGCGTGCGTTGGCAGGTTTTCCTTGCCACGTGGCCCGCGGGATGGCGCGCGGTCAGCTCGCAGGCCGACCCACGTTCCTGCCTACAAGAAACGGAGCTTTCCGAAGACGGCGCGCATAAGCAAAGCCGGCTCCTCAGGATAGGAAGCTGACCAAGCTTCTCGTCCCTTTGTCAGCCTCGAAGGCCGATCAGCTTCGGGGACTACTGTCGGAGTAAATGACCACGGGTAGCCTAGCCGGCTCCCCCTGGCCCTTCTGAAAAAATTACGAGCCGATCCAGCCCTCAAGAATCCAAGACGTGGGGCCGCCTTCCCCTTGCCGGCTGTCTCCGAGGCCGACTGTCGGAAGGCGGCCCGGCTTTAGCCCTCATGAAGAAAGCCGCGGGAGGGCTGGCTCCAAGAAGCCGGCCGCAAGAAGCCGACTCCCACAAAGCGGTCAATATCGTACCCTCGAAGTCTGCATCCACATAACGGCGACGTGACGGGGCGTGGCTACGGTAAAGCCTGCCACCCCCGAATCCCGGGACACGCCAGGCACAGTGCACCGTACGGGGTGGCCATGACCCGTCCGGCGCGGCACTGTTGCCATGATGACCCTGATGCCACCCACGACGGGCTGTCAGCGCGGCCCACGGGCGGTGGGCCCCTTCAGGCAGAGAGACACCCGAAGGCGGCCAGGCCGCCCCCAGTCGGCCCAAGACGGGGCCGGCTCCCCACAGCCGGCTTGCTTCCTCCCTCGAAGGAGACGCCCCATTAAGGAGACAAGACAAGGCGTGGCTACAGCGATCGCCCGCCGGGCGGCGGCACTGTAGCCATGCTTACCTCGGCGAAGCCCTCGTCACCAGGTTTGAGGCAACAGTGACCAGCCGCCGACAAGGCCCTTGACAGTGGGGCCTGCCTGTCGACCAAGGAGCCGGCAGCCGGCGGGACCCACTAGCCGGCGGGCCCTAGCAGCCGGCGCAGAAGCCGGCGAGCGTAGACACAGACGGCTAGGGCCCACGCCCAGCCGGATTACCATCGTACCCCCGGGGGGTGGGCCTATATAAACCCCCTGGGGCACCCATGCAAAGGGTTGATCTGAGCTAGTTTTAGACACCACATAGAGAGGAGAGGAGAGCTAGCCGTGCCCTTCTTCTTCTTCTCGCCAAACAGCTCAAGGAGCATCTTGTAGCCACTCGTTCATCTAGTGATCATGCGGAGACCCCGTAGAGCAGCAGTAAGGGTGTTATCTCCTCGGAGAGCCCTGAAGCTGGGTAAGATTCGCCGGCGTGCATGTCTTCGCCTCATCCCGCTTCCAGGCACCGGCGACGTCTTACTAGCTCCCACAATGATAAGCCACCCGTTGGCATATGTCGCACCTACCACCCGACACAAACTGTCGCCCCCAAAATTCTTTGTGGGACAGAAAACCCTCACCACCCAATTCAAAAAAGAAAACCCTCACCATCCCCACATCACAAAAACCCTCACCCCGCCCGCCACCCCCTCCGGTATGGTCCCCATTCACACCTGCACAAGCTCCTCCGTGTCTATGCCATGGCACCACCTATCGCAGCGGTAAACACTTAGCTCGACGCCTGCCGCCGCCAGGCTGCCGGCAAAGCCCGCCGCATTTCGCCACTTCCTCTTGCCGCCACCTATCGCCATCGACTTTCTCGACACT
Organism: Triticum dicoccoides; assembly: GCF_002162155.2. Classification (NCBI taxonomy): domain Eukaryota; kingdom Viridiplantae; phylum Streptophyta; class Magnoliopsida; order Poales; family Poaceae; genus Triticum; species Triticum dicoccoides. Next base: position 437,034,653 of record NC_041386.1, read on the forward strand.
GCTCGAGGTCGACCAAGCTCCGCTCGGTTGGGGAATCTGTCGTACTGAGGGTTCTTTCTCATGGACGATAAGGTAACTAATTTAATGAGATATTATCTCATCTGTTATCCCAGTACATCTGCCTCCTTTAATCACCCGACGGAAATCATTGTGAATTCATTATTATTCGAGCAGATTTGAGGGTTTTCTTTCATTCATAGAATGTACAGTGCGCCGACACTTCAGGACTTTGCGACTTCCGTCAGAGATTCCATCTCACCGTACCAGATAACTTGAGGACGTGCGCGGTATGTTCAATCTCACCCTAAATCGGTTGGCACGGCCTACTTTCCTGAACATATTCTAAATATTGCTACATTTGGATAAAAGGTGCCACATCCACCATATATGTCAAAGGGGATTTTTTTCCTCTTCTTTCTATATTAGGCAAATTAATGATGTATTGTTCTTTCCATTACTCTCATATTTCCATGACATCATGTTTACCCTATCTGTTTAATTATAGATTTTCGTCCTTCGATTTCAACTGATGTATAGTTCTTTCAATTTGGGCCCATATTTGCATGTTACCATATTTTCTTTAACAATCCTACCATTTTCTGCAGAACATCCCTTGCTATGCAATAGATTATGTAGTGCACAATTTTTCCCTTTACATAGATTAAGGCTCCATGGATGTCATACTGCAAACAAACCATGGATTTACAATCATTGCTACTGTAAGACTTGATGAATGTGGTGACTCCTATTTTGGCACTGGATTTTGGAAAGAAATTGCAAAGTTTTATGTACTGGAAGCTGGCACTAAAATTGACTGCACATAAAAGGGCCTGGTCATGAGATATATGCTAACTTCCCCGACAAAATCATCCGTCCAAACTTTGTTCGAAGTAAGTTTTCTTTTCAACTATCTGCATATGTTGACTTACCCAGCAATGTCAAATGAATTGTGTGGTATTTAAGCAACCAATTGTTATTCCCTTTTCTTACTATATTCCTACCTAATAACTTCTAGTTACCAATACACTTTTCTATTGCCCTGTTTTAACTAAATATTCCTTGTACTCCCATTTCTATCAGAAAGCGTCGCTGACAAGGAGACTCTGGAGGTGGAGAACGGGGCTGCCAACAAGCGGAGGCGGGGCGGGCTAGAACCGCAAGCTAATCCAGCAGGCCTAGACTTCATCAGCAGCCCCCCGATGATATGTTGATAGTCATCATCTCCCTCCTCCCAATCAAATATGGGGCGCGGACAACCGTCCTTTCCCGACGGTGGCACCCCCTATGGAACTCCAGCCCTCTCGACCTCATCGACACCCACGAGCTCTGCCATGGCTATTGCAAAAGCTTGGATGCATTCTCCAAGATCCTCGGCAGTCACCTTGGCCCAACCAAAGGCCTTACAATGGGCAAGTTCCGTTGCGGAACTGGCAAGGACCGAGCCAAGCTTGACAACTGGTTCCGATCCCCCACCCTAGATCAGCTCGAGGAGCTCACTTCTGATGATGGGCATATGTTGTCGCTTCCAACGTCCGCACTCCGCCTCGCGCCCACGCTGTGCGTCGCCAAGTTCAGGAACTGTCATTTCCCGCCCCTTAATGATGTGCCCGCTCTTATTCGACCACGACTGAAGCACCTTGAGCTCGTCGTCGTCTGCCTCTCAAACAGTGACATGGAGCACCTTCTCCGTGGTTGTAGTGCACTCGAGTACCTTCGTCTTCAGGTGATCAATGGGTTGAGTACCTTCCACATCACCTCCATGACTCTCCGAACTATTTATGTGTGTTGCTGGTGTGGCAGGAAGACATCACAAGACATCACAAGATGTGTACCAAGTTGGTGGTGCGGCAGCAAGGCCCTACCCCCTGGGCGCGCCCCCCTGCATCGTGGGCACCTTGTGTGCTCTCCGGACTCTGTTTTCTTGCACGATACTTCTTTTGGTCGGTAAAAATTCATTATATAATCTCTCGAAGGTTTTGACCACCGTATCACGCAAATATCATGTCTTTATTTTGAGTTGTTTCTGCTGCAGATTAGAGCAATATGTCATCCCAAGATTCAGAGGGAGAAAGCTATGTGGCTGATTACCTTACAGATCAGAAGGTCTACGTGGACTTGGAGCATTGTGGTTGGACCAAGGAGGAAGAAGAAGACTATGAGCCTAGAGGAAAGGAGGAGACGAGCTCAGATGAAGATGAAGTCCCATTACCTCAACCTGGGGACATGCATGTGGAGTTCAAAAAGTCAAGCCTCCCCAATAGAGAAAAGAAACCTAATATCGAGTTTATCCCTTTTCGTCTCTTGCGGGAGAACAAATAAGAACTATGCAAAAGGGTATTAAGCCTTGAGCGGGAGATCGAGGACCTAAGGGAGCAAAATTATATCCTCAAGCGCAAATTAAGGAAGAAGTGCACGCCATCAACAGTTCCATCACCATCTCCGAGGAAGGAGACATAAACACATGGGTATGGGCACTCCCCTTGGCAACTGCCAAGCTTGGGGGAGTGCCCGGTATCGTATCACCATCACAATTTCATCTTTACCGTTTTTCTTAGTTCGATCCTTTTGGTAATATCTTGATCTGGTAGAATAAAAGTTTTAGTATGATTTGGTCTTGAGTTTTGCTTTATGATCATTCTATGTAATCAAGTCCGTGAGCTATATATAATAAAGATTAGTGTTGAGTCAAGGGCTTGATCACTTTACCATGATCTCGAGGGAATAAAATAAAAGAAAAAGAATAAAAAGAATTAAAGGGATCATGTGGATCTTATGGAAAGTAATGACTTCACATATAAAGAGTATGATGAATAAAAGTTGTTGAGAGTTGACAAACATAGCTTTGGTCATCGTTGCAATTAATAGGAAGTAATAAAGAAAGATAGGTTTTCACATATAAATATACTATCTTGGGCATCTTTTATGATTGTGAGCACTCATTAAAATATGACATGCTAAAGAGTTGATGTTGGAAAAGGAAGACAACGTAATGGGTTATGTTTTCTTACATCTGAGATAAATTATATTGTCACGTATCATCCAACATGTTGAGATTGCCTTTCCCTCTCATGCTAGACAAATTCTATGCACCAAGTAGAGATACTACTTGTGCTTCCAAATATCCTTAAACCTAGTTTTACCATGAGAGTCCACCATATCTACCTATGGATTGAGTAAGATCCTTCAAGTAAGTTGTCATCATTGCAAGCAATAAAAATTGCTCTCTAAATATGTATGATTTATTAGTGTGGAGAAAATAAGCTTTATACAATCTTGTGATGTGGAAGAAATAAAAAGCGACGGACTGCATAATAAAGGTCCATATCACAAGTGGCAATATAAAGTGATGTTCTTTCGCATTAAGATTTTGTGCATCCAACCATAAAAGCACATGACAACCTTTGCTTCCCTCTGCAAAGGGCCTATCTTGTATTCTTGTCTTATACTTCATGCAAGAGTCACGCTGATCTTCAACTTTCCTTTTTACATTTTATCCTTTGGCAAGCACAATGTATTGGAAATATCCTGATATATATAGCTAATTGGATGTGAGTTTTCATGAACAATTATTGTTGACATTACCCTTGAGGTAAACGGTTGGGAGGCAAAACTATAAGCCCCTATCTTTCTCTGTGTCCGATTAAAACTTCATAACCATAAATATCGCATGAGTGTTAGCAATTGTGAAAGACTAAATGATAGTTGAGTATGTGGACTTGCTGAAAAGCTCTTATATTGACTCTTTCCGATGTTATGATAAATTGCAATTGCCTCAATGACTGAGATTAGAGTTTGTTGGTTCTTAATGAAGTTTATTGTTCATACTTGAAATTGTGAATGAATTGTTACTTTAGCATAAGAGATCATATGACAATATATATATATATATGTTGTTGTTATAATAATGATCATGATGCCCTCATGTACGTATTGTATTTTATCGGCACCTCTATCTCTAAACATGTGGACATATTTTTCGATTTCGGCTTTCGCTTGAGGACAAGTGAGGTCTAAGCTTGGGGGAGTTGATACATCCATTTTGCATCATGCTTTTATATCGATATTTATTGCATTATGGGCTGTTATTACACAATATGTCACAATACTTATGCCTATTCTCTCTTAGTTTACAAGGTTTACATGAAGAGGGGGAATGCCGGCAGCTGGAATTCTGGCCTGGAAAAGGAGAAAATATTAGAGACCTATTCTGCACATCTCCAAAAGTCCTGAAACTTCAAAGAGCACGTTTCAAAATATATAAAAAATATTGGGCGAAAGAAGTACCAGAGGGGGGCCACCCATCGTCCACGAGGGTGGGGGCGCGCCCCCTGCATCGTGGGCCCCCTGGCAGCCCTCTGATGCCCATCTTTGGCTATATGGAGTCTTTCGTCGAGGAAAAAATCATAAGCAAGCTCACGGGACAAAACTCCACCGCCACAAGGCGGAACCTTGGCAGAACCAATCTAGGGCTCCGACGGAGCTGTTCTGCCGGGGAAACTTCCCTCCGGGAGGGGGAAATCATCACCATCGATCCTCTCATCGGGAGGGGGTCAATCTCCATCAACATCTTCACCAGCACCATCTCATATCAAACCCTAGTACATCTCTTGTATCCAATCTTTGTCTCAAAACCTCAGATTGGTACCTGTGGGTTGCTAGTAGTGTTGATTACTCCTTGTAGTTGATGCTAGTTGGTTTACTTGGTGGAAGATCATATGTTCAGATCCATTATGCATATTAATACCCCTCTGATTATGAACATGAATATGATTTGTGAGTAGTTACGTTTGTTCTTGAGGACATGGGAGAAGTCTTGCTATAAGTAGTCATGTGAATTTGGTATTCGTTCGATATGTTGATGAGATGTATGTTGTCTTTCCTCTAGTGATGTCATGTGAACGTCGACTACATGAAACTTCACCATTTATTGGGCCTAGAGGAGGGAATTAGGAAGTAATAAGTAGATGATGGGTTGCTAGAGTGACAGAAGCTTAAACCCTAGTTTATGTGTTGCTTTGTAAGGGGCTGATTTGGATCCATATGTTTCATGCTATGGTTAGGTTTACCTTAATACTTCTGTTGTAGTTGTGGATGCTTGCAATAGGGGTTAATCATAAGTGGGATGCTTGTCCAAGGAAGGACAGAACCCAAGCACCGGTCCACCCACATATCAAATTATCAAAGTACCGAACACGAATCATATGAGCGTGATGAAAACTAGCTTGACGATAATTCCCATGCGTCCTCGGGAGCGCTTCCCTTTATATAAGAGTTTGTCCAGGCTTGTCCTTTGCTACAAAAAGGATTGGGCCATCTTTCTGCACCTTATTTACTTTTACTATTTGTTACCCGTTACAAATTACCTTATCACAAAACTATCTGTTACCGATAATTTCAGTGCTTGCAGAGAATACCTTGCTGAAAACCGCTTATCATTTCCTTCTGCTCCTCCTTTGGTTCGACACTCTTACTTATCAAAAAGGCTACGATAGATAACCTACACTTGTGGGTCATCATGATCACATCAGGGACTCCGAACAACCTTCGGTACATCAAAACACATAAACTCATAATACCGATCGTCATCGAACGTTAAGCATGCGGACCCTATGGGTTCGAGAACTATATAGACATGACCGAGACTCATCTCCGGTCAATAACCAATAGCGGAACCTGGATGCTCATATTGGCTCCCACATATTCTACGACGAGCTTTATCAGTCAAACCGCATAACAACATACGTTGTTCCCTTTATCGTCGGTCTGTTACTTGCCCGAGATTCGATCGTCGGTATCATCATACCTAGTTCAATCCCGTTACTGGCAAGTCTCTTTACTCGCTCTGTAATGCAACATCCCGCAACTAACTCATTAGTCACATTGCTTGCAAGGCTTATAGTGATGTGCATTACTGAGAGGGCCCAGAGATACCTCTCCGACAATCGGAGTGACAAATCCCAATCTCGATCTATGCCAACTCAACAAACACCATCGGAGACACCTGTAGAGCATCTTTATAGTCACCCAGTTACGTTGTGACATTTGATAGCACACTAAGTGTTCCTGCGATATTCGGGAGTTGCATAATCTCATAGTCATAGGAACATGTATAAGTTATGAAGAAAGCAATAGCAACAAACTAAATGATCGTAGTGCTAAGCTAACGGATGGGTCAAGTCAATCACATCATTCTCTAATGATGTGATCCCATTCATTAAATGACAACTCATTTCTATGGTTAGGAAACTTAACCATCTTTGATTGACGAGCTGGTCAACTAGAGGCATACTAGTGACACTATGTTTGTCTATGTATTCACACATGTACTAAGTTTCCGGTTAATACAATTATAGCATGAATAATAAATATTTATCATGATATAAGGAAATATAAATAACAACTTTATTATTGCCTCTAGGGCATATTTCCTTCAGTCCCCCACTTGCACTAGAGTCAATAATCTAGATTACATAGTAGTGATTCTAACATCCATGGAGTCTTAGTGTTGATCATGTTTTGCTCGTGAGAGAGGCTTAAAAACGGGTCTGCAACATTCAGATCCGTATGTATCTTGCAAATCTCTATGTCTCCCTCCTTGACTTGATCACGGATGGAATTGAAGCGTCTCTTGATGTGCTTGGTTCTCTTGTGAAATCTGGATTCCTTTGCCAAGGCAATTGCACCAATATTGTCACAAAAGATTTTCATTGGACCCAGTGCACTAGGTATGACACCTAGATCAGATATGAACTCCTTCATCCAGACTCCTTCATTTGCTGCTTCCGAAGCAGCTATGTACTCCGCTTCACACGTAGATCCCGCCACGACGCTCTGCTTGGAACTGCACCAACTGACAGCTCCACCATTCAATAAAAATATGTATCCGGTTTGTGACTTAGAGTAATCCAGATCAGTCTCAAAGCTTGCATCGACGTAACCATTCACGACCAGCTCTTTGTCACCTCCATAAACGAGAAACATCACCTTGCTACTTTTAGGTATTTCAGGATGTTCCTGAGCGCTATCAGTGATCCACTCCTAGATTACTTTGGTACCTCCCTACTAAACTAATAGCAAGGCACACATCACGTCTGGTACACAGCATTGCATACATGATAGAACCTATGGCTGAAGCATAGGGAATGACTTTCATTTTCTCTCTATCTTCTGTAGTGGTCTGGCATTGAATCTGACGCAACTTCACACCTTGTAACACAGGCAAGAACCCTTTCTTTGCTTGATCCATTTTGAACTTCTTCAAAACTTTATCAAGGTATGTGCTTTGTGAAAGTCCAAAGTGTCTTGATCTATCTCTATAGATCTTCATGCCTAATATATAAGCAACTTCATCGAGGTCTTTCATTGAAAAATTCTTATTCAAGTATCCTTTTATGCTATTCAGAAATTCAGTATCATTTCCGATCAACAATATGTCATCCACATAAAATATCAAAAATGCTACAGAGCTCCCACTCACTTTCTTGTAAATACAGGCTTCTCCAAAAGTTTGTATAAAACCACATGCTTTGATCACACTATCAAAGCATATATTCCAACTCCGAAAGGCTTGCACCAGTCCATAAATGGATCGCTGGAGCTTGCGCACTTTGTTAGCACCTTTTGGATCAACAAAACCTTCTGGTTGCATCATATACAACTCTTCTTTAAGATATCCATTAAGGATTGCAGTTTTGATATCCATTTGCCAAATTTCATAATCATAAAATGCGGCATTTGCTAACATGATTCGAACAGACTTAAGCATCGCTATGGGTGAGAAGGTATCATTGTAGTCAACTCCTTGAACTTGTCGAAAACCTTCCGCAACAAGTCGAGCTTTGTAGACAGTAATATTACCGTCAGCGTCACTCTTTTTCTTGAAGATCCATTTATTCTCTATGGCTTGCCGATCATCAGGCAAGTCAACCAAAGTCCACACTTTGTTCTCATACATGGATCCCATCTCAGATTTCATGGCCTCAAGCTATTTTGCGGAATCTGGGCTCATCATCGCTTCCTCATAGTTCGTAGGTTCTTCTTGGTCAAGTAACATGACCTCCAGAACAGGATTGATGTACCACTCTAGTGCGGATCTTACTCTCGTTGACCTATGAGGTTCGGTAGTAACTTGATCAGAAGTTTCATGATCATCATCATTAATTTCCTCACTTACTGGTGTAGGAATCACTAGAACTGATTTCTGTGATGAACTACTTTCCAATAAGTGAGCAGGTACAATTATCTCATCAAGTTCTACTTTCCTACCACTCATTTCTTTCGAGATAAACTCCTTCTCTAAAAAGGATGCATTCTTAGCAATGAATATCTTGGCTTCAGATCTGTGATAGAAGTTGTACCCAACAGTATTCTTTGGGTATCCTATGAAGACACATTTCTCCGATTTGGGTTCAAGCTTATCAGGTTGAAGCTTTTTCACATAAGCATCGCAGCCCCAAACTTTAAGAAACGACAACTTGGGTTTCTTGCCAAACCATAGTTCATACAGTGTCGTCTCAACGGATTTAGATGGTGCCCTATTTAACGTGAAAGCAGCCGTCTCTAAAGCATAACCCCAAAACAATAGCAGTAAATCACTAAAAGACATCATAGATCGCACCATATCTAATAAAGTACGATTACGATGTTCGGACACACCATTACGCTGTGGTGTTTCGGGTGGTGTGAGTTGCGAAACTATTCCGCATTGTTTCAAATGAAGACCAAACTCGTAACTCAAATATTCTCCTCCACGACCAGATCGTAGAAAATTTATTTTCTTGTTACGATGATTTTCCACTTCACTCTAAAATTCTTTGAACTTTTCAAATGTTTCAGACTTATGTTTCATCAAGTAGATATACCCATATCTGCTCAAATCATCCGCCAAGGTTAGAAAATAACGATACCCTCAGCGAGCATCAACACTCATCGGACCGCATACATCAGTATGTATTATTTCCAACAAGTCTGTTGCTCGCTCAATTGTTCCGGAGAATGGAGTCTTAGTCATCTTGCCCATGAGGCATGGTTCACAAGCATCAAGTGATTCATAATCAAGTGATTCCAAAAGCCCATCAGAATGGAGTTTCTTCATGCGCTTTACACCAATATGAACTAAACAGCAGTGCCACAAATAAGTTGCACCATCATTATTAAACTTATATCTTTTGGCTTCAATACTATGAATATGTGTATCACTACTATCAAGATTTAGTAAAAATAGACCACTCATCAAGGGTGCATGACCATAAAAGATGTTACTCATATAAATAGAACAACCATTATTCTCTGATTTAAATGAATAATCGTCTCGCATCAAACAAGATCCAGATATAATGTTCATGCTTAAAGCTGGCGCCAAATAACAATTATTCAGGTCTAAAACTAATCCCAAAGGTAGATGTAGAGGTAGCGTGACGACGGCGATCACATCGACTTTGGAATCATTTCCCACGCGCATCGTCACCTCGTCCTTAGCCAATCTTTGCTTAATCTGTAGCCCCTGTTTTGAGTTGCAAATATTAGCAACAGAACCAGTATCAAATACCCAGGCGCTACTTCAAGCATTAGTAAGGTACACATCAATAACATGTATATCAAATATACCTTTCACTTTGCCATCCTTCTTCTCCGTCAAATACTTGAGGCAGTTCTGTTTCCAGTGACCAATCCCTTTGCAGTAGAAGCACTCAGTCTCAGGCTTAGGTCCAGACTTGGGCTTCTTCACTTGAGCAGCAACTTCCTTGCCATTCTTGTTGAAGTTCCCCTTCTTCCCTTTGCTCTTTTTCTTAAAACTGGTGGTCTTGTTGACCATCAACACTTGATGCTCCTTCTTGATTTCTACCTCCGCAGCCTTTAGCATTGCGAAGAGCTCGGGAATTGTCTTATCCATCCCTTGCATATTATAGTTCATCATGAAGCTTTTGTAGCTTGGTGGCAGTGATTGATGAACTCTGTCAATGACACTATCAACCGGAAGATTAACTCCCAGTTGAGTTAAGTGATTGTGGTACCCAGACATTCTGAGTATGTGTTCACTGATAGAACTATTCTCCTCCATTTTACAGCTGTAGAACTAATTGGAGACTTCATATCTCTCAATCCGGGCATTTGCTTGAAATATTAACTTCAACTCCTGGAACATCTCATATGCTCCATGACATTCAAAACATCGTTGAAGTCCCGGTTCTAAGCCGTAAAGCATGGCACACTGAACTATCGAGTAGTCATCAGCTTTGCTCTGCCAGGTGTTCATAACATCTCGTGTTGCTCCTGCAGTAGGTTTGGCACCTAGCGGTGCTTCCAGGACGTAATTCTTCTGTGCAGCAATGAGGATAATCCTCATGTTGCGGACCCAGTCCGTGTAGTTGCTACCATCATCTTTCAACTTAGCTTTCTCTAGGAACGCATTAAAATTCAACGGAACAACAACACAGGCCATTTATCTACAACAACATAGATATGCAAAAGACTACCAGGTACGAAGTTCATGATAAATTAAAGTTCAAATAATCATATTACTTAAGAACTCCCACTTAGATAGACATCCATCTAATCATCTAAGTGATCACGCGATCCATATCAACTAAACCATGTCCGATCATCACGTGAGATGGAGTAGTTTTCAATGGTGAACATCACTATGTTGATCGTATCTACTATATGATTCATGCTCGACCTTTCGGTCTCAGTGTTCTGAGGCCATATCTGCATATGCTAGGCTCGTCAAGTTTAACCCGGGTATTCCGCGTGTGCAAAACTGGCTTGCACCCGTTGTATGTGAACGTAGAGCTTATCACACCCGATCATCACGTGGTGTCTCGGCATGACGAACTATAGCAACGGTGCATACTCAGGGAGAACACTTATACCTTGAAATTTAGTGAGAGGTCATCTTATAATGCTACCGCCGTACTAAGCAAAATAAGATGCATAAAGGATAAACATCACATGCAATCAATATAAGTGATATGATATGGCCATCATCATCTTGTGCCTTTGATCTCCATCTCCAAAGCACCGTCATGATCACCATCGTCACTGGCTTGACACCTTGATCTCCATCAAAGCTTCGTTGTCGTCTCGCCAACTATTGCTTCTACGACTATCGCTACCGCTTAGTGATAAAGTAAAGCAATTACATGGCAATTGCATTTCATACAATAAAGCGACAAACATATGGCTCCTGCCAGTTGCCGATAATTGTGTTACAAAACATGATCATCTCATACAGCAATTTATATAATCACGTCTTGACCATATCACATCACAACATGCCCTGCAAAAACAAGTTAGATGTCCTCTACTTTGTTGTTGCAAGTTTTACGTGGCTGCTACGGGCATAGCAAGAACCGTTCTTAGCTATGCATCCAAACCACAACATAGTGTAGTGATTGCTTTTTGATCTTTAGAAAGAACCCTGTTCATTGAAACCGATTCAACTAAAGTTGGAGAAACAGACACCCACTAGACACCTGTGTGCGAAGAACATCGGTAGAACCAGTCTCGCGTAAGCGTATGCGTAATGTCGGTCCGAGCCACTTCATCCAACAATACCGCTGAATCAAGAATCGACTAGTGACAGCAAGCAATATGTATATACCCACGCCCACAACTCCTTTGTGTTCTACTCGTGCATATAACATCTACGCATAGACCTGGCTCAGATGCCACTGTTGGGGAACGCAGTATTTCAAAAAAAATCCTATGATCACGCAAGATCCATCTAGGAGATGCATAGCAACGAGAGGGGAGAGTGTGTCTATGTATCCTCGTAGACCGAAAGCGGAAGCGTTAAGAAACGCGGTTGATGTAGTCGAACGTCTTCGCGATTCAACTGATCAAGTACCGAACGCACGGCACCTCCGCGATCTGCACACATTCAGCTCGGTGACGTCCCTCGTACTCTTGATCCAGTTGAGGCCGAGGGAGAGTTTCGTTAGCACGACGGCATGATGACGGTGATGATGAAGTTACCGACGCAGGGCTTTGCCTAAGCACTACAACGATATGATCGAGGTGGAAATATGTCGAGGGGGCACCGCACACGGCTAAGATCAACTTGTGTGTCTATGGGGTGCCCCATTCCCCCGTATATACAAGAGTGGAGGAGGGGAGGGTCGGCCCTCATAGGGGGCACCCAAGGGGGGAGTCCTACTCCCAGTAGGAGTAGGTTTCCCCCCTTCCCTAGTTGGAGTAGGAGAAGAAGGAAGAGGGAGAAGGAGAAAGGAAAGGGGGGCCGGCCCCCCACCCCAATTCGGATTGGGCTTGGGGGGGCGCGCCCTCCACCAGGCCGCCTCCTCCTCTCTTCCACTAAGGCCCAATAAGGCCCATTGACTCCCCGGGGGGTTCCAGTAACCTCCCGGTACTCCGGAAAATGCCCGAACTCATCCGGAACCATTTCGGTGTCCAAACATAGCCTTCCAATATATCAATCTTTATGTCTTGACCATTTCGAGACTCTTCGTCATGTCCGTGATCACATTCGGGACTCTAAACAACCTTCGGTACATCAAAACACATAAACTCATAATACCGATCGTCATCGAACGTTAAACATGCGGACCCTATGGGTTCGAGAACTATGTAGACATGACCGAGACTCATCTCCAGTCAATAACCAATAGCGGAACCTGGATGCTCATATTGGCTCCCACATATTCTACGAAGATCTTTATCGGTCAAACCGCATAACAACATACGTTGTTCCCTTTGTCATCAGTATGTTACTTGCCCGAGATTCAATCGTTGGTATCATCATACCTAGTTCAATCTCGTTACCGGCAAGTCTCTTTACTCGTCGTAATGCAACATCCCGCAACTAACTTATTAGTCACATTGCTTGCAAGGCTTATAGTGATGTGCATTACCGAGAGGGCCCAGAGATACCTCTCTGACAATCGGAGTGACAAATCCTAATCTCGATCTATGTCAACTCAACAAACACCATCGGAGACACCTGTAGAGCATCTTTATAGTCACCCGGTTACATTGTGACGTTTGATAGCACACTAAGTGTTCCTCCGGTATTCGGGAGTTGCATAATCTCATAGTCATAGGAACATGTATAAGTTATGAAGAAAGCAATAGCAACAAACTAAACGACCATAGTGCTAAGCTAACGGATGGGTCAAGTCAATCACATCATTCTCTAATGATGTGATCCTGTTCATAAAATAACAACTCATGTCTATGGTTAGGAAACTTAACCATCTTTGATTAACGAGCTAGTCAAGTAGAGGCATACTAGTGACACTCAGTTTGTCTATGTATTTACACATGTACTAAGTTTTCGGTTAATACAATTCTAGCATGAATAATAAACATTTATCATGATATAAGGAAATATAAATAACAACTTTATTATTGCCTCTAGGGCATATTTCCTTCACCATTGGGGGCTCATCCAATCGGCATGCAACAAATGGCATGGGATCGTCAAGGAGTTCGCGGCTCGCCCGGAGAGCGGAGCCAACATTGAGGATCAGGTATGGCATGCCGGTCTCCCACTCCTTCTCGTCGTGCACCCCCGCCAACTGTTTGTTCCTCGGTGCAGCTGCTGCGCATGTTCGCCATGTATCGCCAGGACAGCAGCGACCAAGAATTCAAGTACCTCCACGTCTTCAAACGGATCGAGAAGTGCGAGAAGTGGGCGGATGTCCGGTGCACCCTTGCCAAGGCCAAGGAGACCTACAAGCCGGACGCGCCGATGCCGGGCGCGGGTGAGGGGCGCCCCGAGGGCAACAAAGGGGCCAAGAAGGGGAAACACGCCGACTCGGCTACCGCGCGCGTACAGGAGTCCATCGAGCATTGCCCTCGCCGACGCACAAGCCCGGGCCGCCCTACGTGAAGAGAAGACCGAGGCGCGGTGGTCGGCGTTGATGACGAGCAACGCCGTCAAGCTCAACCTACTCCGGACCAACGTCGCCGCGAAGAAGAGGAACACCGACCTGGCTTTCCTGCTGGGCAGGGCGGACATGCTCCAGAGCAACGACGAGGCAGTCAAGGCGTGGTACTTGGCGGAGCGCGACCTCATCCTGAACCAGCTGACGTCGACGACGCCGCCAACTCCCACGCCCACGCCGCCGACGCCGCCAAGTCCGAGTGATGATGCCTCCACGACGCCCAGCGGGACGGAAGCCGTGCCGACGCCGCCCAGCACAGAAGCAGCTCCGGCACCGCCAAGCCCGCGCATGCCGACTCCGTCGACGCCGGAGGATGAGCCCGCCGTGTGATGCGGTGTACGCCCGCCCTTTCTTTTTTGTACGCCGAACTTTTTCATTCGATAGCCGAACTATGGCAAGATGATCGCCGAACTAGGCCGATGTGATCGCGGACATGTGGCGTTTTTTTGTGAGCGGGAATGACCAAGTTTGAATTTGCCACAGCTTGGGAGGCATCGCCTGGGGGCGTGGCTGGGAGCTAGGTCGCCCCCAGGGGCCAATCTAGCGCCGGTTCATCCCCAGGCCGCTCTTTTTCGGCGCCCTGGGGGGGCGAACTACTGGAGATGCTCTTAGCTCACTGATAACTATAAGGAGAAATGCATAATGATGTACTCCCTCTTTCCCAAAATATAAGGCGCGATTGACTTTTTACAGTCTTTGATGCACGACTTTGACCACTAATATATATCAAAGTATATGGATTGAACATGTATAAATGGCATTGTCGTATTTGTCTTGTAAAACAATTTTATTTCATATGTATGTATCCTAATTTCATAGACATAGAATACATGAAAATCATAGTCAAAATTGTGCAACGAAGACCAGAAAAGTCAAACCACGCCTTATATTTTGGGAAGGAGGGAGTACTACTTGAATTAAAATTTATATTTGAAATGCAAATGGTTCATATTATTTACTCCTTGGCGATGTAATATATTCATTCAAATATTTTTTTGTACAAACGAAATTTGTAAGTAGAAGACAAAAAATGCACATGGTTCATATTTATATTCACTCAACTAAAAGGAAACCAAGTTATACTAGACACAATAAGCTATACCTTATTACGTTTTTGCAAGAGAGTAATTTATCACGTCTTTGCATATTTGGAATAGAAAACTAGCATGAGAAAATCTACTAAAATTAGTCCACCCACAGAATGAATATAAATATGAAACGGCAAGAAATAGTCCAAAGTGTGACTTCACTTAATAAATAATGAAATGTCCCTTACCAGAACATATTTAGAAAAAGTTTTTTATTTTGTAAGTGACCATTTTTCCGAGTTTCTGACATCTAAGTAAAGATTTTGCATGCATAAGACAAACTGTGACAAGCTAAAGTAATTAGTCCAACAAAATGACAATACACGCAATAGTATAAATGAATTTCGTTTGTCTGTCCGTCCAAATATAAAATTGTGCATCTCACCTGTCACCTGTGGCAAGCATAGACAGTAGCACAGTTGGCTAGCTTGCTTGTGCTCTATCCTGTGGCCGCAGGCTCGAAACCTCCACGCTACAGCACCCCTTTTTATTTATTTTCAGCCACCCACTGATAGATGGGCCCCGCTTGGACGGAGAGAGAGAGAGAGAGAGAGAGTTGCTCTTACTATACACGATACGTACAGGGCGACCAAGCTCACGACGAGGACCGTATACACCTCGTATTTTTAAGTACGAGGATCGTACTGAAGCACTTTCTGAGTATGAGGACCATTCTGGACCTAGCCAGCAAGTATAAGGATGATAGGTGCAATTATCTCGGGATTCAAAGAACACCGGCGGGCACTCGTGTGCGTGCGATGATTAGGGAAAGAAGATGATCGCACGGGTGGTGGCTGTTGAATCAAACGGCTGGAGGTTGATCAGCCGAAAGCCGGCCGGCGCATAGCACGCGCAAGGGAAACCGAGGAGAAGAACAGAAGCGATACACCGAGGCTGTGTCTAGCTCCGCTGGCCTGCTTCAAGAAAGAAAGAAAAATAACTGCTAACTGGACAAATCAATGAGAAAAGTTTCTCCTGACACCTAAACAGCGATCCGTGCAGAATTCGGCCATCAGAAAGTAGAATATTCTTCAGACAAAGCTTTACAAGATAAAGGTCACAAGTAAATGGATCATCGCAAGCCCATAGAAGAAAGAAACAGAGCTGACAAAAGGCTATCTACGCTTCAGCAACTCACAAGAACATTCAGGAATTGATTACAGGACTGGATTGGTGATGATTGTATGGAGCACAGCTATCCAACAGCGACCCTCAAATATAGTACCTGCGCTCCGTGTGCATTCCCAGTCTTGAATAGGCCGGATACTGATGATTGTCAGCACCGCCGGGGTTCCGCTGGATGTCAGGTGCGGTATCACGAGATCTTACCGGCTCCGGATAGTGGTACTCAGAGTGTCCGCCTCTACCCCTCTGACCATCATCACTCGCGTCACCGTGCTGTTGGCGGTACTGTCTGCCTCTACCCCTTTGACCATCACCACTCGTGTCACCGTGTCGTTGGCCAAGGCGATGTGGCGCTGGAAAGAGAGGCTGATACTCCCACTCTGTTTCGTTCCATATCAAGGGGTTTTCATCTACGAAGCTCATGCCTACATTGCCTTCTCCACCCTGCAGATCCATTCCAGCATCTCTGTCAGATATCTGAGTCGGTTTGCTGTCCAATCCCTGTGAGTTGTCCATGTCCAATAACAATTGGTGGGAATCCTGCAGCCATTCAGAGACCCCATCATATTGTGCATCGCTCTGAGGATGGGAGATGTATTTAGGCATCCAGCGAGCCCTAGACGGAGCTGGTGATTCGTGGAAGAAGCGTCCCCTGCCTGCCCTCTCCCTGTAACCAAAGCGAATCCCCACATTCCTTTGGGCCTCAACATGGTAGCGCCTTGGACTGTCAGTCGCCGGATGCTTTTCCCAAGTATTGCCAGGCAAGGACACCATTTCAGTTAGTTTTGAACGGTCTTCTGTACCACCATGGGCCTTGGACTCAAATTGCACATCTCCTTGCTGCCACTGATCAGATGACTCCTGTATAACATCTGCCACATTGAAGTACTCTACCGGTTTAGCGAGATTTTGCACCACCGAAGCAAATCCATCAACTACAGCCATACCATGCGGACCTCCTTCTGCATGCTCTTCTTTCCTGCCTGTCTGTTTAATCGGTTTGCACATGACACTATCGTTTGAAATTGGAGTCTCGACAGGCAGTAGACCATGCTGGTTCTTTTCTGATTTCTTGACCTGCCGAGGCCCTGAGAGGCTACTAGCTGTATCATGTACTTCCTTGGCCAGTACTGCCCACTCCCGGTTTACTGATGCAAGTGGAACATCATCAAGCATTATATTACCCACAATAAGACCTGTAACAGAAGTAACCTTGGCAGGAATTATAGAACTATTAATGGCAATACATGGAACATGGGTTTTTTGCATACTCGGGACTTCTGTAGAATTCTTCTCATTAAACACAGGTGGCGCTGCAGGCCTAACTGAATTAAAGTTCCTCCTGCTGCTCTTGTTTCTGGTCAAGAGGTCGTCATGATTTTTAGTTTCAACACCCTTCGTGTCTGCAGGTATCTCCCTATCTGTTATATTTCTCTCCCATGAACCAAAATGCATATGTCTGTTCTCCATTGGCCAGTGTTCTGGAGTACTGTTGTCATGTGACAGTGAGTTGAGGGAAATGTGTTCCATCATGTTAGCCTGTGTGCTCTTGGCTGAAGACATGAAATTATAACCTTTACTAAGACCTGAAGTATTTGATGCTGCACTGGAACCAATAGAAACTTCACTAATCTTGACTCCAGCTACTGGCTGAGGCGCATTATGACCATCAGCAGAGACAATACAACATGTATCTGCCACTGAACTAGCACATTTAGCAGTCACGTCATCTCGCGTTTTTGGTTTGCAGTACATATCTGCGTCTGGGGGCGCATCATTGGACTTCTGACTCTGTATTGATTGATACCTCCTCAATTCTTCCAGTTTTGCAATAGCATTTGTATTTTGTTGACTAATCCACTTCTCCGCGTCCTGTAGTTGTTTCGCAGCTTGAGCAGACAAATATCTCATTCTGGAATGCTGAATGCACCAAAAAAACACTAGTTAAACAACAACCATGGCACAAGAAGCTCTTAGCAACAATTTTGCAGTAATTGCCTGCCAATTATAAACATTTCATTTCTGTATGTGTGTGCCACTTTGTTGGGCACACTGTACAGGGACAGAGAGTAACTCTTGGAAGATAGGTATCTACATCAGCAAGACTGCAAGGTCTAATAGAGATAAATGAATTAATCAAGTAAAGGGCATTACTGGAAGGACCGAAGGAGTGACAGAAACATCTCTAATATCAAGGTTTACAGGACTGGGTTCTCGGGTCTAAGTTTTACGAAACAAACGCTACATGAAACCTTAATGCGATAAAGAAACATGACATCCGTCGCCAGGTAGATGCCATGGAAAATTTTGTGCAGCAGAGGTGACATACACACTGAATAACTCATAGTGTCCAAACCTCCCTGGACGCTCACCTGCCTACTGCTAACCCTAGTATGAACACTTCAATCAAACTGTACAGGTACAGAAGAAAAAGGATGTTTTGCTTTTTTTTATCTTTCTATGCATCTCATTTGAGTTTCCGTGTAAGAAATAATCACAGAAATCGGCAACTACTCCAATGCGTAAGTTCAATTTTATCAGAGGACAATACCTAAGGAGACAAAAACCACATACCTGGTCTTCACAATGAAGCCAATTTGACTCCTTATCAGCGACTGTCACATGTGGCTGCTGTGAGGTGTTCCTAGAAAGAAGTTGGTCTTGATGAGCATCTACCATAAGAACTCCTCGCAAAGAGTCAACCATGGAGTGCTCTTCACGTCCATGTCCAGTAATACAGGATGGCATGTCCTGAGCAGAACCATCAAGCATGTTTCTTGAGATATCGCTTCTTCCATATGAATGGCGATCAGCAGATTTAACAACTTTTCCAGCTTGGCTGAATTCAGTAACTTGTTTTTCTGACAGACAAACAACAGTTACACCCTTATCAGGCCCATTTGATGGATTAGTTGGCACAGAACTGCTGCTTTGAGAAACAGAATTAAGCCTGTCAAAGACAGGACCAGTCTCACTGGTGGAAGCACTGAAGGGAACATATTTTGTCGCAGGATCTTCCTCGACATGGATGATTTTTGGGTGTTTAACCTTGGAGTCCTTGAGTAGAGATGAAAGTAGATTGGACAAGTTAAGGGCACGGAAATTTCTAGCTTTGTTGTTTAGACACTTGATTTTCTCTAATAGAGCCACATCCTTCTTGATGATAGGTTGCTTCTCGATCTCAAGTACATCTGCATGGCCATTCTTGACCTTCCCAAGAACATGGCAAGATTGATTTATGACACAACAATCAGCAGGCATGTGAGCATGAGATATATCCCTCTTGTCTGGATAATACCCACCATGTCCAATATCCTGCTGTGCTAGTGCCTCCTCGTTGAGCGCAAACTGATCACGATGAGCAAGAGATTCAACAGCAAAGCCAGTCGGGTCAGCATGCTTGTACGGACCATATGGCACCTCTCCACTATGCGATTTTCCATTTTCATCAGGTGGCTGATCAGGAGGACGATGCCAGTAATCCAACAATGGAGGAGGTATACATATATTAGGAACTTGGGGATCATGCAGTTGAGCCTGCTCAGCTCCCCTTATCCACTTTGCAGCAGGAATAGGATCGCCTCCTTTGCAAACATAGTCCATTCTTGAGATAATTTCATGCTCATAACTGCAAGACAAAATTACCTCACCAGTTCCTGTCATATAAGGATATCTTAGAGCATATCTAATCATATGAAAAAGAAATTACATTTACTGAACACAGATTGCTATGATCCTGTGATGATATTTGGGGTATGGAATACGAAAGAGTGAGATAGCTCGTAGCATTCATCAAGCGAGTGTATACCAGTTATCTGGTTCTTTCCTTGTTTATCTTGTGTTGCCACAATACCAGAAGCAATAGTTGGCCACCTTCCTGAAATTTGCCCTGTAACAGAAAAGATAATGAGTAGGGAGAACAAATGTGACTCGTTAACCATATAGAACGGTTAAAGCTTTTAGCCCCAGAAACTATCAGTTTGGACAGAATTTATGGACATGTCCAACCAAGTAAAATACCGGCATATCTATTCTGTTCCAGATAACTTGGTGCCAAACAACAATATGCATTCAGATACTCCCTCCGTCCCAAAATAAGTGACTCAAGTTTGTACTAACTTTGTACTAAAGTTAGTGCAAAGTTGAGTCACTTATTTTAGGACGGAGGGAGTACAATATAGTGTGAATAACTGAACTACAAACAGACTTTGTGCAAACCAAATGTAATGTTGCAGTTTGCCACCTTGTTGACTGGTTGACGCAGAGTTTTTGGAGCCAAGTACTGGGAAATCATCCATACTTAGGCTGAACCCTCTCCCCTGTGATGTTGCTGCCTACATTGGCAAAATTTACTATAAGAAAATCCTCAGTTAATTGACAACATGATTTACAGTAGGGGTGCATACCCGTCTGCCAACAGCTTTCAACGGTGCTTTTAGAACATTACTGAAAGAATCTGGAAAACGAGAAACTTGCAAGCTCCCTGATCTTTTCTCTGTACTTCGAGGATAATTTGCGGCCATTGGCAAACGATACGATGGTAAGTCAAGGAAGTCACTTCCAACTGATGATGATGACGTCGAGCTTCCTCGGGAAGAAGGACGATCATCAATGTGGCTAGGTGAACCAGAAGTTCCATCATTCTTGGGATTCAGAAGCAAAGGTGAAGCCCATGCATTTGATGCTGGGAGCATTGATTTGCCGTCCCAAGTGGTCGTGCCCCTAACATCCATGCAAAATTTTCATCAGACGGCAATAAGAATGAAACATCATCTCAGCTTGCGTAAATAAGGGTTGCCTGGACAGTATAGTGAAGGAATCCACATGTCCCCATGCCCTTTCAGGCTGTTGTTTCACCAGAGAAGCAAAACTTACTGACTAACGTGGAAAAAAAAAACTTGACAAACATACAGGTGTATTATCCAATCCTCCAAGGGGTACACGCACCTAGCATGTGATGTTTTTGGCATAATTTCCTTTCTCTATTTAATTATAAACCAGATACCTCAAAGATATGTGCGTATCCAGGAACCATACTATCTCCCCATTCTAGCAGCACCCAGAAAATTATCACAGGGAGAAATCTTACTTTGGAACAATCTTGTCACTGCGGAGGCCATGGCTGTCCAACCTAGGCAAACAGACCCTCACCACATCAATTTCACAAGACACGAAAGAAGCCAGTGATAAATATTTGACAGAAGCAAATGCCTCGATCAGGAGCTTCTCCAGCAGATGCCAAGTGCTAGGGTTAGAAATGCTACCTCTGGTTCGGCAAGTTGATGGGTTTAGGAGCCTTCGCGCCGGGCTTCCCCGTCTGAGAAATCCCCGCCCACCTGCACACAGCAACACGATCACTAAGCCCGTCAGGTATTTAATATCGACTAAATCGCCTAAGATTTTCTTCAACGCGGAGAAGGAGATGAAGAGGAGGTTGGAGCAGATGGAACGGAGCGACGGGCCTCTTGCCGTCCGCGAGCGCGGCGATGGCCACCATCGTTTCCCTCTCCTCGCTCCGAAGGCAAGCCGGGTCGTGGAAAGTGCGGGCAGGCTAGCGCACGCAGTCGAGGTGGAGGTGGAGGCGGCACGGCGAGGGAACAGCGTGTCGGCGCCGGACGACTGGGGCGAGCGGAGCAAAGGGGAATGGAGTGGGAGGCGGGCGAGGATGACAAGTGGGGCCAAGGATAGGGACTAAGGTCTTTGGTTTGCGTCCACACTCAAATACGCCTAGCCTTGACAGTGCCTCGAGTTGGCTAGGGCGCGTTTGATTGTCCGCACAAGGTTCAAGCAGATTCGCGCGGGAAAAAACGAGTTGATTGGTTGTCCGCATATATTATTGAGTCTGTATGACACGAATTTTAAAACACTTCTGGGTCTGTCTCGCGAGGCACGTTCGAATTGGTATTTTCTTGTGAGCCAGGCCCGCGAGGCACGTGGACAGCGGGGCTGCACGCGAGGAGCCACCCTCGAGAAGTCGTGTTGCTTCCTGAAACGACTGTTCTCTCTCCCCTCTCCCCACTCTCACCGACGGCGGCGCCAGCGTGGAGCAGACCGGAGAATAACAAATCGACCTCCGACCACCTTCACCGGCATCCGCAGCAGCACTTCTGCAATGGCGGTAAGCTATTTTTTCCTTCCTCACCTACTACTTCACATTCCATTCGAGCTTAGATTCGATCCACGCTAGAGGAACGAAGAATCGGGGTAAACACCATAGGAGTGATCATAACATAGTCATGACTACCCGTAGATATGAGGTTCCCGATGTTGGGGAACACAGTAATTTCAAAAAAAATCCTACGCACACGCAAGATCATGGTGATGCATAGCAACGAGAGGGGAGAGTGTTGTCTACGTACCCTCATAGACCGTAAGCGGAAGCGTTATATGACAACGCGGTTGATGTAGTCGTACGTCTTCACGGTCGACCAATCCTAGTACCGAAAATACGGCACCTCCGCGATCTGCACACGTTCGGCTCGGTGACGTCCCGCGAACTCACGATCCAGTAGAGTGTCGGGAAAGAGCTTCGTCAGCACGACGGCATGATGACGGTGATGATGATGCTACCGGAACAGGGCTTCGACTAAGCACCGCTACGATATGACCGAGGTGGATTATGGTGGAGGGGCCACCGCACACGGCTGGAAACAATCAACTTGTGTGTCCTAGAGTGCCCCCTGCCCCCATATATAAAGGAGCAAGGGGGAGGCCGGTCGGCCCTAGTGGCGCGCCAAGGGTGGAGTAGGAGTAGGATTCCTCCTTTCCTAGTCCTACTAGGAGGAGAAGGGGAAGGAAGGGAGAGGAAGAGGAGAAGGAAAGGGGGGCGCCCCCTCCCTAGTCTAATTCGGACTCCTTATAGGGAGGGGGCGCGGCTGCCCCTTGTGGGCTGCTCCCCTCTTTCCTATGGTCCACGAAGGCCCATCTTTCCTGGGGGGGGGGGTCCGGTAACGCTCTGGTTTTCTCCGAAATCACTCGGAACACTTTCGGTGTCCAAATATAGCCATCCAATATATCAATCTTTATGTATCGACCATTTCGAGACTCCTCGTCATGTCTGTGATCATACCCAGGACTCCGAACTACCTTCAGTACATCAAAATACATAAACTCATAATACCGGTCGTCACCGAACGTTAAGCGTGCGGACCCTACGGGTTCTAGAACTATGTAGACATGACTGAGATACGTCTCCGGTCAATAACCAATAGCGGAACCTGGATGTTCATATTGGCTCCCACATATTCTACGAAGATCTTTATCGGTCAAACCGCATAACGATATACGTTGTTCCCTTTGTCATCGGTATGTTACTTGCCCGAGATTCGATCGTCGGTATCTCAATGCCTAGTTCAATCTCGTTACCGGCAAGTCTCTTTACTCATTCCGTAATGCATCATCCCGCAACTAACTCATTAGTCACATTGCTTGCAAGGCTTATAGTGATGTGCATTACTGAGAGGGCCCAGAGATACCTCTCTGATACTCAGAGTGACAAATCCTAATCTCGATCTATGCCAACTCAACAAACACCATCGGAGACACCTGTGGAGCATCTTTATAGTCACCCAGTTACGTTGTGACGTTTGATAGCACACTAAGTGTTCCTCCGGTATTCAGGAGTTGGATGATCTCATAGTCATAGGAACATGTATAAGTTATGGAGAAAGCAATAGCAACAAACTAAACGATCATCGTGCTAAGCTAACGGATGGGTCAAGTCAATCACATCATTCTCTAATGATGTGATCCCATTAATCAAATGACAACTCATGTCTATGGTCAGGAAACATAACCATCATTGATTCAACGAGCTAGTCAAGTAGAGGCATACTAGTGACACTCTGTTTGTCTATGTATTCACACATGTACTAAGTTTCCGGTTAATACAATTCTAGCATGAATAATAAACGTTTATCATGATATAAGGAAATATAAATAACAACTTTATTATTGCCTCTGGGGCATATTTCCTTCAGTCTCCCACTTGCACTAGAGTCAATAATCTAGATTGCATTGTAATGATTCTAACACCCATGGAGTCTTGGTGCTGATCATGCTTTGCTCATGAGAGAGGCTTAGTCAACGGGTCTGCAAAATTTAGATCCGTATGTATCTTGCAAATCTCTATGTCTCTCTCCTTGACTTGATCGCGGATGGAATTGAAGCGTCTCTTGATGTGATTGGTTCTCTTGTGAAATCAGGATTCCTTTGCCAATGCAATTGCACCAGTATTGTCACAAAACATTTTCATTGGACCCGATGCACTAGGTATGACACCTAGATCGGATATGAACTCCTTCATCCAGACTCCTTCATTTGCTGCTTCTGAAGCAGCTATGTACTCCACTTCACACGTAGATCCCGCCACGACGCTCTGCTTGGAACTGCACCAACTGACAGCTCCACCATTTAATAAAAATACGTATCCGTTTTGTGACTTAGAGTCATCCAATCAGTGTCAAAGCTTGCATTGACGTAACCATTTACGACGAGCTCTTTGTCACCTCCATAAATGAGAAACATATCCTTAGTCCTTTTCAGGTATTTCAGGATGTTCTTGATCGATGTCCAGTGATCCACTCCTGGATTACTTTGGTACCTCCCTGCTAAACTAATAGCAAGGCACACATCAGGTCTCGTACACAGCATTGCATACATGATAGAACCTATGGCTGAAGCATAGGGAATGACTTTCATTTTCTTTCTATCTTCTGTAGTGGTCGGGCATTGAGTCTGACTCAACTTCACACCTTGTAACACAGGCAAAAACCCTTTCTTTGCCTGATCCATTTTGAACTTCTTCAAAACTTTATCAAGGTATGTGCTTTGTGAAAGTCCAATTAAGCGTCTTGATCTATCTCTATAGATCTTGATGCCCAATATATAAGCAACTTCGCCGAGGTCTTTCATTGAAAAATTCTTATTCAAGTATCCTTTTATTCGATTTAGAAATTCAGTATCATTTTCGATCAATAATATGGCATCTACATATAATATCAGAAATGCTATGGAGCTCCCACTCACTTTCTTGTAAATATAGGTTTCTCCAAAAGTCTGTATAAAACCATATGCTTTGATCACACTATCAAAGCATATATTCCAACTCTGAGAGGCTTGCACCAGTCCATAAATGGATCGCTGGAGCTTGCATACTTTGTTAGCACCTTTTGGATCGACAAAACCTTCTGTTTGCATCATATACAACTCTTCTTTAAGATATCCATTGAGGATTGCAGTTTTGACATCCATTTGCCAAATTCCATAATCAAAAAATGCGGCAATTGCTAACATGATTCAGACGGACTTAAGCATCGCTACGGGTGAGAAGGTCTCATCGTAGTCAACTCCTTGAACTTGCCGAAAACCTTTTGCAACAAGTCGAGCTTTGTAGACAGTAACATTACCGTCAGCGTCAGTCTTCTTCTTAAAGATCCATTTATTCTCTATGGCCTGCCGGCCGATCATCAGGCAAGTCAACCAAACTCCACACTTTGTTCTCATACATGGATCCCATCTCAGATTTCATGGCCTCAAGCCATTTTGCATAATCTGGGCTCATCATCGCTTCCTCATAGTTCGTAGGTTCGTCATGGTCAAGTAACATGACCTCCAGAACAGGATTACCATACCACTCTGGTGCGGATCTTACTCTGGTTGACCTACGAGGTTCGGTAGTAACTTGATAAGAAGTTTCATGATCATCATCATTAGCTTCCTCACTTACTGGTGTATGAATCACTGGAACTAATTTAAGTGATGAACTACTTTCCAATAAGGGGGAACTAATTTAAGTGATGAACTACTTTCCAATAAGGGAGCAGGTATAATTACCTCATGAAGTTATACTTTTCTCCCACTAACTTCTTTTGAGAGAAACTCCTTCTCTAGAAAGGATCCATTCTTAGCAACGAATATCTTGCCTTCGGATTTGTGATAGAAGGTGTACCCAACAGTCTCCTTTGGGTATCCTATGAAGACACATTTCTCTGATTTGGGTTCGAGCTTATCAGGTTGAAGCTTTTTCACATAAGCATCGCAGCCCCAAACTTTCAGAAACGACAACTTGGGTTTCTTGCCAAACTATAGTTCATAAGGTGTCGTTTCAACGGATTTAGATGGTGCCCTATTTAACATGAATGCAGCCGTCTCTAAAGCATAACCCCAAAATGATAGCGGTAAATCAGTAAGAGACATCATAGATCGCACCATATCTAGTAAAGTACGATTACGACGTTCGAACACACCATTATGCTGTGGTGTTCCGGGTGGCGTGAGTTGCGAAACTATTCCGCATTGTTTCAAATGAAGACTAAACTCGTAACTCAAATATTCTCCTCCACGATCAGATCGTAGAAACTTTATTTTCTTGTTACGATGATTTTCCATTTCACTCTGAAATTATTTTAACTTTTGTTTCAGATTTATGTTTCATTAAGTAGATATACCCATATCTGCTCAAATCATCTGTGAAGGTGAGAAAATAACGATATCCACCGTGAGCCTTAATGTTCATTGGACCACATACATTAGTATGTATGATTTCCAATAACTCTGCTGCTCGCTCTATTGTTCTGGAGAACGGAGTTTTAGTCATCTTGCCCATGAGCCATGGTTCGCAAGTACCAAGTGATTCATAATCAAGTGATTCTAGAAGTCCATCAGAATGGAGTTTCTTCATGCGCTTTACACCGATATGACCCAAATGGTAGTGCCACAAATAAGTTGCACTATCATTATCAACTCTACATCTTTTGGCTTCAATACTATGAACATGTGTATCACTACTATCAAGATTTAATAAAAATAGACTACTCATCAAGGGTGCATGACCATAAAATATATTACTCATATAAATAGAACAACCATTATTCTCTGATTTAAATGAATAACCATCTCGCATCAAACAAGATCCAGATATAATGTTCATGCTCAACGCTGGCACCAAATAACAATTATTTAGGTCTAAAACTAATCCCGAAGGTAGATGTAGAGGTAGCATGCCGACGGCGATCACATCGACTTTGGAACCATTTCCCACACGCATCATCACCTCGTCCTTAGCCAATCTTCGCTTAATTCGTAGCCCATGTTTCGAGTTGCAAATGTTAGCAACTGAACCAGTATCAAATACCCAGGCACTACTGCGAGCATTAGTAAGGTACACATCAATAACATGTATATCGAATATACCTTTCACTTTGCCATCCTTCTTCTCCGCCAAATACCTAGGGCAGTTCCGTTTCCAGTGACCAGTCCCTTTGTAGTAGAAGCACTCAGTCTCTGGCTTAGGTCCAGACTTGGGTTTCTTCACTTGAGCAGTAACTGGCTTGCTATTCTTCTTGAAGTTCCCCTTCTTCCCTTTACCTTTTTTCTTGAAACTGGTGGTCTTGTTGACCATCAACACTTGATGCTCCTTCTTGATTTCTACCTCTGCGGCCTTTTAGCATTGCGAAAAGCTCAGGAATCGTCTTATCCATCCCTTGCATATTATAGTTCATCACGAAGCTCTTGTAGCTTGGTGGCAGTGATTGAAGAACTCTGTCAATGACACTATCATCAGGAAGTTTAACTCCCAGTTGAGTCAAGTGGTTGTGGTACGCAGACATTCTGAGTATATGTTCACTGACAGAACTATTCTCCTCCATCTTGCAGCTGTAGAACTTATTGGAGACTTCATATCTCTCAATTCGGGCATTTACTTGAAATATTAACATCAACTCCTGAAACATCTCATATGCTTCATGACGTTCAAAACATCGTTGAAGTCCCGGTTCTAAGCTGTAAAGCATGGCACACTGAACTATTGAGTAGTCATCAGCTTTGCTCTGCCAGATGTTCATAGCATCTGGCGTTGCTCCTGCAGCGGGTTTGTTACCTAGCGGTGCTTCCAGGACGTAATTCTTCTGTGTAGCAATGAGGATAATCCTCAAGTTACGGACCCAGTCCGTGTAGTAGCTACCATCATCTTTCAACCTAGCTTTCTCTAGGAACGCATTAAAATTCAACGGAACAACAACACGGACCATCTATCTACAACAACATAGACATGCAAAATACTATCAGGTATTAAGTTCATGATAAATTAAAGTTCAATTAATCAAATTACTTAAGAACTCCCACTTAGATAGACAGCTCTCTAATCATATAAGTGATCATGTGATCCATATCAACTAAACCATGTCCGATCATCACGTGAGATGGAGTAGTTTTCAATGGTGAACATCACTATGTTGATCATATCTACTATATAATTCACGCTCGACCTTTTGGTCTCAGTGTTCCGAGGCCATATCTGCATATGCTAGGCTCATCAAGTTTAACCCGGGTATTCCGCGTGTGCAAAACTGGCTTGCACCCGTTGTATGTAACGTAGAGCTTATCACACCCGATCATCACGTGGTGTCTCGGCACGACGAACTGTAGCAACGGTGCATACTCAGGGAGAACACTTATACCTTGAAATTTAGTGAGAGATCATCTTATAATGCTACCGTCGAACTAAGCAAAATAAGATGCATGAAGGATAAACATCACATGCAATCAATATAAGTGATATGATATGGCCATCATCATCTTGTGCTTTTGATCTCCATCTCCAAAGCACTGTCATGATCACCATCGTCACCGGCTTGACACCTTGATCTCCATCGAAGCATCATTGTCGTCTCGCCAACTATTGCTTCTAGTTCTATCGCTACCACTTAGTGATAAAGTAAAGCAATTACATGGCGATTGTATTTCATACAATAAAGCGACAAACATATGGCTCCTGCCAGTTGCAGATAATTGTGTTACAAAACATGATCATCTCATACAACAATTTATATAATCACGTCTTGACCATATCTCTGATTTGGGTTCGAGCTTATCAGGTTGAAGCTTTTTCACATAAGCATCGCAGCCCCAAACTTTCAGAAACGACAACTTGGGTTTCTTGCCAAACCATAGTTCATAAGGTGTCGTTTCAACGGATTTAGATGGTGCCCTATTTAACATGAATGCAGCCGTCTCTAAAGCATAACCCCAAAACGATAGCGGTAAATCAGTAAGAGACATCATAGATCGCACCATATCTAGTAAAGTACGATTACGACGTTCGAACACACCATTATGCTGTGGTGTTCCGGGTGGCGTGAGTTGCGAAACTATTCCGCATTGTTTCAAATGAAGACTAAACTCGTAACTCAAATATTCTCCTCCACGATCAGATCGTAGAAACTTTATTTTCTTGTTACGATGATTTTGCATTTCACTCTGAAATTCTTTTAACTTTTGTTTCAGATTTATGTTTCATTAAGTAGATATACCCATATCTGCTCAAATCATCTGTGAAGGTGAGAAAATAACGATATCCACCGTGAGCCTTAATGTTCATTGGACCA
Source organism: Triticum dicoccoides (assembly GCF_002162155.2). Lineage (NCBI taxonomy): Eukaryota > Viridiplantae > Streptophyta > Magnoliopsida > Poales > Poaceae > Triticum > Triticum dicoccoides. The sequence continues at coordinate 437,064,155 of NC_041386.1, forward strand.
CATACATTAGTATGTATGATTTCCAATAACTCTGCTGCTCGCTCTATTGTTCCGGAGAACGGAGTTTTAGTCATCTTGCCCATGAGCCATGGTTCGCAAGTACCAAGTGATTCATAATCAAGTGATTCTAGAAGTCCATCAGAATGGAGTTTCTTCATGCGCTTTACACCAATATGACCCAAACGGTGGTGCCACAAATAAGTTGCACTATCATTATCAACTCTGCATCTTTTGGCTTCAATACTATGAACATGTGTATCACTACTATCAAGATTTAATAAAAATAGACTACTCATCAAGGGTGCATGACCATAAAATATATTACTCATATAAATAGAACAACCATTATTCTCTGATTTAAATGAATAACCGTCTCGCATCAAACAAGATCCAGATATAATGTTCATGCTCAACGCTGGCACCAAATAACAATTATTTAGGTCTAAAACTAATCCCGAAGGTAGATGTAGAGGTAGCATGCCGACGGCGATCACATCGACTTTGGAACCATTTCCCACACGCATCATCACCTCGTCCTTAGCCAATCTTCGCTTAATCCGTAGCCCATGTTTCGAGTTGCAAATGTTAGCAACTGAACCAGTATCAAATACCCAGGCACTACTGCGAGCATTAGTAAGGTACACATCAATAACATGTATATCGAATATACCTTTCACTTTGCCATCCTTCTTCTCCGCCAAATACCTAGGGCAGTTCCGTTTCCAGTGACCAGTCCCTTTGTAGTAGAAGCACTCAGTCTCTGGCTTAGGTCCAGACTTGGGTTTCTTCACTTGAGCAGTAACTGGCTTGCTATTCTTCTTGAAGTTCCCCTTCTTCCCTTTACCTTTTTTCTTGAAACTGGTGGTCTTGTTGACCATCAACACTTGATGCTCCTTCTTGATTTCTACCTCCGCGGCCTTTTAGCATTGCGAAAAGCTCAGGAATCGTCTTATCCATCCCTTGCATATTATAGTTCATCACGAAGCTCTTGTAGCTTGGTGGCAGTGATTGAAGAACTCTGTCAATGACACTATCATCAGGAAGTTTAACTCCCAGTTGAGTCAAGTGGTTGTGGTACCCAGACATTCTGAGTATATGTTCACTGACAGAACTATTCTCCTCCATCTTGCAGCTGTAGAACTTATTGGAGACTTCATATCTCTCAATTTGGGCATTTACTTGAAATATTAACATCAACTCCTGAAACATCTCATATGCTTCATGACGTTCAAAACATCGTTGAAGTCCCGGTTCTAAGCTGTAAAGGATGGCACACTGAACTATTGAGTAGTCATCAGCTTTGCTCTGCCAGATGTTCATAGCATCTGGCGTTGCTCCTGCAGCGGGTTTGTCACCTAGCGGTGCTTCCAGGACGTAATTCTTCTGTGTAGCAATGAGGATAATCCTCAAGTTACGGACCCAGTCCGTGTAGTAGCTACCATCATCTTTCAACTTAGCTTTCTCTAGGAACGCATTAAAATTCAACGGAACAACAACACGGGCCATCTATCTACAACAACATAGACATGCAAAATACTATCAGGTATTAAGTTCATGATAAATTAAAGTTCAATTAATCAAATTACTTGAGAACTCCCACTTAGATAGACATCTCTCTAATCATATAAGTGATCATGTGATCCATATCAACTAAACCATGTCCGATCATCACGTGAGATGGAGTAGTTTTCAATGGTGAACATCACTATGTTGATCATATCTACTATATAATTCACGCTCGACCTTTTGGTCTCAGTGTTCCGAGGCCATATCTGCATATGCTAGGCTCATCAAGTTTAACCCGAGTATTCTGCGTGTGCAAAACTGGCTTGCACCCGTTGTATGTAATGTAGAGCTTATCACACCCGATCATCACGTGGTGTCTCGGCATGACGAACTGTAGCAACGGTGCATACTCAGGGAGAACACTTATACCTTGAAATTTAGTGAGAGATCATCTTATAATGCTACCGCCGAACTAAGCAAAATAAGATGCATGAAGGATAAACATCACATGCAATCAATATAAGTGATATGATATGGCCATCATCATCTTGTGCTTTTGATCTCCATCTCCAAAGCACTGTCATGATCACCATCGTCACCGGCTTGACACCTTGATCTCCATCGAAGCATCGTTGTCGTCTCGCCAACTATTGCTTCTACGACTATCGCTACCACTTAGTGATAAAGTAAAGCAATTACATGGCGATTGTATTTCATACAATAAAGCGACAACCATATGTCTCCTGCCAGTTGTTGATAACTGTGTTACAAAACATTATCATCTCATACAATAAAATTTAGCATCATGTCTTGACCATATCACATCACAACATGCCCTGCAAAAACAAGTTAGACATCCTCTACTTTGTTGTTGCAAGTTTTACGTGGTTGCTATCGGCTGAGCCAGAACCATTCTTACCTACGCATCAAAAACCACAACACGGTATAGTGATTGCTTTTTGATCTTCATAAAGAACCCTGTTCATTGAATCCGATTCAACTAAAGCTGGAGAAACAGACACCCACTAGGCACCTGTGTGCGAAGCACGTTGGTAGAACCAGTCTCGCGTAAGCGTACGCGTAATGTCGGTTTGGGCCACTTCATCCAGCAATGCCACTGAATCAAGAATCAACTAGTGACGGAAACCAATATGTATATACCCACGCCGACAACTCCTTTGTGTTCTACTCGTGCATATAACATCTACGCATAAACCTGGCACGGATGGCATTGTTGGGGAACACAGTAATTTCAAAAAAATTCCTACGCACACACAAGATCATGGTGATGCATAGCAACGAGAGGGGAGAGTGTTGTCTACGTACCCTCATAGACCATAAGCAGAAGCGTTATGACAACGTGGTTGATGTAGTCATACGTCTTCACGATCGACCGTTCCTAGTACCGAAAGTACGACACCTTCGCGATCTGCACACGTTTGGCTCGGTGACGTCCCATGAACTCACGATCCAGCAGAGTGTCGGGGAAGAGCTTCGTCAGCACGACGGTGTGATGACGGTGATGATGATGCTACCGGAACAGGGCTTCACCTAAGCACCGCTACGATATGACCAAGGTGGATTATGGTGGAGGGGGGCACCGCACCCGGCTGGAAACAATCAACTTGTGTGTCCTGGGGTGCCCCTGCCCTCGTACATAAAGGAGCAAGGGAGGAGGCCGGCCGGCCCTAGTGGCGCGCCAAGGGAGGAGGAATCTGATTCGTCCATTTTTCATCATGCTTTTATATTGATATTTATTGCATTATAGGCTGTTATTACAAATCATGTCACAATAGTTATGCCTTTTCTCTCTTATTTTACAAGGTTTACATGAAGATGGGGGAATGCCGGCAGCTGGAATTCTGGGGTGGAAAACGAGCAAATATTAGAGACCTATTCCGCACATCTCCAAAAGTCCTGAAACTCCACGGGAATTATTTTCAGAATATATAAAAAATATTGGGCAAAAGAAGTACCAAAGGGGGGCCACCCATCGTCCACGAGGGTGGGGGCGCGCCTACCCCCCTGGGCGCCCCCCTGCCTCGTGGGCCCCCTGGTGGCCCTCTGATGCCCATCTTTGGCTATATGGAGTCTTTCGTCGAGGAAAAAATCATAACCAAGCTCACGGGACAAAACTCCGCCGCCACGAGGCGGAACCTTGGTGGAACCAATCTAGGGCTCCGACGGAGCTATTCTGTCGGGGAAACTTCCCTCTGGGAGGGGGAAATCATCACCATCATCATCACCAACAATCCTCTCATCCGGAGGGGGTCAATCTCCATCAACATCTTCACCAGCACCATCTGATCTCAAACCCTAGTTCATCTCTTGTATCCAATCTTTGTATCCAAACCTCATATTGGTACCTGTGGGTTGCTAGTAGTGTTGATTACTCCTTGTAGTTGATGCTAGCTGGTTTACTTGGTGGAAGATCATATGTTCAGATCCATTATGCATATTAATACCCCTCTGATTATGAACATGAATATGATTTGTGAGTAGTTACGTTTGTTCCTGGGGACATGGGAGAAGTCTTGCTATAAGTAGTCATGTGAATTTGGTATTCGTTCGATATTTTGATGAGATGTATGTTGTCTTTCCTCTAGTGGTGTCATGCGAGCGTCGACTACATGACACTTCACCATTGTTTGGGCCTAGAGGAAGGCATTGGGAAGTAATAAGTAGATGATGGGTCACTAGAGTGATAGAAGCTTAAACCCTAGTTTATGTGTTGCTAGAGAATACCTTGTTGAAAACCGCTTATCATTTCCTTGTGCTCCTCGTTGGGTTCGACACTCTTACTTATCGAAAAGGCTACGGTAGATCCTCTACACTTGTGGGTCATCAATACTCTTTTTTGGCGCCGTTGCCGGGGAGTGAAGTGCCTTTGGTAGGTGGAATTTGGTAAGGAAAAATTTATATAGTGTGCTGAAATTTACTGTCACTTGTTACTATGGAACATAATCCTTTGCGGGGCTTGTTCGGGGTATCTTCACCCCAACCAGTAGAGCAAAGAGTTGATCCTCAACCTACTGAACCTACTGAAAATGTTTACTTTGAAATCCCTTCGGGTATGATAGAGAAACTGCTAGCTAATCCTTTCACTTGTGATGGAGCATTACATCCCGATTTGCACCTAATCTATGTGGATGAAGTTTGTGGATTATTTAAGCTTGCAGGTATGCCCAAGGATGTTATCAAGAAGAAGGTCTTCCCTTTATCTTTGAAGGGAGAGGCATTGACATGGTTTAGGCTATGTGATGATATGGGATCATGAAACTACAACCGATTGAAATTGGAATTTCATCAGAAGTTTTATCCTATGCATCTTGTTCATCGTGATCATAATTATATATATATAATTTTTGGACTCACGAAGGAGAAAGCATCGCTCAAGCTTGGGGGAGGCTTAAGTCAATGTTATATTCATTCCCCAATCATGAGCTCTCAAAAGAAATGATTATTCAAAAAATTATGCTCGGCTTTCTCTCAGTAATCGCTCCATGCTCGATACTTCTTGTGCTGGATCTTTTATGATGAAGACTATTGAATTCAAATGGGATTTATTGGAAAGAATTAAACGCAACTCTGAAGATTGGGACCTCGATGAAGGTAAGGAGTCAGGCATAACACCTAAGTTTGATTGTGTTAAATCTTTTATGGATACCGATGCTTTCCGTGAATTTAGCACTAAATATGGACTTGACTCTGAGATAGTAGCTTCTTTCTGTGAATCCTTTGCTACTCATGTTGATCTCCCTAAGGAGAAGTGGTTTAAATATAATCCTCCCATTGATGTAAAAGTAGTTGCACCTATTAAAGTTGAAGAAAATACTATCACTTATAATGATCATGTTGTTCCTACTGCTTATATTGAGAAACCACCTTTCCCTGTTAGAATAAAGGATCATGCTAAAGCTTCAAATGTGGTCAACAAAAGTAATATTAAGACACCTAAACCCCCTGAGCAAGTTAAAGTTGAACCTAGTGTTGTTATGGTTAAAGATCTCTTGGCCGATAACATTGATGGGCATGTTATTTACTTCTGCAATGAATCTGCTAGAATTGCTAGACCTGATACTAAAAATAAACATAGACCTGTTGTAGGCATGCCTGTTATTTCTGTTAAAATAGGATATCATTGCTATCATGGATTATGTGATATGGGTGCTAGTGCAAGTGCAATACCTCATTCCTTATACAAAGAAATTATGCATGATATTGCACCTGCTGAGATAGAAGAGATTGATGTTACAATTAAGCTTGCCAATAGAGATACTATTTCACCAGTTGGGATTGTTAGAGATGTTGAAGTCTTGTGTGGGAAAGTTAAATAATTTACTGATTTTCTTGTTCTTGGTTCCCCACAAGATAACTTTTGTCCCATTATATTTGGTAGACCCTTCTTGAATACTGTTAATGCTAAGATAGACTGCAATAAGGATATTGCTTCTGTTGGTTTAGGGGATATGTCTCATGAGTTTAATTTTGCTAAATTTCATAGACAACCCCATGATAAAGAATTGCCTAGTAAAGATGAAATTATTGGTCTTGCTTCTATTGCTGTGCCTCCTAGTGACCCTTTAGAACAATATTTGCTAGACCATGAAAATGATATGTCTATGAATGAGAGAAGGGAAATAGATGAAGTATTCTTTAAACATGGACCTATCTTGAAACACAACTTGCCTGTTGAAATCTTAGGGGATCCCCCTCCACCTAAGGGTGATCCTGTGTTTGAGCTTAAACCTTTACCTGATACTCTTAAATATGCTTATCTTGATGAGAAATAGATATATCCTGTTATTATTAGTGCTAACCTTTTAGAGCATGAAGAAAATAAATTATTGAAAACTCTGAAGAAGCACCATGCCGCTATTGGATATACTCTTGATGATCTTAAGGGCATTAGTCCCACTCTATGCCAGCACGAAATAAAATTGGAGAAAGACGCTAAACCAGTTGTTGATCACCAACGAATGTTAAATCCTAAGATGAAAGAAGTGGTAAGAAAAGAAATACTAAAGCTTCTAGAGGCAGGTATAATTTATCCCGTTGCTGATAGTCAGTGGGTAAGTCATGTCCATTGTGTCCCTAAGAAGGGAGGTATTACTGTTGTTCCTAATGATAAAGATGAATGGATCCCACAAAGAATTGTTACAGGTTATAGAATGGTAATTGATTTACGCAAATTAAATAATGCTACTAAAAAGGATCATTACCATTTACCTTTTATTGATCAAATGCTAGAAAGATTATCCAAGCATACACATTTTTGCTTTCTAGATGGTTATTCTGGTTTCTCTCAAATACCCGTGTCAAAAGAGGATCAAGAAAAGACAACTTTTACTTGCCCTTTTGGTAACTTTGCTTATAGGCGTATTCCTTTTGGTTTATGTAATGCACCTGCTACCTTTCAAAGATGTATGACTGCTATATTCTCTGACTTCTGTGAAAAGATTGCTGAGGTATTCATGGATGATTTCTCTATTTATGGGACTTCTTTTGATGATTGTTTAAGCAACCTTGATCAAGTTTTGCAGAGATGTGAAGAAACTAATCTTGTTTTGAATTGGGAGAAGTGCCACTTTATGGTTAATGAAGGTATTGTCTTGGGGCATAAAATTTCTGAAAGAGGTATTGAAGTTGATAAAGCTAAAGTTGATGCTATTGAAAAGATGCCGTGTCCTAAGGACATTAAAGGTATAAGAAGTTTCCTTGGTCATGCCGGTTTTTATAGGAGGTTCATTAAGGACTTCTCTAAAATTTCTCGGCCTCTGACTAATCTCTTACAAAAAGATGTTCCTTTTGTCTTTGATGATGACTGTGTAGAAGCATTTGAAATACTTAGAAAGCTTTGGTTTCTGCACCTATTGCTCAACCCCCTGATTGGAATTTACCATTTGAAATCATGTGTGATGCTAGTGATTATGCTGTAGGGGCTGTTCTAGGACAAAGAGTTGATAAGAATTAAATGTTATTCAATATGCTAGTAAAACTCTAGACAATGCTCAAAGAAATTATGCTACTACTGAAAAAGAATTTTTAGCAGTTGTGTTTGCTTGTGATAAGTTCAGACCTTATATTGTTGATTCTAAAGTAACTGTTCACACTGATCATGCTGCTATTAAATATGTTATAGAAAAAGCTAAACCTAGACTTATTAGATGGGTTCTCTTACTACAAGAATTTGATTTGCATATTATTGATAGAAAGGGAGCTGAGAACCCCGTTGCAGACAACTTGTCTAGGTTAGAGAATGTTCTTGATGACCCACTACCTATTGATGATAGCTTTCCTGATGAAAAATTAGCTGTGATAAATGCTTCTCGTACTGCTCCATGGTATGCTGATTATGCTAATTATATTGTTGCTAAGTTAATACCACCTAGTTTCACATACCAACAAAAGAAAAAGTTCTTCTATGATTTAAGACATTACTTCTGGGATGACCCGCATCTTTATAAAGAAGGAGTAGATGGTACTCCTTGGTATGCTAACTATGCTAATTACATTGTTGCTAAATATTTACCACCTAGCTTTACATAACAGCAAAAGAAAAAATTTCTTCTATGATTTAAGACATTACTTTTGGGATGACCCACATCTTTATAAAGAAGGAGTAGATGGTATTATTAGGCGTTGTGTACCTGAGCATGAATAGGGAGAAATCCTACAGAAATGTCACTCCGAGGCTTATGGAGGGCATCATGCTGGAGATAGAATTGCTCACAAGGTATTGCAATCTGGATTTTATTGGCCTACTCTCTTCAAGGATGCCCGTAAGTTCGTCTTATCTTGTGATGAATGTCAAAGAATAGGTAATATCGGTAAGTGTCAAGAAATGCCTATGAATTATTCACTTGTTGTTGAACCATTTGATGTTTGGGGATTTGATTACATGGGACCTTTTCCTTCCTCTAATGGGCATACACATATTTTGGTTGCTGTTGATTATGTTACTAAATGGGTAGAAGCTATTCCAACCAGTAGTGCTGATCACAACACCTCTATTAAAATGCTGAAGGAAGTTATTTTCCCAAGGTTTGGAGTCCCTAGATATTTAATGACTGATGGTGGTTCACACTTTATTCATGGTGCTTTCCGTAAGATGCTTGCTAAGTATGATGTTAACCATAGAATTGCATCACCCTATCATCCTCAGTCTAGTGGTCAAGTTGAACTTAGCAATAGGAAAATAAAATTAATTTTGCAAAAGACTGTTAATAGGTCCAGGAAGAATTGGTCTAAGAAATTAGATGATGCACTTTGGGCTAATAGAATAGCTTATAAAAATCCCATGGGTATGTATCCTTATAAAATGGTTTATGGAAAAGCTTGTCATTTACCTCTTGAGTTAGAACATAAAGCATTTTGGGCAATCAAAGAGCTCAACTATGATTTCAAACCTGCTGGTGAGAAGATGTTATTTGATATAAGCTCATTAGATGAATGGAGAACCCAAGCTTATGAAAATGCAAAGTTATTCAAAGAAAAGTTAAAAGATGGCATGACAAAAGAATTCAAAAGCGTGAGTTTAAAGTTGGAGAATATGTTGTTTTGTACAACTCCCGTTTTAGATTTTTTGCAGGAAAGCTCCTCTCTAAATGGGAAGGCCCATACATCATCGAGGAGGTTCACCGGTCTGGAGCCATCAAAATAAATAACTTCGAAGGTATTAACCCGAAGGTTGTTAATGGACAACGAATAAAGCATTATATCTCAGGTACGCCTATCAATGTTGAAAGTAATATTATCTAAACTTTGACACTGGAAGAACACATAAAAGAGTCCTTCCGGAACACTCCAGAATCGTGAAAATAAGGAGGTACGTGATACCGTAAGTAAACAGGCTCCGAAAATGCCGCAAAAATATTTTTATCAGTTTTGGAATATTTTAAAATTTTGGAAATAAAGAAACTTCTAGGGAGCGTCCCCTGGTGGGCACAAGATACCAGGGCGCGCCAGTCTTGCCTGGCATGCCCAGGTGGGTTGTGCCGACCTGGGACACCTTTCGTACTCCATTTTTATTCCATATACTTGTCCTCCAAGATAAAAAATCTATATATACTTCTCGAACCTATTTATCACTGTATCGCGAAGAAATCCTTTGTTCTCTTTTTCCTTGCTGTTTTCTGTCAGATCCGATCTACCATGGCTTCTTCAAGCTCCTCCAAGGACAAGTTCTTCAAGAACGTCATCAACCCATATTTGCGGGACGTGGTGCAGCACCCTCAGGTCATCCAGATGCATGAGGGGGTGCTTCACCTCCGCGATGTGCCGTGTCCCAAGGGGACGGGAACCATGGAGGCCAGGCTTTAAGCTATGGAGCAAGATGTCTTCTGGTGCAAGGGGATGGTGGAGTATGGGCTCAATGCCAATCACCTCATGATCACGGACCTTTCCCGTGATCTTAAGGTGGATGGCAAGCCCATGAAGGACATCATCTTCACCCTCAACGAGCAAATCAACTTTCTCCAAAGCCAAATCTATGATCTTCAAAACCAAGTCTTTGAATATGAGGTGAGGTTTAAAGGTATGAGTTTGGCTGCTGGTTGCAGGACCCGTGAGACTCACTCCTCCTCTTATGATGGTGGGCCACTGCCATGGAAATCCGAGGACAAGATCTCTCCTTCACCACCACCGTCATCTTGTGCACCACCAAAAGAAAATTGAGTATCGGTATGGGCACTCCCCTTGGCTCCCGCCAAGCTTGGGGGAGGTGCCCTGGTATCGTATCATCCCACTATCATTTTGCCTTTACTTATTTTAGTTTGATCAATTGCTTTTAGATGAAATAAAGTTTAGTCTGATCCTTTCTTCTTTGAGAGTTTGCTTAGTGATCTATCCTTGTAATCGTGTGCAAGTTATATAATAAAGTTAGTTTGAGTTTTTTGCTTTCTTTACTTCCATGTTGCAAATAAGTAAAAGAAATAAGAAAGAAAGAAAAAGCGAAAGGAAATAAATGAAGAAAGGAAATAAATAATGAAAAGATTATATACTAATCCTATGGTAGGTGATAGCACCACATAAGGAAAAGTATAAGTAGGAAATTTTATTAGAGATTGACAAACATAGCATTAGTCAATGATGCAACTCATGAAAGAATTAATAAGGTAAGGGAAGATTCACATATAGATATACTATCCTAGAAATCTTTTGTGATTGTGAGCCCTCATCAAAATATCATATGCCAAAATTGTTGACGTTGGACAAGGAAGACAACTTAATGGTTTATGCTTGTTTATATTCACATAAAAGTCATATTGTCGTAGATCCCTTAACATGTGATGCTTGCACCTATCTTTGCTAGCCAAAAATTCCGTACTAAGTAGATATACTACTTGTGCATCCAAAAACCCTTAAACCCAAATCTTTTTCAAGTGTCCACCATACCTACCTAGTGATTGAGCAAGATCCCTCAAGTAAGTTTTCATTGGTGCAAAAAGGCAATAAAAATTGCTTCTAAAAGTATGAGATCATTTACTGTAAGAGAAAATTAGCGTTGTACGAACTTGGATGACAAAGAATAAAAGCGACAGACTGCATAATAAAGGTTGTCATCTTAAGGGGCAATACAACGTGACGTTCTCTTGCACTAAGGGATTGAGCATACAAACAAATAAGCACATAGCAACCTCTGCTTCCCTCCGTGAAGGGCCTATCTTTTACTTTTACGCAAAGAGTCAAAGTTTTTCTCTCTATTCCTTTTATTTTTCTCCTTTGGAAAGCATCATGTGGTGAGGAAAGATCTAGGCACATATGTCCAGTAGAATATAGATAGTATAAGTTATTATTGTTGGCATCACCCTTGAGGTGAGTATGTTGGGAGGAGAAACAATAAGCCCCTATCTTTCTATGTGTTCGGTTGAAACGTTTTACTCATGGGTACGAGGTGAGTGTTAGCAATCATAGAAGACTATATGATGGTTGAGTATGTGGACTTGCCTAAAGGCTCCGACACGTGACCCTTCCTGAGAAGATGATGAATTGTAGTTGCAAAGTTGATTGAGAACATAGTTTGCCGGTTTCTAATAGAGTGTTTGCTTTATACTTCGATTGTGTGATGAACTATTACTTATTCATGAGAAGTGTATGATAAAATTTCTATGATAAAAGCCCTATGTTTAATTTTGCTGCTGTTATAATAATCCACATGATGCTTCTATGTCTGTATTCTGTTTTTATCGACACCTCTCTCTCAAAGCATGTGGACATGTTTTTCGATTTCGGTTTTCTCTTGAGGACAAGCGAGGTCTAAGCTTGGGGGAGTTGATACGTCCATTTTGCATCATGTTTTCTTACTGTTATTTATAATGTTTTTATCCATGATAATGCTTTTTGGAGTAATTCTAATGCCTTTTATCTCATAATTTGCAAGGAACACACCAAGAGGGAGGATTCTGGCAGCTGGGAATCTGGATCTGAAAAAGCTACATCACGCTACCTATTATGCACAACTCCAAATAAGCTGAAACTTCACGGGGATTTTTTATGGAATATATAAGAAATACTAGAGCCAATAAACACCAGAGGGGGGCCACCAGGTGGGCACAACCCACTTGGGCGCGCCAGGCCCCCCAAGCGCGCCATGGTGGGCTATGGCCTCCTCGGCCCACCTCCGGTGCCCATCTTATGGTATATAAGTGGTTTTGACCTAGAAAAAATAAGAGGAGGACTTTCGGTACGAAGCGCCGCCGCCTCGAGGCGGAACTTGGGCAGGTGCACTTTTGCCCTTCGGCGGAGTGATTCTGCCGGGGGAACTTCCCTCCCGGAGGGGGAAATCATCGTCATCATCATCACCAACAACTCTCCCATCTTGGGGAGGGCAATCTCCAGCAACATATTCACTAGCACCATCTCATCTCAAACCCTAGTTCATCTCTTGTATTCAATCTTGTTAACGGAACTATAGATTGGTGCTAGGGGGTGACTAGTAGTGTTGATTACATCTTGTAGTTGATTACTATATGGTTTATTTGGTGGAAGATTATACGTTCAAATCCATTATGCATATTAATACCCCTCTGATCATGAGCGTGTTTATTGTGTGTGAGTAGTTACTTTTGTTTTTGAGGTCACGGGAGAAATCATGTTGCAAGAAATCATGTGAACTTGATATGTGTTCGATATTTTGATAGTATGTATGTCGTTATTCCCTTAGTGGTGTCATGTGAACGTCGACTACATGACACTTCACCATATTTGGGCCTAAGGGAATGCATTGTGGAGTAGCAATTAGATGATGGGTTGCGAGAGTGACAGAAACTTAAACCCCAGTTTATGTGCTATTCTGTAAGGGACCGATTGGATCCTAGAGTTTAATGCTATGGTTAGAAATTATTCTTAATAATTTTCTCGTATTTGCTGATGCTTGCGGGAGGGTTAATCATAAGTAGGAGGTTTGTTCAAGTAAGAACAACACCTAAGAACTGGTCCATCCACATATCAAATTATCAAAGTCTCGAACACGAATTAAACCAACATGATGAAAGTGACTAGATGAAATTCCCGTGTACCCTCAAGAACGTTTTGCTTATCATAAGAGGCCATTTTGGCCTATCCTTTGCCTCAAAAGGATTGGGCTATCTTGTTGAACTTTTGTTACTACTATTGTTACTTGCTCGTTACAAATTATCTTGCTATCGAACTACTCCGTTACTTACAATTTCAGCACTTGCAGACATTACCTTACTGAAAAATACTTCTCATTTCCTTCTGCTCCTTGTTGGGTTCAACACTCTTACTTATCGAAAAGAGCTACAATTGATCCCCTATACTTGTGGGTCATCACCTACCCCCCGCCCCCGGGCGCGCCCTCCGACCTTGTGGGCCCCTCGTGGACTCCCCTGACTTGTTCTCGACGCCAACACCTCTTATATACCCTAAAACCTCCAGAATAGAACCTAGATCGGGAGTTCCACCGCTGCAAGCCTCTGTAGCCACCAAAAACCAATCGGGAGCCTGTTCCGGCACCATGCCGGAGGGGGGAATCATCACCAGTGGCCATTGAGGGAGTCCTGGATTAGGGGGTCTCCGGACAGCCGGATTATATCCTTTGGCCAGACTACTGGACTATGAAGATACAAGATTGAAGACTTCGTCTCGTGTCCGGATGGGACTCTACTTGGCATGGAAGGCAAGCTAGGCAATACGGATATGTATATTTCCTCCTTTGTAACCGACCTTGTGTAACCCTAGCCCCCTCCGATGTCTATATAAATCGGAGGGTTTTAGTCCGTAGGACAACATACAATCATACCATAGGCTAGCTTCTAGGGTTTAGCCTCTCTGATCTCGTGGTAGATCTACTCTTGTACTACCCATATCATCAATATTAATCAAGCAGGACGTAGGGTTTTACCTCCATCAAGAGGGCCCAAACCTGGGTAAAACTTCGTGTCCCCTGCCTCCTGTTACCATCCACCTAGACGCATAGTTCGGGACCCCCTACCCAAGATCCGCCGGTTTTGACACCGACATTGGTGCTTTCATTGAGAGTTCCTCTGTGTCGTCGCCAGAAGGAAGGATGCCTCATCTCGTCTTTAAAGACGGTACTACTATTGGGGGAGCTTTGGCTGTCGGCCAAACTCTCCGGCTAGGCGGTTTCATCATGACCGCCTGTTCTGCCGCCACGCCGACGATGACTTCTCGGGTCATCAAAAACAACCTCCACGTCAAATCGGCACTCACCGAACAGATGGATCCAATGGAGCTCGCCTCCTTAAACGAGCTCTTAGATCGCATCGCCGCCTTGGGAGTCGCTACAGACTATGATCGGATTGGGCTTAAACCCGATCAAAGGGAGATTAACTTTCCACCGATCACCCATCATATTGCAGTGGTGGAGGAACAATGCAGCGACCTTTCCTCCATCTTGAGGACCAACTATGTCCGGATTCCCGAGCTCTCTGAGCCGGACGCCCGTTCGCGGGAGGACAACATCCAATCCCTGAACTTAGAGTCAGGCAGCGGGCCAGGATTATCGGGTCACACCCCAGAACCGGAACTTCCAAAATTGGAAATTCCTCAGCCCCTGGATCCCAGATCAGGTGAGGGTTCGGATTTAATTCCATCCACCCACCCAAACATAAGCGATCTTTCCCACATCAGGCAAGAGCCCCAGGAAACAGTACATCACTATTGGGCCAGATTCCTCCTTGCAACGAACAAGGTTAAGGACTGTCGCGAGGAAGACGCAATCCTATTTTTCTGCAATAATTGCACGGACAAGGGAATCCTTAACGCCATAAATCATCGTGAGATAACACGCTTCACTGACTTGGCGTCCATAGTACGAAAGTACTGTGCGATGGAAAGTGCCTGGAAAACCGAAATAAACTTTTGGGATAATCCGGCCCTGAATACAAACCCAGTCCGAAGCAAAAGGGTGCATTATCACAACACACCCGGGTCAACTACCAAAAAGAAAAAACCCTCTACAGGGTATGGAACCGTACTGGAGGGATGGCTCAACAGACCCTGCAAAATTCATAGTACAGCGGATACAATACCAACACACAGCCTTAGAGCATGTTGGATACTCCGGCGGGTGGCCAAAAGTGGTGAGGATCTACTTCTCCCAAATACCATAGAGCACCATCCTGTGGATAGCAATACGATGTTAACGGTCTTTGAGACCTTCGCGTCAAATAATAGACGCAAGCGAACACTCCGCAGCATGGCTGAAATCTGCCACGTAGCAGCAATAAATCCATGGAGTGACACGGCTATTACCTTCAATGCCAGTGACGAACGTAAATTCCGAACAACCCGAGCACTAGCCGCATTGGTCCTCAGTCCAATCGTGGACAGCTTTCGACTCACCAAAGTACTCATGGACGGCGGCAGCGAATTAAACCTCATCTATGAGGAAACTCTTCAAAAGATGGAAATAAACTGGAACCACATTAAACAAAGTAGCACAACCTTTAGAGGAATCATCCCCAGTCGGGAAGCACGCTGTGCTGGGAAAATCACACTAGATGTGGCATTCGGCACGCGGATAATTACAGGTCCGAAGAAATTACATTCCAAGTGGCCCCATTCAGCAGTGGTTATCACGCTCTTTTAGGACGAGAGGCATTCACAATCTTCCAAGTCGTACCCCATTACGGGTACATGAAGCTCAAAATGACCGGGCCCAACGGAATCATCACTCTCGCCAGTGATCCGGACACAGCACTCCGCGCTAAAAACAAAACAGCCGCATTGGCCCTCGAGGCATTATCCGAAGCCCTCCCGGCCGAGGAATTAACCACGCTACACTCCATAGTGGACATGGACGACGTGATACTCGACAAAAGATCCAAGTCCACCTCTTTTAAACCAGCAGATGAAATAGTCAAATTCCAAGTCCACCCAACGGACCCTACAAAAACAGCCTCCATCAGGGCACATCTACGCCCCACTGTGGACACCGCACTACGAGAGTTCCTGCGCGAGAACTGGGACATATTCGCCTGGCATCCCTTAGACATGACAGGAATCCCACGCAGGCTGGCCGAGCATAGCCTCAATATCCTAAAGGGATTCAAGCCGGTCAAGCAAGCTCTTCGGCGTTTCTCCGAACCTAAGAGACATGCCATGGGAGAGGAACTAGCCAAGTTATTGGAGGCCGGATTCATCAAAGAAATAAAACACCCGGACTGGCTAGCAAACCTGGTGATGGTACCAAAGAAGGACAAATCCTGGCGCCTTTGTGTCGATTTCAAAGACCTCAATAAAGCTTGCCCAAAGGATCCCTTCCCCCTCCCACGCATCGATCAAATCATTGATGCTACCGCAGGACACGAGTCATTGTGTTTCCTCGACGCATACTCCGGTTACCACCAAATCAAGATGGCGGAGTCTGACCAAGCTGCAACGGCATTCATCACACCATACGGTCCCTTCTGTTTTAACACGATGCCTTTTGGGCTCAAGAACGCCGGCGCAACATATCAGCGCATGATTCAGACATGTCTGGAGAAACAAATCGGCAAAACAGTAGAGGCATACGTAGACGATGTGGTTGTTAAAACCAAACACGTCGACTCTTTGATAGACGACTTGAGACTCACGTTCGACAACCTTCAAAAATACGACATCAAGCTCAATCCGGAAAAATGCATTTTCGGCGTACCAGCCGGAAAGCTCCTGGGTTTCATTGTCTCCAGTAGAGGTATTGAAGCTAATCCGGCCAAAATCCGAGCTTTGTCACAGTTGGCTACACCAACAGACCTCAAACAAATCCAGAAGTTAATTGGATGCGTGGCGGCTCTAAGCCGCTTTATCTCCCGCTTAGGAGAAAAAGCTTTACCCCTTTATCACCTTCTTCGGCGCACCGAACACTTCGAGTTGACGGACGCTGCCACAACCGGATTGGAAGAAATAAAGGCCATTTTGGCAACCAACCCAATCCTGGCCACGCCAAACATTGGCGAACCAATGCTCTTGTACATTGCGGCAACTCATCAAGTTGTAAGCGCAGTGCTCGTCGTCGAATGAGAAGCTGCCGGACATAAATTCCCTCTTCAAAAGCCGGTATACTATGTATCCACTGTCCTTACTCCGTGCAAATCACGGTACCCACATTATCAAAAGATAGCCTATGCGGTATTCATGGCGTCCTGGAAGCTACGACACTACTTTCAAGAGTGTTCGATTACGGTAGCCTCGGAAGTGCTACTTAATGATATTATAAACAACTGCGACGCTACGGGCCAGATTGCCAAGTGGGCCATTGAGCTCCTCTCGTTCGACATAACATACAAACCCCGATGAGCCATAAAATCGCAAGTATTGGCCGACTTCGTCGCCGAATGGACGGAGGCCGAACTCCCTAAAGAGTACGGCGCATACTCCAACTGGATCATGCACTTCGACGGTTCCAAAATGCTAGCCGGACTAGGGGCTGGCGTCGTCCTGACATCCCCAACCGGGGATACTGTTCAGTATGTACTGCAAATATTGTATACAAACTCCAACAACGCAGCCGAATACGAAGCTCTATTGCATGGTCTTCGGATGGCAGTCTCCATGGGCATTAAACGCCTGGAGGTGCATGGGGATTCAAACCTTGCAATATCCCAAATAAATGGAGACTTGGACGCCAAGGATCCAAAAATGGCGGCCTATCGAAACGCCGTCCTAAAAATGTCAGCTCGGTTCGAGGGCTCGAGTTTCACCATGTGGCTCGGGAAAACAATCAGGCGGCGGATGTCCTCACCCGCATCGGCGCAAAACGCGATACGGTCCCCCCCAACATATTTCTGGAAAGGCTGTTCAAGCCATCCGTAGTATGGGAAGGAGACACCGGTAACAATAGTCCAAACCCGGCCAAAATGCCCGATACCGAAT
Organism: Triticum dicoccoides; assembly: GCF_002162155.2. Taxonomy (NCBI): domain Eukaryota; kingdom Viridiplantae; phylum Streptophyta; class Magnoliopsida; order Poales; family Poaceae; genus Triticum; species Triticum dicoccoides. The sequence goes on from NC_041386.1 coordinate 437,082,002, forward strand.
ACTCTAACACAATCGGAGGCTCTGCCACCGAAATAACACCTTCAGTCCACGTAATAATGGCCATTATTGCCCCGTGGACAGAACCATTCCTGGCCTACCTAACTAGACAGGAACTTCCGGAGGACCAAAATGAGACACGCTGCATAGTGCGGCGATCCAAGGCCTACAGGGTCCACGAGGGAGAATTGTACAAAAAAGCACTACCGGAGTCCTTCAAAGGTGCATCTCCGAAGAGGAAGGAATCTTTTGGCAGAAATTCACGCCGGACTCGGCGGTCATCACGCCACAGCCCGGGCCCTTGTAAGCAAGGCCTTCCGCACAGGATTCTATTGGCCAACAGCCCGGGCAGACGCACATGACTTGGTCCAACGTTGCGCCGGTTGCCAGCACTTCGCAAATCAAAGCCACATGCCACCCACCGCCCTCCAAACAATCCCCATTACATGGCCCTTTGCGGTCTGGGGGCTTGACATGGTTGGACCCCTTAAAGGGTGAACCCACAAGAAAAAATACTTACTGGTCATGGTGGATAAATTCACCAAATGGATAGAGGCCAAACCTGTTAAAACAGCCGAATCCGGACTGGCGATAGACTTAATATCCGGGGTTGTACACCATTATGGCGTCCCCCACAGCATCAGCACTGACAATGGCACGAACTTCACGGCCGACGAGGTAAAACTCTGGTGCAGCAAAATGGGCATCAAGCTCGATTATGCTTCAGTCTATCACCCACAAACCAATGGTCAAGTCGAGTGTCGGGGATATACCCCGCGGTATGACCCGGCCGGAGTCGTAACTCGGCCGGGACTTGGTAAACCGGCGGATGGTAAACCGGCGGACAGTTAAGACAGATGGCTAAGATAGACGGTAAACCGGCGAGTGTTAAACCGGCAGAGTTAAGACAGATGGTAGCACCGACAGGCAATCATAACCCGGCAGACAATATTAAACCGGCAAACAATGTTAAACCGGCAGACAATGTTAAACCGACAAACAGTGATAACTGGGTTGTCAGGGCTTATGAAGCCCGAGATGTTATGAAGCCCAAGATGTTAAGAAGCCCATGAAGATAAGTTAGAATAGTTAAGTCTTAAGTCCGAGTTGGACTCTACATGTAACCCGCCTATTCAACATATATAAGAAGGGGTAGGGCTCCCCAAAGAGGGACAAGGAAGAAAGAAACAATCTCTAGGGCTAGACACAACTAGAGGAGAGCCGGTTTACGGCGACTCCCTCGCGATGATAATGAGATCTAGCCTCAAACAGCATGTAGGGTTGTTACCAGATGATGTTTGCCGGGGCCCGAAGCTGTCTAAACCCTTGTCTTGTGTTGCGTCTCTCGATTCTGCTCAACCCCTCTCATGCTACCACATAGATGCGTTGGCCTCGCGACTAAGTCCTCACACTAAGGACATTTGCCGTGACAAATCCACAACAGTTGGCGCCCACCGTGGGGCCCTGTGCACGGTGGTGTTGGGTTCTTGGAGGGATCTCACCCAAGGATTGTGAAGTTCACAAATTTCCAGATGAAGAAGAACCAGTTGGAAGGATCTGCATCAACTCCCGAGAGGATTGAATCATTGTTGTTGTTACACTCACGTTAATTACGATCAAGTACTAGTAGTTGTGCAGTTTATGAGATCTGATTGATTTTGGGATAATACTATGTACTACTTCTAGTACGTGAGTTCTAATCAGGGAAAGTTTTTGATCAAGTCAACTCCGATGCATCACGAGGAGACTCAAGAAGCATCAAAGAGAGATTCCAGTGTAACAATATGGTACAAGCCGGCCTAAGAAAAACTGGTCCAAACAAGACCGGGTCTTAGAAGGAATCTGGCCTGTCTTGTACGATTGGTTGAGAGAAAAAAAGGGAGGCAGGACCGAGACCGAGATACGGATACAGCTGGACCCGATTTCACCGCATTGATTTTCCTCAAGCCGGCCTGCCTCCTGCTGCGGCTCTACTAAGGCTCGCCTCGCCAGTGCCAGTCCAGCGTTCTACGCCTCCACCTCCGATAAACAGGTTGGAACCACCGTTGTACTCGGACAAGAATTCGGACGCTGCCACCTCGGTTGCCATCCGCCTCCATTGCAAGCCGTCGTTGGGTCGTCTCCACGGTGCGCGGTCGCCGAGTTGGGTCAGCTTCCATCTGATCTTCACCCGACTCAGCTATGGCCGAGTTGAAGTCGTCGCTCCTCCGTCGTCTGTGCCACGCCGAGCCGCCCGGGATCGTCTCCGAGTCGCCGCCTCCAACACCCCTCTGCCGCCGGGTTAAGCCGGCCTTGCCGCCACAAATCGCCGTTGATCTCAGGCCGCCCCTCGCTCGGCTCTGTGCCGAGCCGCAGGTCCCGTTGTCATGGTCTCGCGCTGGCCTCGTCTCCACAGCGCCAAGATGCTTGCTTCGAGTCACCGCCCTCATCGGTGCGGCCCTGAGTCGCCCGCTGCCGCGGCTCGCCTCCGCCTTGCCTCGCGTTGCCTCGACATGCCTGGCCACCCGCTGCCCTCAAGCCCTCACTCCGTGCTGCCCTCGAGCCGCTGTTGAGCCGCCCGCTGACTGTGACCCGGTTTCGTTGCGCCTGTGACTCACCTAGCTAGATCACCTCCGTTGCGCCTGTTAGCCGCCGAGTCGCTGCTAAGTTGGATGACACCCACGAGTTACTTCCGGTCTCACCGGCCTGCCCACGCCGTTGCCATGCCCCGCTTTGCCGGCCCTTCCATGCTGTGGTAGCCTCAAGCCGGCCGCGGCTCATCACCAAATCACCTTCGTTGTGGTCGCGTTTTTTCAGCATTGGAAGTCGCTAAAATCAGGCCCTCGTGGTCAGATGCCTCGAGTTGAGCCGCCGGGTACAGTCGTTGCCTCCGCCTCGTCGAATCCGAGGTCGTGCTTCGCTGTGAAGCCACCGGTTGCCTCTGTTCCATGCCGCTTCCATCCACCAACCACGCCCGCCGGTTTACGACCACAACACGGAGAGGAAGGGGTCATGGACTCGAAGTCAAATCGCCCCGGTTCATCTCAGCCATGAGCCGCCCGAATCCATCGTCGGGTCAATAGTTGCATATCGAGTCACTGGTCTTCGCCGGCCCTGACCCGGCCTTGAGTCGCCTTTGCCGAGTCACCGGCAAAGCTGCACCCGGCCACGTTGGACGTTGGCCGCTTCAACCTCGGAGAGTCGGCCGCCGTCCGAATCCGGGTCTTGGAAGGAAAAAGGAACAACTCCATCAGAGCCTAGAGCCACCGTCCGTCTTCGTTCGCCTCGAGCGCCTGCAGACTCCACCATTGACACTCGCATCCGTGCCTTCGAATGAACTGGTTGTTCCTGCCACGATGGGCCATCGCCTTGACCTCACGCCGACTTCGCCGGAGTAGGCCTTTTGAGCCAGCCTCTCGTGTGCTCGGCGGGCTGGCCGCCCCGCGCCGGCCCCGCTGTGTTCGCCTGCAGGCTCACCACTCCGGGTCGCCGCCGTCTCTGCCGTTTCAAGCCGCCGTTCGGCTTTCCACTGCTGCGGCCTGCTCCACAGCCAAGTCGCCGATCCGCCGCACCTCCGCGGTGAGCCGGGGCACTGACTCTCTTGTGCGCGGCTTTCGCTCCCCCTTCCGAGCTGATTCGTCGGCGCCCCTCTGCTCCGAGTCGCCCTTGACTCCACGGCCTCACTCCGGGTCGTCCCCAATATCAACCTCGGCAGGCTGCTCGCCGGCGTCACCATCGCTCACGGCGGCGTCGTTCCCAACATCAACCTTGCCAAGTCGCCAAGCAGTGGCGACGGGGATTCTCCTGCGCTCGCCGTGCCCCGCCCGCCTTGCTGAGCCGTCCCAGCCGGTTCACCTCTGCCCGCGCCGGTTGATGGCATTGCCCCGGGGCCAGCTCCGCCGGGTCACCGCGTTTCCAAAATCGCGCCCGCGCCCGCATCTGAGCTGCCGCGCTGAGAGCCGCCTCCTGCCGGGCCGGCGTTCCTAAACCGTTACTGGCCTAAACCGCCGCCGCGCTCTGCCGGATCGAACCTGTCAGCCGGCCTCTCGCCACCTCAAACCGCCGCACCCCAGCAGTGACCGCGGGCCTCCGCCGCCGCAGCTCTTCAACCCGCCATCGGTTTAGTCATTGCCTCGCCGCCGCTCTGAACCGGCCACGGTTGTACCTTTCCAACCCGCCGCTGCCGCGGACGCACCTCGATGACCCACCGGAGTGTCCTTGTTGCAGCATCCGGATCGACAAAACGCCTCTGAGTCGCCACCGAGTACACCTCTACCGGTCGAGCCGTCATGGTCATTCTGAACCATCACCTGTCGCTGTTGTCTCTGCGGTTACAAGTTGCCGTTTGTCTAAACCCCCTACAACCTTTTGACGAGTCGCCAGTTTGGCCAGTTCAGGCGCGCCATGTCAGTCCCTGTCCCCACAAAACGGTCCAGATTGCCTTCACCGCTTTACCACTCCTGATGCTCGCCGTCGCCTTTAAGCCACTGAGACCATTTGTCGTCTTGCCTCGTTGCAAAGCCTGCGTGTCAATCCGGCCGGTCGCTGCTTCGCCTCCACGATCCAGCCTTGCTGCTTTAACCTGCCGCTCTGCTCCACTTCCATAAACCGCCGTGGCTCTGCACTAAACTGCCGCCTACTCGCTGGACTCTGTTTCCGCCTCGCTATTTTAAATCGGCACCTCTGAGTGAGCCGCCCGCCTCTCGCACTGCTCCACCTCGAGATACTGTACTGTAAGAGATCGCTATCTGTCCGCCGGAGTAATTTTTTATAAAAAAGAAACAATTCATGGCGGAGTATACATGATGGATGGGCAGACTTACTTGCACCCATATGCTTGCATCAACTACTACTTCAAGCATGGATCAAACTAATATGACATCAACGTCCTCGTGGTCTCCGGGGTGGAGAGTTTTTAAGTATAAATGTGGAATGCTAATTGATGAACAGTGTGTCTGGGCACGGGGCTGAAAGAAAAGTTAATGAGAAAATCCATTGGTTTGATTGGTTCTAAGAAGAACAAGGGATTATTTGCTCAGTCTGTGTTCATCTGACAAATCCAGGTGCTATCTTCTTTATATATTTTATTAGCACATATTAAATTGTTTGAGAACAGTTACTCTGTCTTTCAATATATTTTATGCAGGACAAATTCCACTACAAAAGTGGCATCGTACCATGGACAGGAGGTTCGCTCCGGCTTAAACATTGTGGCCAATTCTTGCGCCTGCGCCGGTTTAAATGTCGTGGCTGACTCTATCGTCTGCACCGACTTACAAATGTCGCGACCGACTCTCCCGTCCGTACCGGCTTACAAATGCCGCGGCCAACTCTCCCACCTGTGACGGCTTACAACACCGCGGCTGACTCGGCCGTGATTAAGTTCAGCATCACCTTGGTGATCATCAACTCCGCGGTGGATAATTTCTGGCTTAACATATCAGGTGAAATCCATCCAGTATATTTTTATATTATATATTGGTTTTCTTTAAAAGAGCTATTACTCAGTCTTGCAAGTTCTCCAATGCAGGACAAGTTATATCATTGGGCTGTTGACTGACTCATATCGGTTTATATCACGGTCAATATGGAGAATCTCAAAGCCAACTCCTCGAGTCGCCTTGAGACTCGGGGGCTACGATGACATGACTCAGTAAATGATTGCCAGTTTAAAACAGATTCAAGAACTCCGGGTCATTGGAGAGAAAAATAACCCGGCCCCGGAGGCTACTGTCTTATTGGCGAATATTTAAAGGCCGTCAAAAAAATTCGGCTTAAAAAGAAGGATTCTGGTTCAAAATTCCGGTTCAAGGGAAATTTGTCTCCCACAAAGCGCTAAAGCTCTCAATATTCGGTTTAAAATCCGGCTCAAGGTAAACATGTCTCCCACAAAGCTTTGAAGCTCTCAATATCCGGTTCAAAATCCCGGTTCAAGAAGAATTTATCTCTTGCAAAAAGTTATAGGTTGCCAAAGAGGACCTGTTGCCATGATGCACGGTTCAAACATGGGTATCCTGCCTTATTGGCTTATCATATTATCGATCACTTGGGGGCTTGGTCGTATTCGAACCATAGCTACACCTCTTGATCGGCGTAAGGCCACCAGGGAAATCAGTTAGGGGTCAAAGAGAGTGTTGCAAAAAGCACCAACTCAAACGTAAACACCCATTGAGCACAGCTCACAAAGTTACTTGGGGGCTCTTTGTGCAAAGCAATAAAGAGTTTGAAAGGACCCTTGTAATTGGCTATCAAGCCACGGCTTGGAAGCCTGGTGTATTCACCTAAAACCCCGGGTTAACATGCCTTCATCAAGTAAGCCACTCCTATCCAGGTAATCCTGGCATGACCCACCGAACGTTTGACAAGTCAATCTTATACAGACCTTGAACTTGTCAAAGTTAAAACGATGATTGGTTAGTTGGAGGCCCATCTTAAAAGGCTTTGGAAAATGGTTTAACTCAGTGGCCTGGCAGCCCATGAAAAGCCTCGAATTTGGGCCTAGCAGCCCTTGAAAAGCCTCGACTACACGGTTTTATTTGCCTTTATCAAGATTTTTCTCTTTTGATAACTTTTATGTTGAACCAGCGTCTCTCGACCCGGCATGACTATCAGTCATCAAATTAACCCGGTGTTGTTAACCCGGCTCGACTTTCAACTACAAGTTGTCGGTACATAATCACTTATAATCCGGTGTTTATTGACCCGACCTGGCTTTGGACTATAAGTCGCCAGTATATATTTGGATTGCGCCATTGGAATTATGCGCTTATAAATCATTGGGTATATTATTCAAATAGCCAACATGGCTGGATTTTAATTATGGTTATCAATAACCAGTATTATGATTAAGGTTTCCAAAGTCGCTTTTGCGCAATGTCTATCATATTATCAGTAGATATGATTTATTCTACAATTGAAGGAATAGTCCCGAGTTGCTGCAGGCTTACGACCCGGCACTTGGGGGCTACATTATTTTAGTTGAAATTATATTAAATACACAAGTCTCATGTCGCTGCAAGCATGCACCATGACACTTGGGGGCTAATGCAAAGTCATTTTTTGCTCACCTTATTGAAGACCCGACTCATCACATGGTAATGAGCCGGCCCTTGGGGACTACCAATTGCCTCTGTCAACAATTTAAGGTACAAAGCTTTTTATCCATTACATTGAAGGGTCCACTGCTCAGTTGGTAAAGCACAAGTCTCTTAACCTTGTGGACGTGAATTCAAGCCCCATGATGGGGGTTACATCATATGATGTTATTTTCATTGAAGAATATATCAAAGTCCCAGCTCAATATTATCTTACTAACCCGACCCTTGGGGGCTACACGCTGATGATCAAAGTTTACAAGATTATATTTACAAAGTCCCTGCTCATTATTGCATAATGACCCGGCCCTTGGGGGCTACACTGGTTGAAGTTTTTATGCGAATAAGGCAATTTCAAGTCCCAGGTTGCTGCAAGCATGACAACCCGACACTTGGGGGCTACATATGTAGAATACTCAATTTTGACTAGTGATTGATGAACAACCCGGATTTCTTCAAGATTGTGATATTCATATTGAAGCAAGTCTTAAGCTGTTGCTATGCTACCTTCTTAAGACTTGGGGGCTACAAGTGATAGGCATATAAGAGGTATATTTTCAAGCTTCATGTTAACTACAATTATGACCTGGTGCCATCAATATTTATAAACCGGCAATGATAAACTGGCGAGTTCGAGTCTTAAACCGGCACAGTTCTACATTCTCAAACCGGCAAGTTCTACATTCTTAAACCGGCTGAAGATCAAATGAGTATTTCAAAGGCCAATATTTTTGTTAAGCATTGGGAGCTGAAGTCAAAGGAGTTATTCTTCACAATATTTCACTATGACAAAGCCGATGTCAGCAAATTGATTATGAAGTTGGTCTATTGACTTGGATTTTATAGAAGAAGGAAGTGACAAGGACTTAAGGATACTCAAGATCAGTTTAACATGGATAAATCCAAATTAAACTGGGGGCTAATGTCGGGGATATACCCCGCGGTATGACCCGGCTGGAGTCGTAACTCGGCCGGGACTTGGTAAACCGGCGGATGGTAAACCGGCGGACAGTTAAGACAAATGGCTAAGACAAACGGTAAACCGACGAGTGTTAAACCGGCAGAGTTAAGACAGATGGTAGCACCAGCAGGCAATCATAACCCGGCAGACAATGTTAAACCGGCATACAATGTTAAATCGGCAGACAATGTTAAACCGACAGACAATGTTAAACCGAAAAACAGTGATAACTGGGTTGTCAGGGGTTATGAAGCCCAAGATGTTAAGAAGCCCATGAAGATAAGTTAGAATAGTTAAGTCTTAAGTCCGAGTTGGACTCTACATGTAACCCGCCTCTTCAACATATATAAGGAGGGGTAGGGCTCCCCAAAGAGGGACAAGGAAGAAAGAAACAATCTCTAGGGCTAGACACAACTAGAGGAGAGCCGGTTTACGACGACTCCCTCGTGATGATAATGAGATCTAGCCTCAAACAGCATGTAGGGTTGTTACCGAATGATGTTTCCCGGGGTCCGAAGCTGTCTAAACCCTTGTCTTGTGTTGCGTCTCTCGATTCCACTCAACCCCTCTCAAGCTACCACATAGATGCGTTGGCCTCGTGACTAAGTCCTCACACTAAGGACATCTACCGTGACAAATCCACAACATTGAGCGAGCAAACAGTCTTATAATGAGCGCCATTAAACCTAGATTAGTGTGTTCCTTAACGGAGTCTGACATGCACTGGGTAGAGGAGCTTGACTCCGTACTCTGGGGGCTGCGGACCATGCCGAATCGTAGTACCGGATATACACCGTTCTTTATGGTGTACGGTGCAGAGGCAGTCTTTCCCTGTGACATAATTCATGACTCACCTCGAGTGCGCATGTATGAAGAAAGAGAAGCCGAGATCGATCGGCAGGACAGTCTGGACACCTTGGAGGAGAAGCGCGACGTAGCCAAAGCCCGTTCCGCATTTTATCAACAACAGGCCCGCAGATACCAAAGCAGAGAAGTACGGGCCAAAACTTATAACATTGGCGAACTAGTTCTATGCCTACCGGATAAGAAAAAGAACAAGCTCGAGCCCAAATGGGAAGGTCCCTTCATTATTGACCAAGTTCTGACCGGTGGAGCATACCGACTGTGGGATGCATCGACTAGTCGACTCGAGCCGAACCCATGGAATGCGGCCAGGCTCCGAAGATTCTACGCCTAGCACCAGACTCTATGTTAGTCCCCTCCCTTTGTCCATTTTCTACATATACATCACCTGTCTTGTTTCCCTTTCTTTCTTTCTCTAATTATTTCTCTAGGCCTTCAAGGGTCACCTTGTGCCTCGCTTGTACATTACAAATGCGCTAGCCACACTCTTCATACCTGAGGGCTTCTTTCACAGAAGCTTAAATTATTTATCTGGGCCTCACGCCCAACAGATGTGTTATACTTCCGCATGTACCTTTTTTCACCATTATATGCATCGATATGACTTAAGTTTTGGCCAAGATGGGTTGCCTGGCTCTTGTATTTATGCCCTACGTTCCCGTTAATTCGGTTAGGGCATAAGGGGAGAACCTCTGCGATTGTTACTGCCGGGTCAGCCGGATGTGTACCTCAGATTGGGTGAAGCCGAAAGCTAGCGTTCTTAAGGGAATATTCGGTCGGTGAACAAAAGATGATTTTTATTTACTGTCCATATCTGCCCCCAGATGCTTTTTCTGCGTTTCTTATCGCAGTCCGGACATGCACTTTAGGGCATGCTTACCCAGGGAAAGGAACCCTTAACGTAACTATTCTCCCTGGAAGATGTTTCTTACTACCCATGTAATATAACATAACTAGTTGGGCACTTGTCTGATAAAGCACTAATGACCCCTACGCCTGGTCTCCACGCATACCCCGGTTTTATATAACTGAGCGGGTATTCGGATTCACTTCGGACTATCGGGCCCGAAGGTTGAAGCGAAAAGGTCCGCAAAGACAAATGATCTACAATACGGCTAGAAGGCATTATACATGTCATTTTAATTACATAGTCATGCGGACTGACTAAATTCCTCCTCTATACCATCCAACAGGCGGTCCAGCTTACAATCCTGTTGAGAATACTTTGCGGCTAATTCTACTTGCCTATAAACTAAGCTAACGGGGATCTCTTTTCCGTCGGGCCCCATAGGTCCGACCTCGGCCATGTGATTTGGGTCTGCCTTGGTATAGCGCGTCTTCACCATGGCCCAGGCTTCTCTGGCACCCTATCGGCAGGCTGATATCTTCCATAAATGGAAGCACCACCATGCTCCCTTCAGCTTCTCCGCAACGCCTTTTGGCAGGGAGACGGACGGCCACAAGGCCTGGGCAACACTCTGCATCACCTGTCGAACTTGTTCATGCAGATGTGACAGCTCGGACAGAAGATCACCCGCAGACCCGGGCATTTCCTCCGCGGGACGACCCGTCAGCATACCTACAGACATAACGCTGTTAGGTAGCTTCTTCGCCGAACTCTTTTAAAAAGGATTCATTCAAACACTTACTGAAAATGCTGCGCCGAAGCCGCTTATTCTCCTTCTCGAAGTCCGCAAGCTGGCCCCGAACGTCTTTTAGTTCCATGTTCAGCTTAATGTTGGCGTCTTGGAGATTGTTTTCTCCAGCATAACCTTAGTCAGCACACGTTTGCCAGCCTCTAGCTGTCGCATAATATGCTGGTCCCCCGGACTTTCTCTGGACTCATCTGCAAAATCAATTGTTAGATCTGCAGACACGCCGCATGCTATATGGTAACCACCATTCTTTAAAGTAAATGTTACCAGCAGGAGGCTTTTTCTGTTCCTGCAATGCGGCAAGAGCGGCCCCCAGTTGGGTCTTGCATTCCTCCAGCTCCTGGGATAGCCTAGTATTCTTCTCTATAAGAACCTGCACATTAAAGATGATCCTTAAATCAGTTCTGCTAACTGTTTCAAGTCTCAGGGGCTACTGATACATATAAATCGTCAGATTTACTCACCCATACATCCTTTACATACTGATCCGTGGCTCTGGCTAGACCATCTTGAGCAGCACGGAGGTACGCCTCTCCAGAATTGAAGGCGTCGAACGCCTCTAGTGAGAAACAAGCGTCGCGGAGTACGGCCCGGCGGTGCCTATGATTCATGGCGCTTTCCACTTCTAAGTTTGTAGCGTATAATCTATCCGCATCCTCTGTAGGGGGATTATCCGGTGCCTGCCCCATATCGCCTTCCGCCTCCATGTCCGGTCTTGGCGCCCGACTGGTGGAAGCTTGATTGGCAGCATCGCCGAACATATTCCGGCGAGCGTTCTTTCTGTTAAAGAAATGCGGGCGTCATTACATTTTGAGAAAGATGACAACCACGGAGTGGGGGTTTTCCTATACCTTTGCACCGGCGTCTCTGTCCTGACCGCCTTCCTTTTCGGCCTACCCAGCCTCGACACCTCTTGTTGGCGAGCCGCTACGGGTTCGGCAGGGCGTCCCGAATGCCTTCCCTGTAAAAGATGCCATGTGTATATGGTGGGTGAAGTGCCTAAAAGGGGATCCTAGTTTTGGAGTTGGGACTTTTTGATTTTTCTTACCTGCGATGCAGGGAGCAGTCCGAGATAGTCGGTCGTAATGGCCACTAGCGCATCGTCGCAGCTTAACTGATAGAACTGTCGATCTATCAGTTCCACGGAGATAACCAGATTTTCTTCAAGTCCGGAGTCGAGGGCCCGGTCAGGGTCCTCTGGTTGTGGAGAAGGGCTGCTGACCTCCTTTATGGCTTTTCGCAGTTCCTGCCGCAAAGTGGCAAGGTGAATACTTATGACTAAGAATGCGGGAAAAATGGGAGCAGGGAGATATAACTTACCCAGCTTGGAGGATTGTACATGGAGAATCCATCTTGTGGCTTAATGCGGGTGAACTCCTCTTCCTCACCCTTGAACAGTTCAGACAGAATCTTTGCTAGAGCGGCAGCATTGTTCGGACCCTTACGCCCACAGCTGGTGGCGTCATCCACCCCGTTATAACACCACAAAGGGTGCCCACGATATTGAAGTGGCTGCACTCCCCGCATTATGCAAATTGACATAACTTTGATTATTGTCAATACTGATCGAGCCAGTGCTTTGATCCGGTTCATCAGATAGAGGACTTCTCCGTTGTCTTCCGCCTGGGGGCTCCGTGGGCGCCAACTTCGGCGCTTCTTCAGAGGAGCATTGTTGAACTCAGGTAGACCCCACCGAACAGGGTCTGGAAGGGGGACGTCCTCCATATAAAACCATTCTGAAGGCCAGTCTTCGGACGGCTTCTTCGGGGTACCGGACAGGTATCCAGTATCGGTGATGCGCCATATTTCGGCTCCGCCCACTTGATAAAGTGATTCCCTCTGTGTGCGAGGGACAAGGTAGAATAGCCTTTTCCACAGCTCAAAGTGAGCCTACAAGGTAGAATAGCCTTTTCCACAGCTCAAAGTGAGCCTCGCAGCCCAGGAACAACTCGCAGAGAGCAACATAGCCGACGATATGTAGAAGGGAGGCAGGAGTGAGATTGTGTAATTGGAGGCCGTAGAACTCCAGGAGCCTGCGGATGAATGAATGAACTGGAAATCCGAGCCCCTTAGTAAATAAGGAACAAGGCAGACCCGTTCCCCCATGGAGGGACAAGGAAGGCTCTCCGCTTGCGCCCCGCCATTGTAGGTGGCGAGCCCGGCTCGAACGGGCACCATATACTCCGGAGAGAGAAATCCCTTAGTCTGCAGCTCAACTAATCGACTGTGCGGGACTGAATACCTCTCCTAATAACCGGGCTTAGGGCTACGGGGGCGGGAGGAGGAGCTGCGGAGGTTGGCCATGCTGGAATGGATCTTTCCGAAGCACGCTCTGATGAATTCTTGTTGGGGGAGGATGATATGGATCGGATCTAAGAATCCCCGTCCCTTTAATAGACAATTTATTTATCTGGCTAGGGGGGCGAATGTAAAAATGCCCTGGCGCCTCGTATTCATTCGACACGTGGGAGATAGCCCTTGTTGGGCACAGAAGCCAAGAGGTTCAACATTTATGGAGCCGGACACTGCTTACGAACACTTGAAAGTTGGAGAAGAACCCGCCTTGCAATGCCGAAGACAACACTGCGCACCGGACTCATTGTCATTGAAGCCTGGTTCGGGGGCTACTGAGGGAGTCCTAGATTAGGGGGTCTCCGGACAACCGGATTATATCCTTTGGCCGGACTGCTGGACTATGAAGATACAAGATTGAAGACTTTGTCTCGTGTCCGGATGGGACTCTACTTGGCATGGAAGGCAAGCTAGGCAATACAGATATGTATATTTCCTCCTTTGTAACCGGCCTTGTGTAACCCTAGCCCCCTCCGGTGTCTATATAAACTGGAGGGTTTTAGTCCGTAGGACAACATACAATCATACCATAGGCTAGCTTCTAGGGTTTAGCCTCTCTGATCTCGTGGAAGATCTACTCTTGTACTGTATATTTCCTCCTTTGTAACCGACCTTGTGTAACCCTAGCCCCCTCCGGTGTCTATATAAACCGGAGGGTTTTAGTCCGTAGGACAACATACAATCATACCATAGGCTAGCTTCTAGGGTTTAGCCTCTCTGATCTCGTGGTAGATCTACTCTTGTACTACCCATATCATCAATATTAATCAAGCAGGACGTAGGGTTTTACCTCCATCAAGAGGGCCCGAACCTGGGTAAAACTTCGTGTCCCCTACCTCCTGTTACCATCCACCTAGACGCACAGTTCGGGACCCCCTACCCGAGATCCGTCGGTTTTTACACCGACATCCATCTTTATCATCCCGACGCTCTCCATGACGAGGAGGGAGTAGTTCACCCTCAGGGCTGAGTGTATGTACCAGTAGCTATGTGTTTGATCTCTCTCTCTCATGTTCTTGATTTGGCACGATCTTGATGTATAGCGAGCTTTGCTATTATAGTTGGATCTTATGATGTTTCTCCCCCTCTACCTTCTTGTAATGGATTGAGTTTTCCCTTTGTAGTTATCTTATCGAATTGAGTCTTTAAGGATTTGAGAACACTTGATGTATGTGTTGCATGTGCTTATATGTGGTGACAATGGGATATTCACGTGATCCATTTGATGTATGTTTTGGTGGTCAACTTGCGGGTTCTGTGACCTTGTGAACTTATGCATAGGGTTTGGCACACGTTTTTGTCTTGACTCTTCGGTAGAAACTTTGGGGCACTCTTGGAAGTTCTTTATGTTGGATTGAATAGATGAATCTGAGATTGTGTGATGCATATCGTATAATCAAACCCGCGGATACTTGTGGTGACATTGGAGTATCTAGGTGAGATTAGGCTTTTGGTTGATGTGTGTCTTAAGGTGTTATTTTAGTATGAACTCTAGGGCTGTTTGTGACACTTATAGGAATAGCCCAATAGATCGACCAAAAAGAATAACTTTGAGGTGGTTTCGTACCCTACAATATTCTCTTCATTTGTTCTCCGCTATTAGTGACTTTGGAGTGACTCTTTGTTACACGTGGAGGGATTGTTATATGATATAATTATGTTATCATTGTTGAGGGAACTTGCACTAGTGAAATTATGAACCCTAGGCCTTGTTTCCAAGCATTGCAATACTGTTTTCGCTCACTTCTACCGTTAGTTACCTTGCTGTTTTTATATTTTCAGATTACAAAAACCTATATCTACCATCCATATTGCACTTGTATCACCATCTCTTCGCCGAACTAGTGCACCTATACAATTTACCATAGTATTGGGTGTGTTGGGGACACAAGAGACTCTTTGTTATTTGGTTGCAGGGTTGTTTGAGAGAGACCATCTTCATCCTATGCCTCCCACGGATTGATAAACCTTAGGTCATCCACTTGAGGGAAATTTGCTGTTGTCCTACAAAACTCTGCACTTGGAGGCCCAACAGCGTCTACAAGGATAAAGTTGCATAGTAGACATCACAAGCACGATGCTTGATGAGTACAAGACTCCAAGAAAGTTCTGGCCCGAAGCCATTGATACTGCTTGCCACATCATCAACAGAGTTTATCTTCATAAGTTCTTCAAGAAAACATCCTATGAACTTCTGACTAGTAAGAAGCTAAACGTCAGCTATTTCAAAGTCTTTGGTGCTAGGTGTTGGATCAAGGATCCACATCACACTTCAAAATTTGCACCGAAAGCACATGAAGGTTTTATGCTTGGTTACGGAAAGGATTCACACACCTACAGAGTCTTGAACCTCTTTCACTATAAAGTGGTTGATACTATAGATGTGCGGTTTGATGAGACTAACGGCTCACAAAGAGAGCACCTGCCAAATGTGCTAGATGAAGCTACACCAAGTTAATCCATCAAGCTAAAGGATACTGAAGAAATCATACCCACTGAGGAATAGGCTGAAGAAGAACTCATCATCTCAGCACCTAATCAACATGGAGACAATGCTCAGTCTGAAGATAATGCTGAAGCTGGAGATGACAATCAGCAAGAGGAAAGTCTTCGTCCAGCACATCCTTGGGTTGCGACTGAAGTCCAAATTGAGAAGATCATTGATAGCATCAATGCACCTGGTCCACTCACTCGTTCAAGAGCTACGCAACTAGCAAACTTCTGTGGGCACTTTGCATTTGTTTTTATATCTGAATCCAAGAAAGTTGATGAAGCCTTCATGGAAATTGAATGGATTCAAGCAATGCAAGAGGAGCTTCAATAGTTTGAGCTGAACAATGTCTGAGAGCTAGTTAAGTGTCCTAATCGTCGCAAGCACAATATTATTGGCACCAAATGGATCTATCACAACAAGCAAGATGAGCATGGTCAAGTTGAAAGAAACAAGGCTCGTCACGTTGCTCATGGTTACACACAAGTGGAAGGAATTGACTTCGATGAAACCTTTGCTCCCGTGGCTAGGCTTGAAGCCATTCGTATACTGCTAGAATATGCTAATCACAACAACATCCTTCTGTACCAAATGGATGTGAAGAGTGCTTTCCTCTACGACAAAATTGAAGAAGAAGTATGTGTTGCCCAACCTCCTGGCTTTGAAGATCCAAAGCATCCTGACATGGTCTACAAACTCAATAAGGCACTGTATGGCCTCAAACAAGCACCTCACGCTTGGTATGACACACTCAAAGACTTCCTTAAGAGCAAAGGATGCAAACCTGGCTCTCTAGATCCCACTTGATGACCCACAAGTATAGGGATCTATCGTATTTCTTTCGATAAGTAAGAGTGTCGAACCCAACGAGGAGCAGAAGGAAATGATAAGCAGTTTTCAGTAAGGTATTCTCTGCAAGCACTGAAATTATCGGTAACAGATAGTTTTGTGATAAGGTAATTTGTAACAGGAAACAAGTAACAAAAGTAAATAAGGTGCAGCAAGATGGACCAATCCTTTTTGTAGCAAAGGACAAGCCTGGACAAACTCTTAGATAAAGGAAAGCGCTCCAGAGGACACATGAGAATTATTGTCAAGCTAGTTTTCATCACGCTCATATGATTCGCGTTTGTTACTTTGATAATTTGATATGTGGGTGGACCGGTGCTTGGGTACTATCCTTCCTTGGACAAGCATCCCACTTATGATTAACCACTCTTGCAAGCATCCGGAACTACAAAATAAGTATTAAGGTAAACCTAACCATAGCATGAAACATATGGATCCAAATCAAGCCCTTACGAAGCAACGCATAAACTAGGGTTTAAGCTTCTGTCACTCTAGCAACCCATCATCTACTTATTACTTCCCAATGCCTTCCCCTAGGCCCAAACAATGGTGAAGTGGCATGTAGTTGACGTTCACATGACACCACTAGAGGAGAGACAACATACATCTCATCAAAATATTGAACGAATACCAAATTCACATGACTACTTATAGCAAGACTTCTCCCATGTCCTCAGGAACAAACGTAAGTACTCACAAATCATATTCATGTTCATAATAAGAGGGGTATTAGTATGCATAAAGGATCTGAACATATGATCTTCCACCAAATAAACCAACTAGCATCAACTACAAGGAGTAATCAACACTACTAGCAACCCACGAGTACCAATCTGAGGTTTTGAGACAAAGATTGGATACAAGAGATGAACTAGGGTTTGAGATGAGATGGTGCTGGTGAAGATGTTGATGGAGATTGACCCCCTCCCGATGAGAGGATCGATGGTGATGACGATTGTGATGATTTCCCCCTTCCGGAGGGATGCTTCCCCGGCAGAACAGCTCCGCCGGAGGCCTAGATTGGTTCCGCCAAGGTTCCGCCTCGTGGCGGCGGTGTTTCGTCCTGGAAGATCACTTATGATTTTTTTCCTAGGCAAAAGACTTTATATAGCCAAAGATGGGCACCGGAGGCCTGCCAGGGGGACCACGAGATAGGGGGCATGCCCAGGGGGTAGGGCGCGCCCCCACCCTCATGGATGGTTGGTGGCCCCCTCTGGTGCTTTCTTTGCCCAATATTTTTTATATATTCTGAAACTGACTTCCGTGGAGTTTCAGGACTTTTTGAGTTGTGCAGAATATGTCTCTAATATTTGCTCCTTTTCCAGCCCAGAATTCCAGTTGCCGGCATTCTCCCTCTTCGTGTAAACCTTGTAAAATAAGAGAGGATAGGCATAAGTATTGTGACATAATGTGTAATAACAGCCCATAATGCAATAAATATTGATATAAAAGCATGATGCAAAATGGACGTATCAACTCCCCCAAGCTTAGACCTCGCTTGTCATCAAGCGGAAGCCGATAACGAAAAATATGTCGACATGTTTAGAGATAGAGGTGTCGATAAAATAAAATACGAACATGAGGGCATCATGATCATTCTTAGAACAACAATATATACATATATATACATATATATTGTCATATGATTTCTTATGCTAAAGTAACAATTCATTCACAATTTCAAGTATGAATCAGAAACTTCATTGAAAACTAACAAAGTATAATCTCAGTCACTGAAGCAATTGCAATTTACCATAACATCGGAAAAGAGTCAATATAAGAGCTTTTCAGCAAGTCCACATACTCAACTATCATTTAGTCTTTCACAATTGCTAACACTCATGCAATACTTATGGGTATGAAGTTTTAATCAGACACAGAGAAAGACAGGGGCTTATAGTTTTGCCTCCCAACCTTTTACCTCAAGGGTAATGTCAACAATAATAGTTTATGAAAACCCACATCCAATTAGCTATATATATATATATCATGATCTTTCCAACACACAGTGCTTGCCAAAGGATAAAGTATGAAAGGAGAGGTGAAGATCACCGCTACTCTTGCATAAGACATAAGACAAAAATAAAAGATAGGCCCTTCGTAGAGGGAAGCAGAGGTTGTCATGTGTTTTTATGGTTGGATGCATGAAATCTTAATGCAAAATAACGTCACTTTATATTGCCACTTGTGATATGGACCTTTATTATGCAGTCCATCGCTTTTATTTCTTCCATATCACAAGATCATATAAAGCTTATTTTATCCACACTAATAGATCATACATATTTAGAGAGCAATTTTTATTGCTTGCAACAATGACAACTTACTTGAAGGATCTTACTCAATCCATAGGTAGACATGGTGGACTCTCATGGCAAAACTGGGTTTAAGGATATTTGGAAGCACAAGTAGTATCTCTACTTGGTGCAAAGAATTTGGCTAGCATGAGGGGAAAGGCAAGCTCAACATGTTGGATGATCCATGACAATATAATTTATTTCGGATGTAAGAAAACATAACCCATTACGTTGTGTTCCTTGTCCAAGATCAACTTTTTAGCATGTCATATTTTAATGAGTGCTCACAATCATAAAAGATGTCCAAGATAGTATATTTATATGTGAAAACCTCTCTTTCTTTATTACTTCCTATTAATTGCAAGGATGACCAAAACTATGTTTGTCAACTCTCAACAACTTTTAATTCATCATACTCTTTATATGTGAAGTCATTACTCTCCATAAGATCAATATGATCTCTTTATTTATTTTTATTCTTACTTTTATTCCCTCAAGATCATAGTAAGATAACCAAGCCCTTGACTCAAAACTAATCTTTATTATATATAGCTCACGGACTTGATTACATAGAAGGATCATAAAGCAAAACTCAAAACTAGATCATACTAAAACTTTATCATACTAGATCAAGATATTACCAAAAGGATCGAACTAAGAAAAACGGTAAAGATAAAAGTGTGATGGTGATACAATATCGGGGCACTCCCCCAAGCTTGGCAGTTGCCAAGGGGAGTTCACATACCCGATACTCAGTTCTCCTTTGGTGATAGTGATGATGGAGTTGTTGTTGATGTAGGCTTGTCGTCCATCTTCCAAGGCATAGGCTCACCATCATAGAAGGATGATCGAGTCTCCGGGAACCTCGAATCTGTAGCCAAACTCATCCTCTTGAATCTATACTCATACTCACAGTTTTGGTTTTGCAGGTCGTAGATCTGGGCTTGGAGGTGCTCGATTTTCCCGTGAAGCTTGAAGATGGTCTCCCCAATGTCTTTGGCATCCAACTTGTGAATGTTGGTGAACTTCGCGATCATCATGTGGTTGGAGTCGAGTCCGCGTTCCACCATCACCTAGCACTTGAAAACTTGTTGCTCCATTTCTTCTAGTCTTGTCTCCACGCTTCCGGTCCTCCTTGGTCCCTCAACATCGCGGATGTGCAGCACCCCCTCATGCAACTCAATGGTTTGAGGGTGTTGCAGCACCTCCGTGAGGTAGGGGTTGCTGACCCTCTCGAAAAACTTGTCCTTGGGGGCGCATGAAGATGTCATGGTGATCTAGATCTGTCAGAAAAACAGCTCAAAACAAAGATAGGAGATATTTGCGTGGTATGGTGGTCAAAACCCTCGGGAGATTATATAATGAATTTTTACCGACCAAAAGAAGTATCGTGCAACAAAACGGAGTCCGGAGGGCACACGAGGTGCCCACGAGGCAGGGGGCGCGCCCTCCACCCTCGTGGATGCCTCGTGTCCTTTCCTGACTGCTTCTTATTTTCCTATTTTCTTAAATATTCCAAAATGGAGAAAAATTGCTATTTGGACTGTTTTGGAGTCGGTTTACTTACCGTACCACATACCTCTTCCTTTTCGGAGGTTGAAACGTTCTAGAAGGTGTCCCTTATATACTCCTCCGGGGTTAAAGTTTCACTAACATTAGTTTCAACATTTATAGGATTACCTGAGATATAATGTTTGATTCTTTGACCGTTCACCACCCTCGGATTTGTGCCTTTGAAGTTGTTGATTTTCATGGCACCGGAACGATAAACCTCCTCGATAACGTAAGGACCTTCCCATTTAGAGAGGAGTTTTCCTGCAAAAAATCTTAAACGAGAGTTGTATAACAATACATAATCACCTACGTTAAACTCACGTTTTTGTATCCTTTTGTCATGCCATCTTTTAACTTTTTCTTTAAACAGTTTGGCATTCTCATAAGCCTGGGTTCTCCACTCATCAAGTGAGCTAATGTCAAATAGTCTCTTCTCACCGGCAAGTTTGAAATCATAATTGAGCTCTTTAACGGCCCAATATGCCTTATTTCTAGTTCTAGAGGTAAGTGACATGCTTTTCCATAAACCATTTTATATGGAGACATACCCATAGGAATTTTATATGCAGTTCTATAGGCCCATAATGTATCATCAAGTTTCTTGGACCAATTCTTTCTAGATCTATTAACAGTATTTTGGAAAATTAATTTAAGCTCTCTATTGCTCAGTTCTACTTGACAACTAGACTGTGGGTGATAAGGAGATACGATTCTATGATTAACATCATACTTAGCAAGCATTTTACGAAAAGCACCATGAATAAAATGTGAACCACCATCAGTCATTAAGTATCTAGGGACTCCAAACCTCGGAAAAATAACTTCTTTAAGCATCTTAATAGAGGTGTTATGATCAGCACTACTAATTGGAATAGCTTCTACCCACTTAGTAACGTAATCAACAACAACTAAAATATGTGTATACCCATTAGAGGAAGGAAACGGTCCCATAATCAAAGCCCCAAACATCAAATGGTTCAATAACAAGTGAATAATTCATAGGCATTTCTTGACGTCTACTAATATTACCAATTCTTTGACATTCATCGCAAGACAGGACAAACTTAAGGGCATCCTTGAAGAGAGTAGGCCAACGAAAACCGGATTGCAATACCTTATGTGCAGTTCTATCTCCAGCATGGTGTCCTCCATAAGCCTCGGACCGACACTTGCGTAGGATCTGTTCCTGTTCATGCTCAGGTACACAATGTCAAATAACACCATCTACTCCTTCTTTATAAAGGTGTGGGTCATCCCAGAAGTAATGTCTTAAATCATAGAAAAACTTTTTCTTTTGTTGGTATGTGAAACTAGGTGGTATAAATTTAGCAACAATGTAATTAGCATAATCAGCATACCATGGAGCAGTACGAGAAGCATTTATGATAGCTAATTGTTCATCAGGAGAGCTATCATCAATAGGTAGTGGGTCATCAAGAACATTCTCTAACCTAGATAAGTTGTCTGCAACGGGGTTCTCAACTCCTTTTCTATCAATAATATACAAATCAAATTCTTGTAGTAGGAGAACCCATCTAATAAGTCTAGGTTTAGCATCTTTATTTTCCATAAGATATTTAATAGCAGCATGATCAGTGTGAACAATTACTTTAGAATCAACAATATAAGGTCTGAACTTATCACAAGCAAATACAACTGCTAAAAAATCTTTTTCGGTAGTAGCATAATTTCTCTGGGAACTGTCTAGAGTTTTACTAGCATATTGGATAATATTTAATTTCTTATCAACTCTTTGTCCTAGAACAACACCTACATCATAGTCACTAGCATCACACATAATTTCAAAGGGTAAATTCCAATCAGGAGGCTGAACAATAGGTGCAGAAATCAAGGCTTTCTTAAGTATTTCAAATGCTTCTACACGATCATCATCAAAGACAAAAGGAACAACTTTTTGTAAGAGATTAGTTAGAGGCCTGGAATTTTTTGAGAAGTCTTTAATGAACCTCCTATAAAAATCGGCATGACCAAGAAAACTTCTTATACCTTTAATGTCATTAGGACACACCATCTTTTCAATAGCATCAACTTCAGTTTTATCAACTTCAATACCTCTTTCAGAAGTTTTATGCCCCAAGACAATACCTTCATTAACCATAAAGTGGCACTTCTCCCATTTCAAGACAAGATTAGTTTCTTCAGATCTCTACAAAACTCGATCAAGGTTTCTTAAGAAATCATCAAAACAAGTTCCATATACAGAAAAATCATCTATGAAAACCTCAACAATGTTTTCACAAAAGTCAGAGAATACAACAGTCATGCATATTTGAAAGGTAGCAGGTGCATTACATAAACCAAAAGGAATACATCTATAAGCAAAGGTACCAAAAGGGCAAGTAAAGGTGGTCTTTTCTTGATCCTCTTTTGACACAGGTATTTGGGAGAAGCCAGAATAACCGTCTAAAAAGCAAAAATGTGTATGTTTAGATAATCTTTTTAGCATTTGATCAATAAAAGGTAAAGGGTAATGATCCTTTTTAGTAGCTTATTTTAATTTGCGGAAATCAATTACCATTCTATAACCTGTAACAATTCTTTGTGGGATCAATTCATATTTATCATTAGGAACAACAACAATGCCTCCCTTCTTAGGGACACAATGGACATGACTTACCCACTGACTGTTAGCAACAGGATAAATTATACCTTCCTCCAGAAGCTTTAGTATTTCTTTTCTTACCACTTCTGTCATCTTAGGATTTAACCGTCGTTGGTGATCAACAACCGGTTTAGCGTCTTTCTTCAATTTTATTTTGTGTTGGCATAGAGTGGGACTAATGCCCTTAAGATCAAAGAGTATATCCAGTAGCAGCACGATGCTTCTTCAGAGTTTTCAATAATTTCTCTTCTTCCTGCTCTGAAAGGTTAGCACTAATAATAACAGGATATATCTTCTTTTCATCAAGATAAGCATATTTAAGAGTATCAGGTAATGTTTTAAGCTCAAACATGGGATCACCCTTGGGTGGAGGAGGATCTCCTAGAATTTCAACAGGCAAGTTGTGTTTCAAGATAGGTCCTTGTTTAAAGAATACTTCATCTATTTCTCTTCTTTCATTCATAAACATATCATTTTCATGGTCTAGCAAATATTGTTCTAAAGGATCATTAGGAGGCACGGCAATAGAAGCAAGACCAATAGTTTCATCTTTACTAGGCAATTCTTTATGATGTGGTTGTCTACGAAATTTAGCAAAATTTAAATCATGAGACATATCCCCTAAACCAACAGAAACAATATCCTTTTTGCAGTCTATCTTAGCATTAACAGTATTCAAAAAGGGTCTACCAAATATAATGGGACAAAATTCATCTTGTGGGGAACCAAGAACAAGAAAATCAGCAGGATATTTAACTTTCCCACACAAGACTTCAACATCTCTAACAATCCCAATCAGTGAAATAGTATCTCTATTGGCAAGCTTAATTGTAACATCAATACCTTCTATCTCAGCAGGTACAATATCATGCATAATTTCTTCATATAAAGAATGAGGTATTGCACTCGCACTAGCACCCATATCACATAAGCCATGATAGCAATGATCTCCTATTTTAGAAGAAATAACAGGCATGCCTACAACAGATCTATGTTTATTTTTAGTACCAGGTCTAGCAATTCTAGCAGCTTCATCACAAAAGTAAATAACATGCCCATCAATATTATCGGACAAGAGATCCTTAACCATAGCAATACTAGGTTCAACTTTAATTTGCTTAGAGGGTGTAGGTGTTCTAGTATTACTCTTACGAACCACAGTTGAAGCTTTAGCATGATCCTTTATTCTAACAGGGAAAGGTGGTTTCTCAATATAAGCGGTAGGAACAATAGGATCAACATTATAAGTGATAGTCTTTTCCTTCAATTTTAATAGGTTCAACTACTTGTACCTCAATGGGAGGATGATATTTAAGCCACTTCTCCTTAGGGAGGTCAACATGAGTAGCAAAGGATTCACAAAAAGAAGCTACTATCTTAGAGTCAAGTCCATATTTAGTGCTATATTCACGGAAATCATCGGTATCCATAAAAGATTTAACACAATCAAACTTAGGTGTTATACCTGACTCCTTACCTTCGTCCAGTCCCCAATCTTTAGAGTTGCGTTTAATTGTTTCCAATAAATCCCATTTGAATTCAATAGTCTTCACCATAAAAGATCCAGTACAAGAAGAATCGAGCATGGAGCGATTATTGAGATAAAGCCGAGCATAAAAAATTTGAATAATAATTTCTCTTGAGAGCTCATGATTGGGGCATGAATATAACATTGACTTAAGCCTCCCCCAAGCTTGAGCAATGCTTTCTCCTTCGTGAGGCCAGAAATTATATATAAAATTATGATCACGATGAACCAGATGCATAGGATAAAATTTCTGATGAAATTCCAATTTCAATCGGTTGCAGTTTCATGATCCAATATCATCACATAGCCTAAACCATGTCAATGCCTTTCCCTTCAAAGATAAAGGGAAGACCTTCTTCTTGATAACATCCTCGGGCATACCTGCAAGCTTAAATAATCCACAAACTTCATCCATAGAGATTAAGTGCAAATCGGGATGCAATGTTCCATCTCCTGTAAAAGGATTAGCCAACAGTTTCTCTATCATACCCGAAGGAATTTCAAAGTAAACATTTACAGTAGGTTCAGTAGGTTGAGGAGCAACTCCTTGATCTACTGGTCGGGGTGAAGATACCCCGAAAAAGCCCCTCAAAGGATTACTTTCCATAGTAACAAGTGACAGTAAATTTCAGCACACTATATAAATTTTTCCTCACCAAATTCCACCTACCAAAGGCGCTTCACTCCCCGGCAACGGCTCCAGAAAAGAGTCTTGATGACCCACAAGTATAGGGGATCTATCATAGTCCTTCCGATAAGTAAGAGTGTCGAACCCAATGAGGAGCAGAAGGAAATGATAAGCAGTTTTCAGTAAGGTATTCTCTTCAAGCACTGAAATTATCAGTAATAGATAGTTTTGTGATAAGGTAATTTGTAACGGGTAACAAGTAACAAAAGTAAATAATGTGCAACAAGATGGCCCAATCCTTTTTGTAGCAAAGGACAAGCCTGGACAAACTCTTATATAAAGGAAGCCGCTCCTGAGGACACATGGGAATTATCGTCAAGCTAGTTTTCAGCACGCTCATATGATTCACATTCGTTACTTTGATAATTTGATATGTGAGTGAACCAGTGCTTGGGTACTTCCCTTCATTGGATAAGCATCCCACTTATGATTAACCCCTCTTGCAAGCATCCGCAACGACAAAAGAAGTATTAAGGTAAACCTAACCATAGCATGAAACATATGGATCCAAATCAGCCCCTTATGAAGCAACGCATAAACTAGGGTTTAAGCTTCTGTCACTCTAGCAACCCATGATCTACTTATTACTTCCCAATGCCTTCCCATAGGCCCAAACAATGGTGAAGTGTCATGTAGTCGACGCTCACATGACACCACTAGAGGAGAGACAACATACATCTCATCAAAATATCGAACGAATACCAAATTCACATGACTACTTATAGCAAGACTTCTCCCATGTCCTCAGGAAGAAACTTAACTACTCACAAATCATATTCATGTTCATAATCAGAGGGGTATTAGTATGCATAAAGGATCTGAACATATGATCTTCCACCGAATAAACCAACTACCATCAACTACAAGGAGTAATCAACACTACTAGCAACCCACAGATACCAATCTGAGGTTTTGAGACAAAGATTGGATACAAGAGATGAACTAGGGTTTAAGATGAGATGGTGCTAGTGAAGATTTTGATGGAGATTGAGCCCCTCCTGATGAGAGGATCGATGGTGAAGACGATGGTGATGATTTTCCCCTCCTGAAGGGATGCTTCCCCGGCAGAACAGCTCCGCTAGAGCTCTAGATTGGTTTCGCCTCGTGGCGGCGGTGTTTCGTCCTGAAAGCTTGCTTATGATTTTTTCTAGGGCAAAATACTTTATACAGCCAAAGATGGGCACCGGAGGCCCGCGAGGGGGCCCATGATACAGGGGGCGCGCCTAAGGGGGTAGGGTGCGCCCCCACCCTCGTGGATGGTGGGTGGCCCCCCCTCTGGTGCTTTCTTCGCCCAATATTTTTATATATATTCCAAAACCGACTTCCGTTTCAGGACTTTTTGAGTTATGCAGAATAGATCTCTAATATTTGCTCCTTTTCCAGCCCAGAATTCTAGCTGTCGGCATTCTCCCTCTTCGTGTAAACCTTGTAAAATAAGAGAGAATAGGCGTAAGTATTGTGACATAATGTGTAATAACAACCCATAATGCAATAAATCTCGATATAAAAGCATGATGCAAAATGGACGTATCACCACTATCTTCGCGAAGACATATGATGGAGAGCTGTTTGTGTGCCAAATCTATGTGGATGACATTATCTTCGGATGTACACACAAGAGATACAGTGATGAGTTTGGGCATATGATGCAAGAGCAATATCAGATGTCCATGATGGGAGAGCTGAAATTATTTCTTGGTCTTCAAATTCGCCAACAGAGAAATGACATCTTCATATCACAAGAGAAATACCTCAAATACTGCCTGAAGAAGTTTGGAATGCAAGACTACAAAGGGTACATGACGCCAATGCCAACCAAAGGTCAATTGGGCCCTGACGACAATGGTAAAGAGTTCGATCAGAAGGTGTACCGCTCCATGATTGGTTCTTTATTGTACTTATGTGCATCTAGGCCAGATATTATGCTTAGAGTTTTCATGTGTGCTCGATTCCAAGCGGCACCAAAGGAATTGCATCACCTCGGTGTGAAGTGAATTCTTAGATATTTGGCTCACACCCCACCGCTAGGATTATGGCATCCAAAGGGATCAGAGTTTGATCTAGTTGGATTCTCAGATGCTGATTATGCTGGTGACAAGGTTGATCGCAAGTACACATCAGGAACATGCCATTTTCTTGGGCGATCACTTGTCTGTTGGTCTTCAAAGAAGCAGAACTGTGTATCACTCTCCACAACTGAATCTGAATACATTGCTACTGGATCTTGCTGCGCTCAGCTTCTCTGGATAAAGCAAACTCTCAAGGATTATGGCATCAACCGGAAGCATGTTCCACTCTACTGCGACAATGAAAGCGCCATCAAGATTGCCAACAATCCAGTTCAGCACTCGAAGACAAAGCACATTCAGATCCGTCATCATTTTCTCAGAGATCATGTCATGAAGGAAGACATTGATATCATTCACGTCAACACTGAAGAGCAACTGACAGATATCTTCACGAAGCCCTTGGATGAGGAAAGGTTTTGCAAGCTGCGGTGTGAGCTAAATATCTTAGAATCCTCAAATGTCCTGTGAATGGACACACATCCTAACGCTTATGCATATTGATGACTTAGGTGCGCAACACACAAAGTAGCGTATATCTTCAATTCATGAAGACTTACCCTCTGCGTGTGAATACATTAATGTGGAATTTGACTTCAAAGTTCCATGATAGTTGTGCGCTGTGTTTGGGGTCTAATATTTCCTATACGGTGGGTAACGGCACCACCACACTTTCTTGAAGATTTTCATTTGGCGTCATGATTGCATTATCTTCGTATTTGGTTTGTATTCAACATTGGTTTGACTTCAAAGTTTATCTTCGCAATGTTGATTTGGTCTTCACTGATATTCATATATATATGTGTTCTGTCCTCTACAACATTCACTTATACCTATGTCTTCAATTTGCTATTTTTTGCGCTAAGTGAATGTGATCGGACCCTAACCCCTTCTGTGCTTATCCCTCAAACTCTCTATGTCTCTTCATATGCATTCTGTTGACATGTGTCGAATGTCTTCACTGTGTCCTTGTCAGCTGAACATACAGAGGCACTCATTTAAAATGGTTTTTAATGCTCTTATCCTTTTTGCCCGAATACTAGAGAAGCCAGAATGACCACCCGACAAACCAGGAGCGCGTGGGAACATGGTTCAACTCTCAACAAGCTGCATGCTTGCCACGTGTCCATTAGATGTGAACCGCCAGGGGCACCTGCGTAATTGCACTACGCTGCCCCTTCACCTTATAAGTACTCCACCCCATGCAGTCAATATTTCTTCTCCCACCTCGCCATCTCGCTGAAACACTAGCGCCACCGCTAGCATCAGTCGACACCGGAGACGAAGCGCTTCGCTGCTGCAACCTCTCTGACGTCGTCTTCACGCCGGCCGCGGACATCGTCTTCTCCACCGCCGTAGGTGTGTTCCGTCGCCAAGTTAGGGTGCGGGAGATTGAACTGCTCGGCCTCCTTCCGCCTCGTCTGGCAGTTCATCGAGCAGTAAATAAAAACTTGTTTTTACTGCTTATTTGATCCGTTGGAACTATCCACATCTTCCAAAAGTAGTTTCTACACTTCCAAATCCAGATCCTTTTGTTTCTGTATCTCATATCTTGCAAAAACATTCACTTATGCATTACAACTAGTTAGATTCCTCACTTGTACTTATTCATGGATTCGTACAAATCTGGAACCCACTCACATCGATAAGTGAATGTCTTTGCACTATGAGGTCAATGTCTTCAACGTAATTTATCTTCAAAATCTTCTGAGAATGCATATGACCTCTTCCCCTCCCCTCGCATCTCTAATATTGTCACAGGTACATATCCGTGGGAGAATCCCTTGGTTCTCATAGTCTGCATTTATTTGCAGAGTTCTTACAACATCACATTGAATCTCCTGAAGCCAACTCTTGTCTGACAAGCATATTGAAGCCAAACACTACTGTGAAGCCTTTCTGTTTGACTCCAATGGCTTCAAGCAAATTTGCAAAGAAGGGTGGCAGACAGCGTCGGGACAACACTGCTATGGACCTGCCACCAGATATTTATGAGCAATACAAGTCTGATCTAGAGGAAACATATGGAGAACAAAAGACTCGAGTCCAATGGATTCGAAGATATTGGGCATAGGAATGGTTCAAATACCACTTTGTCACCCCTGAGTATGCTAAGAAGAACGCTATGAGGCCACCTTGGGCGGAAATTGTATACACGAAGCTGATCCCCAAGACGAAGGCTAAAGCATTACCATGGGATTCTATCCTTGCATGGTCAGAGGACCACAGCCTGAGAATGTCGACGCCTCCAATCTCTGATGGTGTCATGGTGATGAACTATTTGAGCAAAATCTTCAGTTTGCTAGAGCTTTTGCTCTCCGGAACAAGAAGGAACTGGGTATTGACTTCAATCCTAGTCCAGCTTCTCCTAGGTCGGATGGCAGTCATGAAGCAAATCAGAACATCATTGGCCCCTTCAACAATCTTGACTGGCTTCTCTCTCACATTGTTGCCCAAAGGGCCATTGTCCAAGGGGCTGCTGAAGAAGAGGAACATGAGGATGATCCTGAAGCTCTGAAGCCAAAGAAGAAGTCTAAGGCTTCAAAATCTTCAACTGCTCCAAAAGCTTCAAGAGTGAAGCCATTGAAATCTGCACCTCCTGAATCCAGTGTGCAGTCTGAAGATCAATCTCACATCTCCAGGAAATCCAAGAAGCCCAAGAAGATTTCTGGCTATGACCTCACACCAGCTAGCATTCTGCGAAATGAAGAGAATGTTATTGATCTGTCTAGCGCTGAAGATCTTGCTGATGATGGTCATCAAGAGCAAGCAAGAGGCTGAAATCTTCAAGGACTTGGCTCTGTTTGATGCAGATATCCTCAATAACTTCATTGACGAGTGGTTTGAAGATCCAACTCTTACCATCGATGATCTACAACTGCCCATTGACATAAGTATCACATTTCAAGGCAGCATTGCCAAGGAGCTTGCTATAGCTCAGAAAATCGTCGAGTTGAAGAACAAACTTGACTATGAGAAGGCCCAGTTCAAGAAGCATATGGCAAAACTCAGCATTGTTGATGTTCAAAACTTCATGCAGATGATGATTGACCTCAAGGCTCAGTTCAACAAGAAGCGTGAGGAAGCCAAAGGCTCTCGTGAGTGCATGAAGTACTACACTGAAAAATGCGTCTAGGCTCACAATGACGCTATGAAGAGAAAGGCACTTGGGTGTCCAGGCATTGACCCCAAGCTGGATGCTAAGAAGAAGAAGAATCCTACTGAAGCTGAACCCGAAGCCCCAAGGCAGGAAAGGCCAAGCATTATCTTCCCTGCTAGTATGACTGGCATGAAGCCAAAGGTTCCCTCAACAGCTTCTGAGCAAAAGAAGACCAAGTAGGCTGAGGCCGAAGCCAAGAAAAGGAAGCACCATGCCACCTATGATGTTGCTCCCTCCAAGAAAAAGCTGAAGACTAAGTCTTCAAAGTCTTCATGCAAGGAACGTTCTGCTCCTCAAGAACCACTTATGGTTGAGCCTATCTCTGCTGCACTGCCAGCTTCCACCAATCGCGAGCGTCGTGTCGTTGTGCATGAGCCTGCTTCCACAGAGGCTCATGAGTCTGAAGATATTCCAGCTGCTGACTCCACTGCAGCTGAAGAAATTGGTCATGATCACAATGTTGAAGATGATGAAGTCCTTCCTCAGATCCAATCAAACCCGGTATCATCGCCTGCTCCTATGAGCAGTGAACTGATAAGCATTGGTGGTCCCACAATGCCAATCTCTCATGATGACTTCTGGGAAGAGCAACACCCAAACTCCCCATTGCATGAAGTGATTCCTCGCACGCCAACAGCTCATGTCACCACTCCGGTGCTCGAGACCCTGCAAACTACACCTGAAGACATGGAGAAGACCACTCCTTCACCAAAGGCGTCGCCCTCTTTCCGGAGGGTTCGCAGAGGTGCTAGGCCCCAGGTCTCCACGTCGAGCATTCCTGAAGAGGATGTGCAAAACACAAGATCAGTAGCACATCAAGTGTTCCCTAAAGCCATCCCTTCCGTGTCTGCTCAAGAATCTGAAGCCAAAGCGGCTGAAGACATTCCGGCTGCATCAGCCGATGAAGAAAAAGAAGAAGATCGTGAAGTTGTTTCCCTTGCTAGTGATCCTGTTGTCCAAGAAGAAGTACTTGTGCCAGACCCTCCCGTCCATGAAGCCACTGAAGCTGAGGCTAATACAGCTGCCGCCACCACCACTACTGAAGCCAATGACGTTGTCATGGCTGAAGATAATGTGGAGCCTAAAGTCATTGATGCCACAGAAGACAATGCGCAACCAACCACCTCAGATGTAGCCATTCCTCCCCCTGTTCCTCACACTATGGAACGTGCTTACAACTGTGGTGAGCCTGTTACTATTCGGTGGCCATCCTGATTCCACCTACTGCTCCTAGTCCTCAATATGACTATCACGTGGTGCAAAGGCCTCAAACGCATAAGCCAAAGCCTAGGCTGCCAAGGCTTCCAACTGTTGCCACCACAAGAGGTTCCTTCAGTGTGCTCAGCTTCAGAGAGCACACCACTTTCTTCGACAAGGCCAAGAATCCCTTCAGGAAGACAAAGATCTCATCTGATAGGTTCTAGAGCCACCAGCAAAGGTGCTACTATTCTTGCATTCTGTACAATGAAGAAATGATCTTTCCTCACAAACGTCTTGATTGCGACGCCATTGCTGGGTTGCCATGCCTTGAAGAAGCCTTGGATTTCTTCCGCGAAGTTGAGCTACTCCAATTTATAACTGACAAGGAGCATTGGAATGAAGAGCTTCTGCTGCAGTTCTATGCCACACTTCACATTTCTGGCTACAACATGGATCCGAAGACATGGGTCCTTGAGTGGATGACAGGAGATGTCCATCATGAAGCCAAAGCTCAGGATACCATCGAGCTAACTTCCCTGCCCACTCTTGGAGATCTATATGAACCAGGTTATCAACGCCATGTGCAAGAGCTGCAGAGTGTCTTCCAGAAGCCAGAGGCAAACATGAGTCAGATGCTCAACATGATGAAGCCATTGCCCAGTGATGCGGTATATCCCAAGGAATTGTATGTCAAGGACCTTGAGTATGTGCCCCACACCGTCTATCATATTCCGAGGCATACTCTGTGGCTTATCAAAGGGAATTCTCCTGACGCCAAGCTTGAAGGCACCATGAAGACATTGGTCTTCTACATCATCAATGGCATCAGGTTCAATACACAAGATTTCTTCATTCGTCAGTTGGCCGCATCTGAATTGATCTATTTGGCCTCAAATTTTATGCACCATGGGTCATGCGCTTGATAAAGCTTCACTCAACTATCAACTATCAAGCTTTAGCACGCAACCATGTTGTATTCTTGCCTGATGTTGATATGTCATATGAAGCCATCTACCCTGAGCCCGCCAAGAAGCCAGTCCATGAATGCAATGTTGAATTTCAAAGCTTCACTCAGCCAATTTGAAGGTACTCATGTGCCCAATCCTCCTGCTCCTGCTGGTCCCCTTGCTAGTCAGCTTCGCCTGCCGCATCGAGCCAACACTAATGCCACAGCCAGCACGGTAGCTCAAAGGCCTCAGAAGCGTGCTCATTCCTTAAATGATAGAGAGCTTCTTGTATCCCTTCATCAGAAGCATGATAGGCATCATGACTGGCTAAAGCGCCAGATGCAGAGTCTTCTTTTTGATGTCAATCGCATTCACAACTTAGCAACCAAGAACTCATTCGTTACGCATGAAGCCTGTCGGCGGTCTTGGAAGAGCCTCACGCTGCTCTGTTCTGAAGACGATCTTCACGAAGAAGGCTTCATGGAACATTTCAAGTTTGATACCAGGCCTCCACAATCTGCAAGCTGGCGTCCAATTCCTTCCATTGAAGATTCAGAGTATTCATCTTCGGCTGCAACTGTTGTTATGAGAGTCATTGATGAAGAAGACGATGCCACTTCACCAGCGATGGCTTCACTGCATCACGATTCTGCGTCAGGCCCATCTGCACCACCAAACTCCAATGTCGACCCTGCTGCTCCCACATCTTCACCGCTTGGGAACGAGTAGACACTAGTGCAGAGACCTGCTATACAAATGGTTTTAACCCCTTTCCATAACAGCGTTTGGAACCGTCGCTAAGTGAGTATGGGCGATAGGGGGATCTTTCCCACATGACCCAGAAACCATCGGGGATAGGCCCTCCTGGCACACAGGCTGGGGCAAAATGAGCTCGTGTGCGATCTGGCGAGGCATCGAAAATCAATTGTTTCCGTTCGTATGTACATCCCACACGGAAAATCCCAGAAAAACATTTCCATTCGTATGTATATCATACACAGCTTTTTGTGTGGAAACATTTTTCCAAGGTGGCCTAACGCAAACAGTTCTCTGCCAGAAGCCGTGTGTGATTGTTAGTTGATCGAACACACCTACTTTCTAGAAACCATGTGAGTTGTTTGAGTTCATCGCCCATAGTGTTGTTTGAGTAACTGTCTGCAATAGAAAACCCCAATAAGCAGGGTAATTAGCCTATTATTGATAATCCATGTACTAATCAAATTTATATTTCTTATAAAACACGCCAGATATTTCATATCCGTACAACGACAACCAGGCTTTCATAATCGAATTACATCAGATAGCTTTGGCCCTCACTTATGCCATTACACAACAGCACCAAGTTTCACATGCAACATCGAAAACCTTTGGAAAGTAGCATCATACACGGTAAATAGACAGATGAATCTCATCTGGGAAACTGCAGAAGCGAAAGGCAAATATTTAGCCTTCAGTGATGTTGAATGTCCTTGTAACTTTAGGCAAGTGGCTATGGATAATTTGCCGCCCAACCTTTGTCCTCTTCAGGAAGACTTCAATATTGTTCTGTGGGTGTTGAATGAATACCTTCCTCACCTCTTGACCATGCAGGTGGTTTGAGAGGTAATCATCGGTGAACTGCTTTGAGAAGTACTGAAAACAAAGATATGCATAAATCGTTGTTATAAATTTTGAAATGACACAAGGGGTAAAAACAAGGTAAAAGAGTTAGTACCATCCTATAGTTGACTGATGTGTTTTTCATTGTCCAAACAAAGATCTTGCTGTTCATTGCAAGTTTCTTCATCCTAACAATCTTTCCGAGTTTCTTTACTTGACTGATATTCATGGACATCTCATTTCCTCATATGCAAAATTGGTCGAACAGTGGGTCTAAGCCTCTGACAGTAGGACCTACATGTGCAAGACCAAATTGTAAGAAACCTAAATATTATAATGATTACTACAACTGCACAATAATGTGCTATTAGCGAAAGGACCATGCATGAGCAAACCTCCATGGTAAACCATAGTGTCTCCCATTGTTTCCGTGCAACATACATAAGGAAGATCTTGATCAGGTTAACTGAGAGTTGCCATACTATCAGTAGAATATGTATTGAGTACAACCAAATTCGATTTATTTCACATGCATAACAATACAAAATTGTACCCACAGCAAATGAAAATCAAATTGCAGAATTGAACCAAACAGTTAAATGGACAGCAGACAAATGAACCAAAATAGTTAACTGAGCATGACATTGCAGAATAGAAACATGTACTAGAAGATAAGACAGTTAACAAAACAAAGAATGCTTGAGAATAGTATTACGAAATGTAGCAATTGTTGGACCAAACTGTTAACTGAACATTACATTTCAGAGGACCAAACTGTTAACTGGACATTACATTTCAGAGGACCAAACTGTTAACTGAACATCAGATTGCATATTAACATTATAGAGGACAAATCACTAGAAGAAACTAGCGGTGGCCTCGAGAAAACAACATGAACTGTATTTTAAAGTAGACAACCGTGTGGCGGTGTCAATGGTGGCCTCGAAGACAAGGTGCTCCTCCAAGATCTGGAGGTTGGCACGCATGGCAGCCATAGCGACCTCGTGCGCGCGTGCGGCCGCGATTTGCTTCTCCGCTGCCAGATGCTACGGAGTTCCACGTTATACTGCATGCAAAATGGCTGTGGGCGGCGCTTAATTGGAGGAGGGGCAGTGATTTCAGTGGAAGATGTCGCACTGTCGGTCGTGGCATGTGGGACTGGGAAGGAGGAGGATGGTGTGGGTGGGGTGTGGATTACCTGACCATATCGACGAGGCCGTGTAGCAAGAAGGGTCACCGGCGAGGAGGCGGCACTGCAAGAAGAAGGGTCGGCGGCGAGGAGGCGGCGCTGCAAGAAGAAGGGTAGGCGGCGAGGAGGTAGCACTGCAAGAAGAAGGGTCACCGACGAGGAGGCTGAGCTACCAGTAAGCAGCAGGGAAGGTTTGAACTTGGAAAGCAAGGAGGGATAGTGGAAATGTGGCTTTTGGAGGGAGGGAGGGGGCGGGGAGATAGATATTTCCGTGGTGGAAGAAAAATTTCGCTCGGTGCCGCAAGAAACTGGCGCGCAAGTGTCGTTCAAGCGGGGGCGGTGGACTGTAGATGACGAAGCTTCCCGTGTAAGCCAGACAAGACGGTGCGCCAAGATATTTTATATCGCATCCTACACGATTCTTTCTAGTAAATTGTTTGTGGTATACCTGATTTTTTCATTATGTTTTGAAAGACAAAATGGTGTTACGGAGGGAATGGATAATGTTTGAATTGCAAGAACATTTATGTACAGTGAACATGGAACTACATGAGTGTCGTGTTTAAATTTGGAATTATTCCGGGTTCGTTTGGCATTTTTATGCATTAATTGAGTTTCTAGGCATTTAATCTGCATAATTCAAATTTGAACTACAAGCACATGCTCCAGTGCACCAAAGTTTGTTGAATAATCACATGTGTGTCTTTGGGTGAATTTATAGGTCCCACGCGAGAAATGGAATGAAAATCAAACATTTGGGCATCATGGCTCGGCCGGGAACATTGAGAAACTTGGTTTTTAAATTACTGGAAATTCAAAACTCGCCTGAAAATCATGAAATTTGGCATGGTGTCATTTCATGGCACCAACATGTTGTGGTAAAAAATTGGCCACATTTGGACAAGTTTCTGGTATAAGCTTCTTGTAAACCGGAGCTTCTCTCAAGAAGACTCGTGGTTCCTGAGGGGGAATGTGTCACCTTTGTGTGCGAAACGATATACGCTGCCTCCCCTTGATATTTTATAGAGGCAACATAGAACTATATGAGTGCCGTGTTAAAATTTGGAATTATTCTGGGTTCGTTTGGACTTTCTTATACATTAATTGAATTTCTGGTCATTTAATGTGCATAATTCAAATTTGAACTACAAGCACATGCTCCAGTGCACTAAAGTTGGTTGAAAAATCACATGTGTATCCTTGGTTGAATTTCTAGGTCCCATGCAAGAAATGGGAATGAAATTCAACTATCTGGGCGTCGTGGCTCGGCCGGAAAGATTGAGAAACTTGGTTTTTTAATTCCTATAATCCAAAACACGCCTGAAAATCATGAAACTTGGCATGGTGTCATGACATGGCACCAACATGATGTGGTAAAGTTTTTGGCCGAATTAGGACAAGCTTTGGTACAAGCTTCTTGCAAACTGGAGCTTCTCTTAAGAAGGCTCGTGGTCCCGAGAGGGAACATGTCACCTCCGTGTGCGAAATGACATACGTACACTGCCTTCTCCTGCCTTAATTTTTTACACAGGCAGATTAGACCAAATAGAAGTATCGTGCTAAATTTGGAAATTATTCCTGGTTCGTTTGGCCTTTTTATACATTAATTAAATTTCTGGGCATTTAATGTGCATAATTCAAATTTGAACTACAAGCACATGCTCCAGTGCACCAAAGTTGGTTGAAAAATCACATGTGTGTCCTTGGGTGAATTTCTAGGTCCCATGCAAGAAATGGGAATGAAATTCAAACATCTGGACATCGTGGCTCGGCCGAAAAGATTGATAAACTTGGGTTTTTTTTGAACTGGGCATTACCCCTTTCCATTACTGCAACATAATGGAAATACAACAGTCCAAAGAGGAGAAAAGGGGAACCAAGTTCAACGCATCGCCGGGAAACCCACTGTGAGCACTCGCCATCGAGATTACTCACTATGGGGCGAAAACCCGACGACACCGTATCTCTGAAGCTAAGAACAAGGGTCAAACAGCCCCAAAAGAGCACAAAACACAAGCTCGCAACAGTCGAGCAGAATAAGTTCAGTCCCACGCAGGGGAGAGCAGCTCAAGCATCAAACTAAACCACATGGACACATCTCCAGCAGAATCAACAGGTCGCCTCTTCACGTATCGCAACACAAATCCTCATCATCATCAAAGCATTCTCCTTCAGCATCTTCGCGCCGTCCCTCATGGCAGTCGCGTCATCCTGCTTCATCATTCCTGCCCAATAGCAAATTAAGGCACAGGTAGAGAAAATACATTCAAACGGGCTCGTAAGAGGTTTGAACTCAAAGGTGGCCCTGTTGCGACACGACCAGATCGCCCATCATACAGTAGCGATCCCTGCTGTATAGAACTTCTCCCCCTCAGGTAGGAATGTAAAACACCAAGAGTAGGCCTGCCAAATATTATCAGGGCATAAAGCAGTGCTAAACATACATGCCACTGTTCTCCAGGTTATCTTGGCAACAGGGCAAGCAAAGAACAAGTGCTGCGCGGTCTCTCTTCCTCCGCAAAAAGAGCATTTCGGATTCCCTTTCCAACCGCGATGTTTCATCACATCCCTAGTCAGGACAGCATCCTGAAAAAGTTGCCACAGGAATATTTGAATTTTGAGAGGATTCTGGCACTCCAGATCCATCTGTAATCACACCCAGCGACATTCTTTTCCAGGAACGAGTACACCGATTTGGTAGTAAAAGAGGTTCTACCACCCACGCCCCATTTGATCACATCAGAGGCATCTGAAACACATGCTTCCCTGGCCATATTACCAACCACAGCCCATTTATCAAAAAGCTCACCATTCAGCCTCCTTCTGAAGAATGAGGAGGGATCAACATTTAAGCATTTATCAATAGTGCACTGAGGATAATTGCAGATCGAGAAAAGACGGGGAAACTGCTCAGCCAGAGGGATATTGTCCCCAATGGGGTCAATCCACAGCCTAGCAATGTTCCCCGATTGTACAATTACTCTCCTCCCTGCCATATAAAGATTTTTCACTTTCATGATAGCTTTCCAGCATGGTGAATCATTGCACTTCATTTTAATGTCAGCCATAGTAGCCCTACCGAAATATTTAGCTTTCACAATATCCTGCCATAGGCCGGATTTAGTTTCTAACTTCCACCACCATTTAGTAAGCATGCTAAGGTTCTGTTTATGTAAGTCTTTCACACCCAGCCCTCCTTTATTCTTGGATCTACAAATTCTAGTCCATTTAACAAGGTAGTACCATTTCTTATTCTGGGTCACATGCCAAAAGAATCTCCTTCTACATTTATCAATCCTGGCCAGAATAGTTTTAGATAAAAGGTACATGGACATGTAATAAAAAGCAATGCTAGAAATATTAGCATTGAGCAGTGTCAAGCGCCCCCCAGATGAGGCATTGCCCCCCATGCCAGAGTCACATCTCTTAATGAATCTGGACTCTAAAAAGTCCCAGTCAGCTACTCACAAAGAAGAAAAGGTCACTGGCACCCCCAGATACTTCATGGGAAAGTGCCCTATTTGACAATCGACAATATCAGCATATGTCTTAAGGATATCATCATCCCCCCTACACACAGGATCTCACTTTTCTGGAAATTGATTTTGAGCCCGGACATGAGCTCAAAAATGTATAACAACAACTTCATGTTCACATCCTTTTCTAGATCATGATCAATACAAAAGATTGTATCATCTGCGTATTGCAATATGGCCACTCCTTTTTCAACAAGGTCCAGAGCAAATCCAACAACTAAATTATTCTTCTATGCCTGCAGCACCATTTTACACAAGCACTCAACAACAATGTTAAAAAGGAAGGGCGACACCGGATCCCCTTGTCTAACCCCTTTAAAGCTCTTGAAATATGGGGCCATAACGTTGTTCAACTTCACACTTACTGTGCCATCGACCAAAACACTCTTAATCCACCCACACCATGTGGGACCAAATCCTCTCATCTCGAGACATTCCAAAAGAAAGTCCCAATTCACTTTGTCATACGCTTTCTCGAAATCAAGCTTATTGACAATACCCACCCTCTTCTTGATGTAAGTATGATGCAGAATTTAATGCAAAGATAATACTCCATCCATGATATTTCTATGCTTGATAAATGCATTTTGGTGTCTACTAAGCAACTTATCAGCAAAGGGGGCCACCCTGTTATCCAGCACCTTAGTTATCAGCTTGTAAGGACATCTTAGCTGGCAGATCGGCCTAAACTGCTGAATTTTATTGCCCCGTTGATTTTAGGCAGTAAAGTAATAATGCCATAGTTCAATCTACAGACATCAAGTTCCCCAGCATGAAAGGCAGTAAACAATCTCATGATATCACTCTTCACTATCTCCCAGCAATGCTGGTAAAATTCAGCGGGGATATTATCCGGGCCAGGGGCCCTGTTACTTTTCATGGAAAACAAGGCTCTCTTCACTTATTCCTCTATGAAAGGCCTATTAAGAATCTCGTTGTCGAGCTCATCGAGCTTTTCTTCAGCCCCCCAAATATCAGGGTCAAGGTGGAATATGTTCCCCTGAGCCGGCCCAAAAAGATTTTTGTAAAAATCAGTGGCATGCTCCAGCAGCTTCTTAGTCCCCTCGATCACCGTACTCCCAACATGAAGCGAATGTATAGTGTTTTTACGCTTATTACCGTTAGCAATTTTTTGGTAATAGGCGGTGTTGCGATCCCACATCAGCCATCTTTCATTAGATTGCTGCAGCAGAAAAAGCTCCTCATTGACAAGAATTTCATTCATCTCCACAAGGAGATAAGTCTTCCTATAGAACAGTTCATGGTCTATCTCCCCCTCCTCTTCTTTTTTCTCAATGAATGCAAGTTCTTCTCTAATCTCCTGCTTCCTTTTCTTTGCATGACCGAATTTATTCGATCCCTAGCCTTTGAAAAACTTCTTAAATATTTTTAGCTTGATATTTAGAATATCAACAGGATCGGTGGCATTCACATTCTGATTCCAGATTTTGCTAACTAGAGGAAGAAATTCCTCAGATTTTAGCCAGCTTATTTCAAATCTGAACTCTCTTTTTTGTGGGGCTCTGATAACATGGTTATCAGAGTACAATAAGAGAGCATTGTGATCAGAGATCTCCCTAACGAGCTTCTTCATGTTAACCACAGGAAACATCTCCTCCCACTCATTATTCATAAGAACACGATCCAATTTCTCCAAGGTCGGATGAGCTTGGTTATTAGACCAAGTGTATGCCCCCACTCATATAGATCTCCCTCAAACACATAGTGTTAATGATTGAGTTGAACAGGTCAGAATGTGCTGTTCGACGCAATCTTTTATTCTTCTCTCCACTATGTTTGAGGATATTGAAGTCTCCCCCAGTCAGTAAAGGAGTTTGAATATGGCAACAAAAATCAGCCAATTCACTAAGAAAATCATTTTTATCCCTCTCATGGGCTGCTCCATAGACACTACAGAGAGTCCATATTTTTTTCATATTAATATCATTAAGAGAGACCTGGAGAATGAACCTGCCTTTTCTCCAAGCAACTACTTCAAACTTTTTCTTCCGAACCCCACATAAGATACCTCCAGCCTTGCCAATAGAGGGGATCCATTCCCACTCAAACAGGTTGTGAGGATCGAGCTTTCTAAAATAACTATCCAAAAAATTCTTCTTCAATGTTTCTTGCAAACAAAGAAAGTCAAGGGAATGGTCCTTAATCATATGGGACAGTTAGGTTCTCATTCCTTTCTTTCCTGCCCCCCTGCAATTCCAAATAAGACCTATCATTTGTATCTTCTCCCCTTCGTCCCCCTCTGGTGGCCCTGGTATTATGGGCAGGGCTGCCAGCCTGTGTGCTTTCCACATAATTTTTTTGACTTCTAGTAATGGGCCTGGAAATAGCCACTTTCACTTTAGGGCTTTTCCTTTTCCTAGAACGGACCAAGGTAAATTGCTCTTCCATGTCCTCTTCCCCACCCCCCAGTCAGTACTAACAGGGGTTTGGTCCCCCTTACCATTTGTGATATACATCACTTCCTCGTCTATCCTCACGTTTTGACCCCTCTCAGTTTTGGCCATTCCCCCCTGACTATTTCAAGCTCTCTAATAATATCCACATTAGAGAAGTTATTATCAGGGAAAGCTACCCCCATTTTCACAGCACGAATCATAAGTTCAGGATTAGCAAGTGCATCAAAGGAGTTATGGTTAGCTGAATTACCTTCCAAATTTCTCTTCTTGGAAATGGCAATAGCTCTCCCTTGCATTCTTCCCTCCATATTCTGCAAGTTCCTCAAGATAAACCTCTGAACTTCTTCAGATAAAAGGGGAGGTGTAAGAATCACCTCTCCCACATCCTCAGAAGGGGAGGCAGGAAATTGTACCAGATAATCTGAATTCTCCAACTTGGAAAGGTCCTCTCCCTCAAGTTCCACCACCTGTTCATAATCCATAGCCACATTTAAATGAGCTATATCATCATGGGGCATACTAGCAACATGAAAACATGTATCAACATTATTTTTTCTACCTGAATCTCATCAGCATTATGCTTGGTGTCATCAACACCCAGCATTGCCTGAGAGGCCTGCACTTTTTCTTTGTTATAAGCCTCCACAGCCATGGTTTCAATTAACAGTGTGTTATCTTCTGATTCCTCAGATTCCATGCTTTCTCCTTCTTTATCATCAACCGGGTTCTCATCCCCATCGCCACTATTTTTACTGTATCCATCATTTTTTCCTTTGTGTCCAGACTTAGGGTCATGCTTTCCCCATGTGGATGTTCTCACAAAAGGGGATTTGTTAACACCCTCCTCCATCTGCACTTCTTTTCTCTCTCTTTCTGGGTCATGAACCAACACCTTCTCGATTTCATAGAAAAAATCAAAGAAGTGCGTGCCCAACACTGCCTCAGCAACCCCAGGGAGCTTGTCCACGTTGCGACATCCCAGCCGGACCCTGACAAATTCTGGCTTGTGCAGGGTGGCCATGTCGATCTCGAGAGGGACGCCCACCAGAGAAGAAACATAAGCAACATTCTCTCATTTCTTCTTTCCAGAGGTATATTAGCAACTTTCACCCATGCCATCTCCATGATCCCTTTGGCCCCAATGTTGGCCGACCAAGGGACGATCTTAACTACCACACCACAAGATTTGAGGATCATTCTATCATTATAACATGCCTTTTTCACATCTCTTTGGTTGGGAAATCTCATCACATAAGTGTCAGGGCCAATAGTGCGGGCAGTGCAATGCCATTTTGTCCCTATGTAATCAGAAAATGCTACGCCTACACCACCGAACTACGCAGCGTCGCGTGGCCCGGCAAGTTCAAACCAGACCTGCCTCCTCGCTACGATGGCACGGCCGACCCTGTGGAGTTCCTCCAGCTCTACGAGCTGGGCATCGAAGCTGCCAACGGAGACGAGAAGGTCATGGCGAACTGGTTTCCCATGGCGCTCAAGGACGGGGCCCGCACCTGGCTCCTAAACCTGGCTCCAGGCACAATCTCCTCCTGGGAAGAGATGCGCACCCGCTTCATCGCCAACTTCCAAGGTACTCGCGACCGGCCACCCGCCGTGAGCGACATGCGCCACATCAAGCAACAACCCGGGGAGACCCTGCGGAAGTACATCCAGCGCTTCAACAACGCACACCTCAAGATCCCCAAGGTGACTGAGGAGGCCATCATCTCAGCTTTCTCCGACAGAGTGCGCGACGTCAAGATGAAGGAGGAGCTAGCGATGCATGAAGACCTGTGCACTTCCTTGGAGCTGTTCAACTTGGCAAACAAGTGCGCCAGGGCTGAGGAGGGGCATCTCTCCCTCCTCGAGCTGCCTGCCGCAGACACAGAAGAGAAGAAGCTCAAGGCCAAGGATGTGAAGCGCAAGGGGGCTGCAGTGCTTGTGGCAGAACCAGACACCAAGCTGGGCAGAGATCAGCCCGAACCTCCCAAGGGCAGTCGGTACTGCGTGTACCACGACCTCCACACCCACAACACCAACGAATGCCAAGAACTCCGAGCCGTGCGTGAAGGAAGGATCGGCCGTCGCCCCGACCGCGGTGACCGGGGCTACGGTCGAGGAGGAGGAAGAAACGCAGGACGCTGGGAAGACCGTGGGCCGCGCCAAGGGTGGCGCAACCAACCTCGTGAGGATCGCTGGCAAGACCCGCCTCGCGAGGAAGACTGGAGGGATCAGCCTCGCGAGGATCGCCCGCTAGGCAACGCAGGCCTCCCACCACTGCCGCCGCAGCCAAGGAGAAATGAGGACCGCCATCAGGACGAGGAGGCTGGGGGCTTCCAGGAGCCGCGCGCGATCGCCTGCATCTTGGGCGGAGCACAAGCCCCAGCCTCTCAGCGCATCTTCAAGCAGTTCGCCCGTGAAGTGAATGCAGTACTCCCCAGACTCAAAGCCACACGCCCTCTCAGGTGGTCGGCGTGCGCCATCACGTTCAGCTCAGCAGATCAACTCAAGTGTGCGGCAACCACCGGAGTCCTCCTGATGCTTTGTTCCCCAATCATCAGCAACGTGGTGGTCACCAAGACCCTCATTGATGGCGGGGCAGGGCTCAACATCCTGTCCGTGGAGACGTTCAACAACATCCAAGTGCCCTACAGCCAGCTTCAGCCAACCAAGCCCTTCTCCGGCATCACTGACGGCTCCACGGTCCCGATTGGGTAGGTCCGCCTCCCTGTCACCTTCGGGGCATGCGACAACTACCGCACCGAGCTCATCAACTTCGACGTCGCTCACATTCGCCTGCCGTACAACGCCATCCTTGGGTACCCAGCACTGGCCAAGTTCATGGCCGTAACTCACCACGGCTACAACGTCCTCAAGATGCTAGGAAGTGGCGGAGTCATCACGGTGCCCTGTGAAGAGAAGGACGCTGTGTGTTCCCTGGAACGAGCCTTTCAGGCCGCGTCACTGGAAGACCCAGATCGTGGAAGTAGGAGGCTTCCCGAGACCACCCCCAAGAAGAAGAAGACATCGTCCAGCTCGACCACTCAGGAGGCAGGCCCCTCTGGGCCCGCGCCTGTCCAGGGGGAGCCTCCCTCCATCGCATAGGAAAGCGCGCCCGGTGCCCTCCCCAAGCAGGGCTCGGGGGCTCTCCCCTGGAGGGCCACCGACCTAGCTAGGGTCACAAGGGAGGCGCTTGGGCACCACATGGAGGCGTGTTTTGAAGCACGTTTCCCTCAAGAAGGAGCAAGGCAAGGAGATCCAGACCCACAGGAGTTCGTCGGCAAGGCCATTCAGGAGCTACAGGAGTCAAGAGTCATGAGAGGCGCCCGCCGCCTA
This sequence comes from Triticum dicoccoides, assembly GCF_002162155.2. Classification (NCBI taxonomy): domain Eukaryota; kingdom Viridiplantae; phylum Streptophyta; class Magnoliopsida; order Poales; family Poaceae; genus Triticum; species Triticum dicoccoides. The sequence continues at coordinate 437,126,381 of NC_041386.1, forward strand.
CCAGCAGTAGCCCCCCATCCAGGCGAGGATGGTGGGCTGCGCGTCTGCATCGACATACCAGGGCTCAACCGAGTCGCCTCTCTGGAGCGCCTCTGGCCCTCGCGAGTGGGGCGCTGCGGAGGCCACCCCACAGCTACGTTCGCATGCCTTACGGCTTGCCAAACGTGGCTGACGCGTACCAGCGCCTCATAAAGGGCATCACGGAGGCACGAGAGGCTAGGCGTTCCGCAGCCCTGGCAGAGATGGAGATGGCCCGCGAGGAGCCGCCAGCGCCTCCGGAGCCTCCCGAGGCCCCTGGGCCTGGGGGCTCGTGAGGATCGGCTCCCGCAGCCCCCCGAGCCTGCTACACCAACACCCCTTCGTCCTTAACATCATCAGGTGACATCTTTCGAGTTCTACTTCCAGCTGGGAGCGCCCCCAGGGCTGCATTATTCCCAGGACGCGTGGGTCTGTCCCTGCGGCGTGTATCCCTTTGTTCCATGTTGTTAGCTTACCTTGTTGGGGGCGCCCCTCAGGCTGCATGATCCCCAAGCCGCTCGGGCCAGGCCCAGTGGCATGTATCCCGTTTGCGTTTATTTCTGATCATGCGTTAGGACCACCATGCTTGATTATTTGACGTCGGTCCACAGCACCTCTTCTCCTCCATGCCAACCATTTGCACGTTAAAGGGGGGGCACCTGAGCATCGCGACTCAGGGCTCTTACTGGCTCTCCAGCCCTCACCCTCTAGCCTTGTCCATGGCATCACGACCTGGCATACCAGCGACGGCTAAGACCAGCTCGAGGGCCGGGACCTGAGGACGTAGAGTGCCGACATCTAACCAAATTTGCAGGGACACATCACAAGATAAGGCCCAGTGCCAGGCGCAACCCACCTAGAGGTAGGGTCCCGTGAGTCCCGCGCTGGCTCACGGGTGCCCAGATACACCTCGCCAGGCCCTACCGTGCCAGCCACATGTCAGGGCGGGGCTATACACGCCCCGGGGGCTCCTCCCGGAGGGGGGCCCCCTCCCACGTACCAGTGGAAGCACCATGCTCCGTGCTGGCTGACGACACTGCCGAGGAGCGGCTATGCCCGTACACATACGGTAGCACTATGCTCCGCGCTGGTGATAAACAACTGAGGGTGGCCCCCGGGCCGCATCAACCTCAGGGAGCCTAGAGCTCAATGTCTAGCCTCATCGTAATGCCTCCCCTCGGGAGTGCCGCGCGAGGGGGCTGGGCACGGGGGCTGTGCCTGGGTTACACCCAGACGCACGCCGCCCGGCCAGGTCCCCCCGGGCCTAGTTCGTCGCACGTCTCTCCCCGAGCGGAGCCAAGGTACGAAGGCCGTTTGAGCGTCAAGGGGGACTCCTGAGCATCGCGACTCAGGAGCCTAACTGGTCACGTAGCCCCTCACTCCGTGGCCCCGTCCTGGTTTCCGGTCGGGACCATCGCTGGGTGAGGCACGCGCGCGGCCAGGCTCTGCAGACGTAGAACGGTGGATCCACCCGCATCACACCTCCCTACTTGCTGTTCGTGCGCCAAGAGGGACTCCTGAGCATCGCGACTCAGGAGCCTAACTTGTCACGTAGCCCCTCACTCCTTTGTCCCGTCCTGGTTTCCGCTTGGGACTATTGCTGGGTGAGGTACGCGCGGGGCCGGGCTCTGCCGGCGTAAAACGTAAGCAAGTAGGAAGGAAAAGCGCTAATCTCAAGGAATTCAAAAGCAAATATTACAGTCCACACTGTTATTTCAATGCCAAACGCAAGTTTAAATGCCTCCCCGAGGCATGATACGTGTGCAGGAATTAAAAGCGGGACATGAGCCACGACGGAGTCACTTGGCGGCGGGGGAGCAGCATGGAGCGGGTTCGCCTCACGGAGCAGCGGGGTCAGCAGCGCCTTGCTCTGGCTTGGTGCTGAAGGCCCGATACTTCCCCAGCAGAGCCTCCACGCGACCCTTCACGGCCTCGGCAGCGGCAGCGGCACGCTCACCGCTCACTGGTTCCAGCAGGCTGTCGAGGTCGACACCAGGATCGCGAAGGTAGATGTGGGTGAGGACCCGCGTCAGTGCTGCAGAAGACAGGACACGCGCCTCGGCCTCGGCCGTGGGGCCAAGGCCAAGGGCGACATCTTCAAGAGCGTGAACCAGGAAGGGAAGCAGGTTGGCGGGGCCGTCCTCGGCGCCAGCCAGCGGGCTCTCCAGGCCGCTGTCGTAAAGCGTCCTCAGCAAGGAGCGAGCCTTCGCCTCCAACTCCGTGAAGGCCGCGCGGTCCTCGGCAAGAACCAGGGCCTTGCCATCCAGCTCGGCCTTCCTCGCCCCCAACTCCTGCTCCAGCGCACCTAGGCGGCCGCGGCGCTTCCTGAGCTTGGCCTCCTGGCCCTTGACGGCTGCCTCGCGAGCCTTCACACCTTCTTCCTGCTCTTGGTGAAGGCGGACCTCTTCCGCGAACCGATCCCGCAGGCCTTGCAGCTCGTCCTCCAGTGCCTTGCAGCGACCGCGAGAGGTCCAGAGGTAGAAGTAGTGGCGCAGCAAGGCCACTGAGGGCTGCACCCCAACATGTGCTTCGCAATAATAAGCAAAGATTGCCAGGAGAAGGACGGAGTTGGGATGGAGATGCAGAGCCTGTAGCTTGTAATGGCGGAGGACAGAGAAGAAGAACTCGGAGAAGGGAGGCACTAGGCCAGCAACAATGGCACTTACGAAGAGCGGATAGAAGGTGCTCCTTTGACCCTCAGGGGTGGCGGAGCCGGCCTTGAACACCTTCTCCCCGCCGATGCCCCATGTCGTCGCCATCCGGTGCAACCGGGCAAGGCCCGCCTCTGACACGTTCGGCGAGTCCAGGGCAGACGAGTACCAAGCTGCGGCCGGGGGCTGACGAGGCGCCATGGCTCCCTAGGCCGCACGGTCAGAGCAGATCTGGAAATCTCGGAGGAAGGAAGGAGAGGCGCAAGAAAGGGGATCTGAGCAACAACCGGAGAAAGCAAGAAGCAGGGCCTAGGCGGATGCCACTCCTTTATCAACTCACGCGGTTACTGAGGCGCCCACGTCCAGTCAACCGCCACGTGGCGCCCAAGGCCGCAGGCTGTTAGGGCCCGCGGCGCTTCGCTCTTGCCCTTCCGCCTCCCTGCACGGCCAAGTCCGGGCGCACCTTGGGCCCGGGGGCTATTCTCAGCGTTCTGGGAACGGGGGTCCCCAGACTTGCCTACCTGCGGCCTGCGGCGTGGCTCAAAGAGGGGCCCAACACGGCCCATCTTCACCAACACAAACCCAAGACCCTCGCGAGGGGCCAAGCCTCGCGGGGCGGACGACGCGAAGCTTCCTCAGGCACGGCCTCGTCAGGCTGGATCACGAGGAGGCGGAGGGATCAAGGCGGGGTACCTCACGAGGTGCCCATGACGCAAGCCATGACAACTCAGGGCGCCAGGCGGGTGCCAGCCCGCGCAGCGTCCTCCTTTCCTCTTTGGTGCGAAGGGGGCAAGCGCAGCCGTGGAGTACCAAAGCATCAGGCAAAGGTTGCCATTTCGGTGCAATGAGACCAAGACCAGGAGGACTACAAGACGAAGGTCACCGTGGAGCCCAAGACGGCGTCATCACCAGAGCTTTGCGCAGGCGAAGACTACTTTTGTCAGGATAGCTGATACTTGCTGTCCCCCTTCAAATTAGCCCGCCATTGTTGGCTCCCTTCCCGCTCAATATTTGGGAAGAGGACCAGGGCCTCTATAAATAGGACCAGCCACCCACATGGCTGGGGAGGATGAAAAGGAGAAAGGAAGAGGCTTGTTAGAAGGGTCGGTCAGTCGGTCGGCCAAAGGAGAGCAGAGAGAGAGAGAGAGAGAGAAAGGTGGCTGAACTCCTCCCAGCAGTTCATCGCCCCAGCCAAGAACAGACCCTCGCGAGACTGTTCTTCCTTGTATTGTTCATCATCATCAGCCCAAGAGGCAATCCACACACCACACACTGGAGTAGGGTATTACACCACAATGATGGCCCGAACTAGTATAAACCCTGTGTCTCTTGTGTTGTTCTTTCCTTAGTTTAGAT
>NC_041386.1:437130853-437136735 GCF_002162155.2 Triticum dicoccoides
ACCCCAATGTTCGAACCTCAAGGGTCTGCCGGAACCTGAAATCCGACAGAGGAAACTACCTCCGCAAACGATCGAAGATCACCGCCAATCTTCCCCTCCCACCAACGGAAAGAGGACGAAATCTCAGATCTAGGGTTTTTTGGCGCCGTCCAGAGATGGGAGAGAGCGGTGTCTAGGTCAAGAATGGGGCGAGCCGCCCGGGCTCAGGCTTTTGTACTCCACGCTTTGACCAGCGCCCACACCATGGATTCCCCGATCTCCATCCACATGGCCAGCATCCACGGCGGGCAGCGCCACCACGCCTGGGCACGGGCCTAATATGCCTGGGGCCCGAGAGCTCGTCCCCGCACCGTGACGGCTCGTCGCACGCGCACCGCCTCCACAGGGATGTGCCACACCCCCGTGTACCGCCGGGTCGCTCGTCGTGATCCGGTCCCGAACTTTGGCGAAGTGACACGGGAAGCCCACGATCTGTCCGATATCCACGTGTTCCCCCTCGCGAAGGTAGCGCGCATCCACCGTGGCTCCCCTCTGGTCGATTAGGACGAGCCAGAGAGCCCCTCGCCGGAGAAGGATCTCCCCGTCGGCGAGGGTGACGGTGCTAGCCACGACGAGATCTGGTGCGAAGGAGACGTGCCAGCGTACGTCGCACGCCATCCTTCTCCTACTCGGACAGTTATCCAACATCAACTTGGGTTTTTAATTCCTGTAAATCCAAAACACGCCTGGAAATCATGAAACTTGGCATGCTGTCATGACATGGCACCAACATGATGTGGTAATTTCTTTTGACCAATTGGGACAAGTTTTGGTATAAGCTTCTTGCAAACCGAAGCTTCTCTCAAGAAGGCGCATGGTTCCGAGAGGGAACGTATCACCTCCGCGTGTGAAACGACATACACTGCGTTCTCCCCCCTTGATATTTTTACACAGGCGGCTTAGACCAAATAGGAGTTTTGTGCTAAATTTTGGAATTATTCTGGGTTCGTTTGGCCTTTTTATACATTAATTCATTTTCCAGGCATTTAATGCACATAATTCAAATTTGAAGTACAAGTGCATGCTCCAGTGAACAAAAGTTAGTTGGAAAATCATTTATGTGTACTTGGGCGAACTTCTAGGTCCCATGGAAGAAGTGGGAATGGAATTCAAACATCTGGGCGTCTTGGCTCGACCGGAAACATCGAGAAACTTGGTTTTAAAATCCCCGTAAATCCAAAACTCGCCTGAAAATCATGAAACTTGGCATGGTGTCATGACATGTCACCAACATGCTGTGGTAATTTTTTTGTCCGATTTGCGAAGGCGCACACATTAACAATCAACAAAGTCATTTTGGAACAAGTGATGTCACGTTACAAATCAGAAACACAAGTATTATTGAAACCGTGGGTGTTCTACTTACCAATTACGTGCCGCCACGTGTCCCCTTTTTTATTGGCTAGGAGGTGCCATGCGGGGTAGCTATCTGAGTACGGGAGGCGTGCGATCAGACCCCTGCGCATGATCATCGAGAGGAGATCCCTTTGACCTCTATCTGCCACGCACCTCCCTCCCAACATCTCCATTAATGGCGCCTGAGCCCTTGTTTCACGGCGTGGCTATGTCCCACTGGACTGAGATTTAAGAGAGAGAGAAAGAAAATCAGAAAAGGAAGTTTTGCACGGATATTGATGTAAGATCCGACGGACCTATATAGCATCGATTGCGACTTATAGCAATATTGATGAATATAAGGACGATGACAGTGGATAATAATTGTCTTACATATTTAGGAACATAATTAAAAAATCCACATGCAGCAATGCCCGAAATACACAAGGGCAAAAGAAGAAGGAAGACAACGATCTGGCTCTCTGATCTCTACTTTATTGATGCGTTGCTGCAGGCCATGGGAACTAGTCTCCGCGGTGAGTGGCGATGATATCTTTCTTGTCCTCAAGATGCTACTTGAGAGCATCCACGGATTCCTCCACCAGCCTTTTGCGCTTGATGCGCAACATGACATTCTCGTCCATAAGTTTCTCGACGATAACGTCGGTCCTCTTCAACAAGGCAGTGGTCTCCTCCTGCTGCTTCGCACTTCCGACAATCTGCGCCCTCAGCAGGCCGTGCTCGGCCCGGAGCTTCGCATTGCTCTCACTTAGTTGCTGGATGACGCCTGTAGCCTGTTCAAACGAGGCTTTCATGTCATCCTGCAACCTTGCCCAGCCGGAGATCTAATCCATCTGGCTATGGATGATCGCATGCATGCGTCTATAAGAGTCCTCGCCTGCCTGCGAGATACTTTCCCAGACCGCCGCAGTGCGGGAGGACATCTCTGCTGCATTTGCGGCGCGGCGACGCATCTCTGCTGCTTCTGCGGCACAGCCGGACCAGTCTGCTGCATCGACGGTGCGGCAGGAGCTCCGTGCTGCTTCGGCGGCGCTGCGGGCCTCTGTGCTGCTATGGCCATGTGACGGGACATGTCAACTGCTTTCGCAGCGAGGCGGGCATCTTTCGTGCTTCCGCTTCCATGCTTGCCTCTCCCTGGTGGCAATCTCTCGACCCAGAACTCACGCTGGCCATGGCAGACGCAAGGGAACGATGATGAATGACTTGTTTGTTTTTGTGGATGAGGAGTTGAGGAGGAATGTGCAGTCATCTTGGAGTAGTAGTATTTATAACCGAGTACTAATATGCTCCTAAGTGGGAAACCATTTAGATTTTGATCGGTGTGAATATGTTTGCAATTAAATATAGCGTGGTAGTAATTTGGAATGTGACGGGATGCAAGCTCAAAATTTATTGACGGATCTATAATTTCTAAGTGCGGCACTATTCCCGGACGACGTAACATGGGCACGCTTTCTCGGCCGCGTATGTGGCATTTGCACCATAGGGTGCACCGCAATAGGCAATGTCAGCACGTCTTGTTCCAACAACCGTGCGCACTCGTTATTACCATCACACATGCTTAGAATGTGTGCCCGTCTAGCACACACACATTGATCTGTCTAATTGTTTCTGTTTGTTGTGGCTAATTGCAAACAGTTTATCCGTGTGAAGTGTATGCCATCAATCGCAGACACTTTGATCTGGCTGACCGTTAATGTTCTTTTGCCTAATCGCAAACAGTTAATCCTTCTGAAGCGTATGCCCTCAATCGCACACACCTTTATCTAGCTGCCTGTTTCTGTTCCTCATCCTCATGACAAACAGTTAATCCGAGTGAACTGCATGACGTATATCGTACATGCCTTCATCTGGCTGCCCGTTTCTGTTCTTCTTCCTCATCGCAAATAGTTCATTGAACTAAATCGTATGCCCTGCATCGCACACGCAAATAAAATCGGAACCATGTTTGATGCATCTGTCATCGCAAACATTTTGCACCTTTTTTACGGTTTTTTACATCACCGCTTGCGATTAATGCATCACACACAGTTTCGTCAAAGGGTCTCTGATCGTAGTGTCGCGTTAGCATCATCCTGTAGTAGTGAGATACTCTATGTCTTCAAACCTTTTTGGTCCTTACTGACAAAAGGGGAGAAGCATATGAGTTGATAGTCTTCAAGCGGGTCCATATGGGTCGGGTGCTCATTTTTGTTAAGTTCTTACAACTCTCATTCTTGAAACTATTTGGCTTTTGAGTTGTAACACTTAAACTTGATGGCGTCTGCTACTTTTTGTTGCTACCTTATGATGCGATGATAAATCCCGCATGAAGTCATTCCACAGACGCCCATTTCTCATTATGCATTTCATTATCTTCATTACTTTTATGTATGCATGATGAATTGTCTTCATGTGTTGAAGAAGATCTCCACAAAGCAATACCTGCCATGTGCATTTGCATTCAGAGGAAAACTACTTATATGCACATCTTCAGGGGGAGCCTCTTACAACCTATCAAGACAATGCCCATGTACTTTAACTTTCACATACTTTTATCCCCGTTGAAAACTTCAACCAGTTTGTCATCAATCACCAAAAAGGGGGAGATTGTAAGTGCATCTAGTGCCACCCCTACTTGGTTTTGGAGTATTGATGGCAAATGTGGATGAGGGACTAATGTGTTTGTGAGAATTGCAGGATAACACAGGTAGTAGTCCCTCATTGATTTGGTTTACCTACCAGAGATGACCCCTAAAAATGTATGAAGACATTGAAGACAATGGTGGTTCGTGAAGACATTCACTTGAAGATAATGACATGTGAAGACATTCACTTGAAGACTATGGAGTGCGAAGACATAGTTTTGTTCGTAGTCCCTTTTCTTCTTTCTTGAGTCATAGGAACTACCATACTATTAAGTGGGGTCCAAGTGAACAAAGTCAGATGACTAAAGTGATGCTCAACCAAAATCCTATGTTTTCGAGCGAAGACAATGAGAGCAAATCTTATCCAGAGTTGGATGAGTCAGCTTTACTTGTAGCCCAAGCCAAGCTATTGCGTGTGTTTGAAATCTGACCGTTGGACACGTGTCGGTTCCTTAGTGACCCAGGGTCATTTCGGACATATCATGTCAGGTTGCCTCCCGGCTATAAATAGCCCACCCCCTACAACATAAATTGGTGGCTGCTCAGAGTTAGTGCATGGCTTTTGTCGTTTGAGAGCAACCCACCTCCGAAGCCTTTGAGAGAGAGATCCTTGCGAGGACAAAGCCCAAACACCCAGAGCAAAAGAGTGTTAGGCATCACTGAAGTCTTTCTGTCCGCGTGACCTAAAGACTTGTTACACTTGAGGACTGTGCACCCTCCAGCCAGTTAGGCATCACGTTCTCAACATCCAAGAGTCATTGTGGATCACCAGTGAATGAAGTCTGTGATGGTTTGGAAGTCTACCTTGAAGACTTACCAGAGTGATTGGGCGAGGACTGGGTGTCCTTAGCTTAAGGGGAATAAGGTGAAGACACAGTCTTCTGAGTTCAATCTCAGCCTCCCTAACCAGACGTACAGTTGTCACAGCAACTGGAACCGGTCTACCAAATCCTTGTCTTCACCAAGAAACTGGTTCTATCCCTTACCTCCTTTACTTTTCAGTTTGTCTTCATCAAGTCATTGCCTGATCTATTTGACTTCACTGCACAAAGACTATTACCTGTTTGGCTTCATAATGTCTTCCTTTCTGATCCATACTACCTAGCTGCTGTTCGTCTTCGTGCTTTCACCGTATTACTTACTTGACTGTGGCTTGTCTAGTGTAGTTCATCTTTCTCTACATATTATATAAGTTTATTCCAATAGTTTGTCTTCAAAGACTTCGTGTTTTGAAGACTTTCATAAAAATCGCCTATTCACCCCCTCTAGTCGATAACTAGCACTTTCAATAATGCAAATCGACATGGAGAACAAGGGAAAGGAGGTGGTGGCATCAAACACTACAAAAAAAGACACATCCGTGACATTTTGGGCCGAACGAAATTTTTTTCTGTCATACATATGACACTTCTATGACGACAATTGTGACAAAACCCGGTATCATCATAGATGTGGTGGGATCCTACTTCCATGACAAAAAATCATGACAGAAAATGGGCTTTTCATCCTGGGCGGGTGGGAGATGCAGCTGCATGACATTCTTTGGGCCGTCCATGACGGAAAAAACCATGGTAGAAGCGATGGGGAGGAAAATTTCAGGGAGTTCCCGGTTACGAGGGGAGGTCGGGGGCCGAGCGATGCGCGTTTCTCTCGTACACGTATGCACGTGTGTGCGAGGCGTTGGCTCTAACTGAACCCGAGCGAGGCGTTGGGCTCTAACTGAACCCGAGTGATTGCACTGCAGGCTACGCGTTACTGAACCCGAGCGATCGATCAATGGATGTTAACTGAACCCGATCGAGCGATTCCTTCGCTACTGCTGCTAACTGAAGCCGATCGATGCTGCCTCTGGGATGAACA
>NC_041386.1:437137136-437199473 GCF_002162155.2 Triticum dicoccoides
TGGATGAACAGTAGATGGTGGAGGGGTGCCCGTGGAGGGGTGGTTGAACAGTAGCCGGTGGAGTAGCGTGCGGTGGAGGTTGGATGAACAGGAGCCCATGGAGGCTGGAGGAGGTCGACGGTAGCCCGTGGAGGCTGGAGGTGGTCGACGGTGTAGATGAACAGTATCCCGTGGAGTCCCGTTTTGCGGTACGCCACACCCCTCCCGATGAACAGGACCCCCGTTTCGACGGTAGCGCTCCAACACAAGTCCGTTTCGTCCGTTTTGCGGTACGCCACACCCCTCCCGGTCAACAGGACCCCCGTTTCGACCGTAGGAGGTCCGTTACGCCAGACCCCTCCCAATCAACAGGACCCCGTTCCAAACGTAGGAGGTCCATTTCCTCCGTTGTGCGGTATGCCAGGCCTCGTTTCCATCGCCTATTCCGTCCAAGCCCTCCCGATGAACACGACCACGCATTCCGTTCCGAACCAGTCGGTTGGCTCCCACACGTTTCGTTGCCTCTTGATGAACACGACGCATTCTGTTGCCTCCCGATGAACACGACGCATTCCGTTGCCTCCCCATGAACACGACGACAATGCTGTTTCTCTGTTCCGACCCAGCCATGTACACGAGCCCTGGCCGTACGTATGTGCGAGTAGGCGTTCGAGACCCCGCCCGTATGTACACATATGTGGCCGTATTTTCTTTCTTGCACCCTGGCCGCTGTACATACGTGTACATGCTACGTGTGCGCCTCTACTACGACACGTACGTGCCTCTACTACGACACGTGCGCGCCTCTACATCCACCAATATATATGTACGTACACGTTCGCGACCAGAATGACAACGCTACGTACGCTTCGACCAGGTGGGTCCCGATTGTCAGGCACTTCCTTGCCTGCGAAGATGTAGCTGGTGGGTCCCAACAGTTAGGGGGGCGAATCGTTTTTTCCCGGACGCACTTCCTTGCGTGCGAAGATGTAGCTGGTGGGTCCCAGCAGTAAGGGGGAAACTTTTTTTTCGTGAAATACAGTGGCCCGTCCGGTGGGTCCCAACTGTCAGGTGGAGGAATCATTATTTTCCGTGTAATAAGGAGGCACTTCCTTGCTGTGGCCGTGGACCCAGCTGTCAGCCTCTCCACTACAGTCCACGTCCGATGGAAGTTGTTCCTTGACCACGTTGACCATGCCATGCCGAGAGCACCAGGGCGGTGGATGACGGCGAGGCCTAGGAAGGGGACGACGGGGAGCCGGGGAAGACGCGATAGTGGAAGCCCACGCGGAGAGGAGTACGAGGGTTCACTAGTTCGGCTGCGGTGTGAGGCTGCCGTCACCGCAGGGCCTGGCCAGTGGTGGAAATAGTAGGGGGCGGTGAGGCCTCCGCGGCAGCACAACCAGCCACGGGAGGCAGGAGCATGCGGCACGACCGGCGCTGCTTTGGGCGGCTGGAGCAAGAAGACCAGAGGTTGAAGAAGCACTACGGCCGTTGGATGGACATCGTACGGTCACTGGAGCTAGAATCGTTCATATTGACTAAAGTTGACAAAGGCCCCCGTCCCAGTCAACTTAGTAGGCCCACAAGTCAACCTCCCACCATGGTGGGTCCCAGCTAGCAGGGGGAGTATTCATTTTTTTTATGCGTAATAAGGAGGCACTTCTGGTGGGTCCGAGCTGATAGCGAGGGGAACATTTTTTTCGCGAAATACGTTGGCCCGTCCGGTGGGTCCCAGCAGTCAGGGGGGAAACGTTTTTTTCGTGAAATAAGGTGGCCCATCCGGTGGGTCCCTGCTGTCAGCTGGAGGAATAATTATTTTGCACGTAATAAGGAGGCACTTCCTTGCGGCCGCCTGGACCCAGCTGTAAGCCTCTCCACGTACATTACTCTTCCGATGGAAGTCAGTCGTTGACCATGTTGACCACGCCGCGCCGAGAGCACAAGGGTAGTGGTCTGGACGACGACGAGGCCTAGGAAGGGAACAACGTGGAGCCGGGGAAGACGCAGCAGTGGAAGCCCGCGCGGAGAGGAGTACAAGGGTTCATTGGTTCGGCTACGGTGTGACGCTGCCGTTGCCGCAGAATAACAGGGGGTGTGGGTGAGTAGAGGGATGGCCTGGCCCGCGGTGGGAGTAGTACGGGGCGGTGAGGCCTCCGCGGCATCACAGCCGGCCACGGGAGGCAGGAGCACGCGACAGGACCGACGCTGCTTTGGGCGGCTGGAGCAAGAAGACCAGAGGTTGAAGAAGCACTACGGCCGTTGGATGGACATCGTACGATCACTATAGCTAGAATCGTTTATATTGAATAAGTTGACAAAGCCCTTGGTACGCATCAACTTAGTAGGCCCACAGCTCGGATTTGGCAGAGAACATATAGCCCATTTGCGATTTGTAAGAATGTACAACCCATTTTTTAATTCTAATGGAATTTACTACAGCCCATTTACAGTTTGGTAAAAGTACATCCCAACTTCTAGCTAGGACAACGATTAATAATTTCAAACAACCGCTCAAAACAGAATTAAAAAAAATCCCATATTTTGATGGGATCCGAAATATTTTTATCTGAAATTTCTAGTCGGGTCAAATATAATTTCAGAATAAAGTTGTATTATGTTAAAATCCAACGAAATATTGCGCGCACAACAAGTAATGAAATTAAAATTTTCAAATTCCAAAAATAATATATTTTCAAACTAATTACGTGTTTGGTGCATAGTAACTGTCCAGTTATTATAATTACATCCCATTTATTATTTCTTAAAGTCCATTTTCTTGTTAAGCCTAATGCATACCTCCTAGGAAAGTTTGCAGCCCAGCGGGGCGGAGAATAACAAGTTGACCCGGATATTGTGTACAACTGTCGGCCCAGTTGCATTGCTGATGTTGAAAAAAAGGCCTGTGTAGTACAGTACAACCTAACATGGTTACTCAGCCCACATTCAGCGACACCGGAAAGGCCCAAACAAGGCTTCTGTACAACTTTTTGAAGTCACTGAGCTCAATTAATAACTTAAGAAAAAAGTTAGATTACAGTGGAACCTAATTAAAAGCTGTCACAAGCAAATAAATAATTCAACGGGTCCCACTTATGCGTCTGCGCGTGTGTGTGCGTGTGTGTGAGAGACAGAGAGATAGAGAGAGACCCATCGGTCGATGCTCATAAATACATATTTTAGCCATATGCATTGCTGATGCTCAGTAAAAACTTATTTAGTTGACACAATCATATAGAACATCATAGCACAATGAACTTGCATACAAAAATTTCATGCAGGCAGCACAATCGGGATGGAAGTAGTGGATCGCTACGGGAAGGTCTATGTCGAAACCAATGAAGTCGTACATCACAGTTCATCGTCTTTATCAATGACGGGGAAATATCTTGAATGTTGTGCAAAGAAAACAGACAGACAACACAATAAGTTCTGCTAGCACATTAAGTTGACGTACAACCCTTTCTAAAAAAAGTTCAGGTACAAAATTAGAATAAGTCACAATCAAATGTACTGGCATATCAGTGCTTCACACCCATAGCTCGGATTTAACTAGTACTCCCTCCATCCGGGAAAAGTTGTCCATAGGGCAGTGTATTTGTTTTTTTGCAAAAAAAGCCACAGAGTTTTAAACACATCACAAAGAAGTCCATCTCCTTCCTTCCTCCTCCCCCGCCGCCCACGCCTTGCAGCCATCGCCGGCTACCCACCTGCGCTGCCGCCCGCCTGGATCTGCACCGCGACCAACACCAGAACCGTGGCCCAGCCCGTGACCAACAACAGCACCGCCGCCCGCTTGCACCTGTGCCGCGGCTTACCACCTGCACTGCCCGCCGCGAAGGCGACCTGCGCCGGCGCCCTCCTCGAGCTACGCCGCCGGCCCCGTTGAAGGTCGCCGCCCATGTTCGCCCACCTTTGCCTCCGATTTCGTCTGCTTCGGCCGCCGGCGCCGTGGACAATTCCGGCCACTCCCGCCTCTCATGCTGCTACTGGTGGACGACGCGGCGCCGTGGACCTCTAATGCTGCTTTTGCCTTTTCCCCTGCCTCACCTCTGCTGCCACTCCCACCTGTGCTAGTGAGTCTGCCCCGCCCGCCTATGCTAATGCTGATGTTCAATTTGTTGCTGTGAGTCTGAATTTGCTGTTCTCAGTACATGCGGAGAAAATTCAGTCAGGGGATACAAAGCTAGAGAAATAATCCACGACAAAGGTTGTACACTGCTGCTAAATGATGAACAGATTATAGTGAAAATTTAGTTTGATGCCATCAAATTCATTGAGTAATATTCTTGGCATTCTTGGAGATATGCTAGTTTTTGGAAGTTTTTCTTGCGACAGTTAACTGAAAATGTTCAGTGTTCCAATACTGTAGAGAAACTACAGTGCCTGTAATTCAGTTATGACTCCTTTACTGAAACTGTAGTGTTTGCTAAAACTGAGATGTAAACTAAAGGAGTTTGTGATTTGCAGAAGTTGTAGCATACTCCAACAAGTGATAAATGCACTCAAAAGTTCACTGAGAAAATGCAGTGGCTGCTCACTTGTTACTGAAAGTTTTCTGGAGTGATAGATGCACGCAAAAGAAGTTCAGTTAACTGTTACTATTGCTGTATGAATTCCAACCAGGTCAATTTGTTGTCAATTACTCTGTAATACCCAACCAGGTTTATGCAAAATGAAGATCAACCATGTTTATTTGGATTTATTTGAATCATTTGAATTTATTTGCTTTATTTGGATTTATACACCATTTGTCGAATTGCAAACATACCTAAAGTTTCCAATTGTCCAATTTCAGTCATTCATTTTACAGAGAGCTAAGCATAGCCATGAATCTTCCCTAAATATTCCTGTAGAATCAATTCAAGCAGCACAAAACTGAAAATTGAAAACTGCCACAACCCCTTAACTAAGAGTTGATAAAAACATGTCCCTAAAATTGGAATTATTTGAATTAGCTAGGTTTATTCTTCTTCATATACAGAAAAAGATGAATATTGTTCGTCTACTAGTTACTTCAAATTTAGAACTGAATAAACACTTGTCATCTTCAGTAAACACTTGTAAATCTAGAGTGGTTTTAAACTTAGAATGCACCAAGTACTAATATCCTTTGCCAGGCTACACACCATCTACTTGGAGGTAGACAGCAAGATTCACAGAGACATGCACGCTTCAATAGACTTGTGAATGCTAGCAAAGTGATAAGTAAAAACTTGGATGTTCTCAGAAATATAGCACCAGAGGACATTAAGTGAACTGGCCTATATGCTAAAGGCAAGGAAATGCCACCTTCTTTTCTTCTTCGAGCAGTTGATGAACTGGCCTGTATGCTGTAGCTACACATAGGTTCTACAGAAAATGCACCAAAAGAGTTACACACAGGTGAAGTAAGTGGAAAGCAACATTTAATCTCCACTTCTTTTCTTTTGGTAGTGAAATTCAATCTGAATTTTGTAAGCACAGAAAATGCACCAATACTGAACATTTATTCCCACCTCCACCACCATCTTATCAGTTTCGATAGTGTGTGTATGGAGTAGTTTTGACGGCAGTATAATTGTGCATCATGTAAACATTATGAGAATGATTAAGGGTTCAGCAATCAGATTATAATTATGACCAGAACACAGGAACAAATATCATGGTTAGTTTTATGTAAAAAACTCAGAAATGGAGTTACTCACTTGAAGTTACTATAGTTACTCACTTGAACTTACTGTAGTAGTGGCCAAAATTCAGAAAAGTTACTAAACAGCACAAGTAGTGGCCAAAATTCAAAGTACTAAAAAGATTCTACACTAAATATACAGTGTTATCCATGTTCTGTATCCAGGACATTTTTTTATCTGTTTGCATGCATAGGTCCCACCTACTAGGAAGGATGGGCACGTACACGAACAGGTACGACTCATCAGTCTACCCGCATAGCCTTTTCGTTTAGTCTACCTAGCCGTCTAATCAACTGCCTACACGCCACTTCTCCCATTTACTTCTCCATCGGGAACCGATTCTCCTCGGCTTCTTCACCTCCCCTTCATCTTCATTTGCATCCAAACCCCACTGCGTTCACATTGTTTTAACCTCTTTAAATAATCATCTACTACTTCAGTTAGACTAGCCATTTAATACCAATTCTCCAAACCATAGCCCTCCGTTCCAGCGGTTCCAAATGGCAGAAGAGATCGAGATGCAGGTTTTTAGCGTCCAACATGTCCTCGTCGAAGGCTCGATGCGCATAGTTGCCACCGTCACCGTCCACCCAAGGGTTGTTCGACAGTGGATCAACAATGTATCCAACTCCCTCGAAAAGGTAGAGACGAGGGTCATCGGTCTCGACGCAGAGTACACGGAGCGTGCCCCTGGGAAGATCCAGTGCGCCGCCGTCCTTCAGCCGTGCCACGAAGATGATGTTTTGGTTTACCACATCATACACTCGCTCTCCATACCACGTGAGCTTCACGATTTCTTGTCTCAGGAGGACGTATACTTCTGTGGGGCAGCCATCGAAGGGGACAAACAGAAGCTGAAGCCATACAACCTTGATTTGAAAAGCATCGCTGACCTACAAACCAGAATCAAAATTCCCGTAGAAGCTTGTGATAAACAGACACCATCCCTATTCGACGTAGCAAATTTTGTGCTCAGTACAAATCTTCAGAAGGGTGACGAGACGGTGGCATTAAGGTCATCTGGATGGGAGAATTATCCCTTGATGTACGAGCGGATAAAATATGCTGCCCTCAATGCCCGTGTGAGTTTCGAGATAGCTGCACGGTCCAAAGAGCTTGTTGCGAAGCCGTCTCCCATAGAGAATGGAAGAAGAAGAAGAAGAAGAAGAAGAAGAAGAAAAGGCTGCACCAGCAGGAGGGCATTATGGATGGATGAACTATTTCCTCTCTTGTAAAAAAATTATTCCCTCTCGGCGTATATTGATATAGATGGACTATTTCGATGGTGTGCATGTCTTTGGAATAGAGTAGTAGCGTGGGTCCGCTTGACTATAAGGAACTATTTATCCGCATATATAGCTTTCTATGCTACTCCTTCCAGTGATCGGTATGCAGTGCATGTGTCTGTAGACATGACAGCTTGTGTGCATGACATGTGGGCCAACTAAAATGCGGCGAGCATCAAGTTTCTACCACAGCCACCCACGATTCCCACGACGCCGCTCGAACCCATGAAACCACACATCCCCCGACTTGCGGCTCACCCCTCTTGGCCCCACTGCCCCTCTACCTACGGGAGCATTACATGTGGACCAGTCACCTATCGGGTCCACATGTTATTGACTCAAAGGTAGGTGTAGTAAGGCGCTGAAGCTCAGTCCCGACGGCCTTGAGAGGGAAATGTAACTCCTGCGCCAGGGCTTGTGGTGCTCCCGCAGCACGAACTCATGCCAAACTCGAGATTTGTTTCTTTACTATACATGCACGCAACGGTTTAATGGACATTGTAATCTCAACATGTGATGGGTAGCTCTAAATTTGAATTTGAAACTTATAAAACAAAAAGATTCAAAACAAATAAACTGGGAGAAAGGGAGTATATCGTAGGATGTGTCCCATACAAAATAAGTCCCCTGGTTTGCCACCGCGAAGATGCGGTTAGAAAGGAGCACCGCGTCTTCCTACTCGTACGACAACAAATCGGCCGCAGACAACATGGTCCGCCTTTGACCGCCATGTGCAAGGTTCGTGCTATCTTATTCAATCTCACCGTGGTTCCATCGTACCAATTCATGCGGTGGCCCGTTGCATGGCTGATCCCAATGTTGGACAAAGGTTCTACGGGAATGGTGTCACCATTGTAAATGTTGTGCAAATTGATGTTGGTACCCTCCTGTACATATGCAAGCCAATCTCCACTCGCACCGAGCCTAACCTGTGAAACAGTGGGCAGGGGAGAATTAGGAAATGGACACGGAAGTAGTCTTTAGAATGCATTTACTACGTGATCAAACTCATCTTACCTGCTCATCGGAGGAAATCCGAGTGCCCCTCAACGTCGGCATCTCAAGGGGCGTCAACTTGCAACTACGACCACGCCGCGCTGGAGAGACCCCCAAGGAAACATCCTCGTGCGTTCCACGGAACATCAAGATGCATTTGTATGAGTAGTTTATCTTGTGAGAGAAAAGGATGAACGAGTGAAGGCCTCTAGAGATAGAGATGGACACTACTACTACCAATGTGCTGGCCCGTGCGTTGCAATGGATCCAGAGTAGTAGAATAATACTTGTTCATGTGCTTGAAATATAAACACTCTAGTTTTGATATACATGTGTCAGTAGACATGACAACTTGTCCATGGAAGTGGAACCACGACGACCATCACGTTTCTTGTTTCTACCACTGCCACACCCACACGTGATTCCCACGACGCTGCTCCAACCCACGGCACGACGTCCCCCGACGTGGACATGGATCCTTTGACGTGGCTAGCACTGCCTTGCCCTGCCTTTCCTTCGCTAACAGGTGGGACCCACGCTTATGGGTCCCACATGTCAGTGACTGAATGATAGGATTGTTCGCGTCAGGGGATCCTCATCCCCCCGACGTGCCCCTCATCCCTCTCGGCCACACCGCTCCTCTGCCTTTGTGTGCATGACATGCGGGCTAGCTGAACTGCGGCGACCATCAACTTTCTACCATAGTCACACCCGATTGGACGCGGTTTTCCTGTTCCCCTGCTGTGCTCCGATCCATACTCCCGCACCATCGAATTTTCATCCAGCGGCTGTGACACATTTCGTCTCGGGCATCAATCCTCAGCTGGAGTACTTATGTACTCCCTCCGGTCCTTTTTACTCTGCACATTGGATTTGCCGAAAGTCAAACTTTGCTAAGTTTGACCAAATTTATATTAGAAATTATTAGCATCTATAATATCTAATAAGTATAATATGAAAATATATTCCGAGATGAATCTAATGATATTGGTGTTGTTATGTGAATGTCTATATTTTTTATATAAACTTGGTCAAAGTCGGATGAGATTGACTTCGGACAAACCTAATATGCAGAGTAAAAAGGACCGGAGGGAGTACTATAGGTAGTACCCGCCGGTGTGGCCATCTACGCCTCGTAACGCCCCGACGCCCAGCTGTGGCACCCTCGCCACGGCCATGCCACCACCGGCTGGTTCATCTCGGACGAGCACTACAAAAAAATACACTTCCGTGATGTTACGTGTTTGTCACAGTAGGTCACTTTTTTTGTCATGCATGTACATCCATGACAAATTTATGACAAAATCAAGATATTCATACCTGTGTTGTCGTAGAAGTGTTCCATGACATTACCAAAATTATCATCACGGAAGTGTCCACTTCCATGACGATAACTCGCGCGTGACAGAAGTGCTTTCGTCAAGGGTGACCGACACGTGGCATCCACCGTAATGGAACACCGTTAAGCTATCGGGCCGGGTTTTGGATCCGATAACCCATTAATAGCCCCGACCAATGGGGATTTTCCACGTGTAAAATCATCATTGGCTAAAGGAAACACGTGTCGGCTCATCATCGGGACAGATGTCATCCACTCACTGGACAGAACGCGCCTATGATATGTCGACACGTGGCATGACCCAACAAGTTTAAATGGGCCGGCCCAGCTAAAGGCCCACGAGATTTTGCGGACCATAATGGGCTGGCCCAGCTAAAGGCCCACAAGATTTCGCGGGCCATAATGGGCCGGCCCAGGTAAAGGCCCACAAGATTTTCGTGTGCCATAATAGGCCGGCCCAGGTAAAGGCCCACAAAATTCGTGCGGATCATAATGGGCCGGCCCAGCTAAAGGCCCACGAGATTTCGCTGACATTAATGGGCCGGCCCAGCTGTAGGCCCAGAAGATTTTGAGGACCCTAGTAGGCCGGCCCGTTAACTAGCCGCCATGTTTTGGGCCAAATGCCGGCCCATATTTGATCCGGTCTATTAATGGCCTGCCACGCTCTGGGCCTAATAGTGGCCCATATGAGATCTGGCTCGTTAAAAGCCTACCACGTTCTGGGCCAAATTACGGCCCAGATCAGGTCCGGCCCTTTAAGAGGTTTTGGGCCTAATTATGGCCCATATCAGATTCGGCCCGTCAACTGGACACTATGCTTTTGGGCCCACTTGCTAAAGGCCCACTTAGTAATTCGGCCTGATATTAGTTTTGGCCTATTAAGGGCCCGTTTAACATTTCGGCCCTATATTAATTTTAGCCTGTTAAAAGCCCGTCATACAGTTGGGCCTAACTACGACCAGGTTTGCATCCGGCCTGCTCGTAGCCGATATCTGATTGGGCCAAACAAGGACCGAGACAATTTTTCGGCCTGTTAAAAGCCCGTGATTTGATTCGCACAATCATGGGCCGGGGTTCATTTCGGGCTGCTGCCGGCCCATGAGCTGATCGACATGTTTCATGCCCACCTACATCGTGATTGCACGACGACCCGATTATGTACCGTAATTTTACGGCTTGGCCGGTTTACTGCGAAGACAGGATATATATACAGTAAAACAACTCCAACATCGTGAATAAGAAAAAACCTATACTATACAATAAAGAAATTACGGCATATTAAATCCACTGGGCATCAAAGTTCGCCACTATGATAATAAAGCACAAGCAGACAGCAGATTACATACACTGGGCATCAAAGATCGCCACCAGTGCAAATAAACACGCCGACAAAATAATATACAAAACCGACAACACTTCAATAGAGTTCAAGAAAGGTTAGCCCTGCTGGGGAGCTGCAGCGCAAGCAGCTGAGCAAGATGATGAGACTGTGCTTGTTCAACACTTATATCTTCCTCACTCTGGAAGATAAACAAGCAGACAAATGACAGGTTTTGCACATAAAAGTATCAGTGCTGACAATTCATCACATTTCTTACTGACGAATAAAGTGACACAGTTTAAATTTGCATTAACACAATATGGTATTGTTCAGGTCAAGACATGGCAGGAAATGACATTGTGAAGGAGTTGGCAGCTTCACGACACCACTGGATTACAGATCAAGAACTCATAAGTATCAATGGTTAGTGTGCTGTCAATTTATACCATTTCAGATTGGCAAATAAAGAGACGGTTTAAATAATAGTAGAATGATATGACATTGTTCATAGTTAAGACATTGCAGAATATGACATTGTGCTGTAGTGGGTAGGTTCACCACACCCCTGGATTACGGATGAAGAACAGAAGCATACATGCAGTGCAAAAGAAGATCACTTGCTCTGTATAGTTTAATTTACATGGTATGAAGAAGGAAGTTGGTTGTACAACTAAAAACTTTTGAGAAAGGACAAACTTTTGTTTATGAACTACATAATAAACTTTAAACAAGCAATTTGATGCAAACACCAAAAATAAACAGCTGTTGCAGTCATGCCTAACCAAATATATACAACAAAGTTTGAAGGCTTGAGATGGACAAACTTACATTATTGGTGAAGACAGGCTCTATAAAGGCCTTGTCCATGCTGATGGGGGGGGATTCAAGAAGTTTAGCACAAAATCTTCTTCAAAAGCATTGCCTTTATTCTACATTTTGTTAAGAGTAAATATAGATGTGATAATATACGAAAAATGGAGAATATTTAAGATAAGATGAAGAGTGATGCTACATAACCAAGTAGCTATAAATGTAAGTGCAGCGATACAGGCAAAAGGTACAGCCAAGAGAAATGCACAGCTAAACTTCTTCAGTACCAACCTTATGGTAAGAGTAAATATAGATCTGATGTGTAGAAAATGGAGGGCAAAGGAAAATAAGCTGCAGAGTGATGGTACATGAACAACTACCTGTCATTATAAGCATACTGATAAAGGACAACATGTACTTACAAGAACAATGCAGAGCTAAAAAAACATTGGCATTGGATATATTCTACACTAATGTAACCATTCATACAGATCAGATAATTTGGAGCGAACAATTGATAAGCAAGCTATCATACATACTGATGTCACATAATGAACCAGGTATGTATGCAAGTACAGTGATACAGGACAACATGTACTAACAAGAGCAAAGCAGCGGACAACATATTTGCCATAACCTGTTATTCTTGTCAAACCGGAATTCTTCTTCGAGCAGATTTCCTACAAAAAAGATCCGTTAGGCACATGCGGAAAAGTAGAAGTTCAAATTGTCATGTGATTTCATAGACAGTACCTCATCTTGGGAACGAGACAAGTGCATAAAAAGGTTTTTTCCATTCAATGTCTTCTAAATTTAGCACAAGAGACTTCACCGGAAATTCGTTTATAGACTTGCCATCAAAGTGTGATTTCCTCAGGTAACACCGATACTGCTGCAATGCTTCCTTGAAAAGCACAAGCAAGCTTTGCTCGTCATGACTATCCAGATTGACCCTCGCCTAGTTACAATAATGTAATGTAAATCATTCATGTGTTCAATCAGCAGAAAACAGGAAAATAATAACCATGAATAATAGCACTTACACGTAAGTTGGACAGGAAGATGTGAAAATGGTGTTTGTCTTCACAATAATCTTCCCATGATGGGAATATATGCACGTAGTCCCTAAGAACATTGAAAGCATTGTCTTTTAAACTGGGAATAAATGGAATGGGGTTCCAATCTGCAGGAATTGGCCGTCTCTGTAGTTGGGATAGGTCTTCGGCCAGTGGACTTGCTGTACTTTTTGCTGGAGTTGGATTTTTCTATTGTACAACTAGTGCTATGGCAAATGAAATCGGTATACCTTTTGCTGGAGTGCAGGTCATGTGTGGTGGGGCTAGTGGTGTAGCCAGTGAAGTATGGGTACAGTCTGCTAGAGTCGGTCCTACGTGTGTCACTAGTTGTACAACCAATATAAGTGGGGTGCTGTCTGATTTCTCTGGCACCACCACGTTTTTCAAGGACTTTGCTGGTGCTCCTTCAGGTTCGGCAATCACCCTCTTCCTTTTTGATGTCTGATGCACAAGAACAACATTTGAGTGAAAAAACATGGTATGATGACAGATGGAATATGTATTGATAATGGATGGGCATGGCATCTCGACATATATGATGAGTAAACTAAGAAGATGGCGGTGCAACAAAGTAGAAGAAATGCAAGACAACATATGCAAGATACCCGCAATCAATAAAACATTGCCAAATTAGAATAGGCATATTGATGGGTGAACAGGACAGGCCATCTGCCTTTGACTCCTCGAGGTTAGAATAGTCATTAGGATCATATTCTGAACAAGAATCAACAGGTGGGGAGCGTATGAGTTTCATTGCATCCAGAATGGCACTCAATGCCTTGGTGCCAATTTTGTAAGTCATTGCAGTGTTTAGCTTCAAGAGTGGACTGCTGCTAGTGCAACACAAAGCAGCTACACAGATCATAGTGTAGATATAACGGGAAAACCTTAAGCATCAGAGTAAAATCAGCAAAGTGGAACTTGCTGGAATATATGTGCTAGTATTGACGGTACGGCTAGAAAGGCTTTGGATACCAACTCTCTTCAAGTGAAGGTGCGGTACTATTAATATCAATGTAACTCTCAAAGGCGACACAGCTCCCCGCATTTCCTTGCTATTCTTATAGGATTCAAGTGGGCAGGCCACTACAAATACTATTCCTATGTTTACAAGATCCTACGAATCAAAGAGGCTCAAAGTGTCCATCACAACTGACCGTATAGACCTCTGCACTGCAAATGTCCCTGCTCATCTTCAGTACAAGGAACATACTATACTACTATCATACTCCCTCCGTTCCAAAATATAAGTCTTGGTAGAGATTTCCACTATGGATCACATACAGATGTATCCAGGTACATTTTAGAGTGTAGATTCACTCATTTTGCTCCATATGTAGTCCATGGTGGAATCTATACAAAGACTTGTATTTAGGAACGAAGAGAGTACATATTAAAGAAGAACGGAAGAGGAACATGGTAAAGAAGAGCAAGCAGATTTTGGATAATAAAATATTGGTTGCGCAGTGCCCACACATGATGAACCAGAGCGCATTAAGAATGCAACTCCTAGCTGTCTCTCAACCATTTCAGGCGGTTGGATGAAGATCCTACGTCTCCTAACCCTTCTTCTTCCTTGTCTCTGATTCTTCCCACACAGAACACCGCACGGGCCACCGGCCGGACCACAGGCCCCCACCGCCTGTGTTCCTCCGCCACCCCCACCCCCACCCCAACCCCCACCCGTGTCAAGTTCTCTTCATTTGGCGAGGCCCCACAACCACCCGAGCCCCTTTGATCGCACCGGCGAACTCCGGCGAGCTCTGAAAAATCAACTGACCCAATTTTGAAATTTAGTCTACCGTGATTTAACTAGTGTGGAATATAAAAGGGGAAAACCATAAGCATTGCGAGTATGGTGTTGAGCGTGCCATGGCGAATCTGAATGTGCAAACCGGACAAAGGCAACTTCGTAACCAAGACAAGAAATCAGAGTAAAGCAGTGGCGATCTATTTTCTTGCTGCGATAAATAAGTTGAGCAGATACGAAAGAGTACCGCCTCTGGTGCGGCGCTGTGTACGCATCTGCTGAGAATTTGACGGTGCTGCGGTAGCGATGGCTGTCGGCAGTGTGGAAGCAGATCCAGGAGGGTAGACAGTGGCGGCGGGGCGCGGTGGACAAGACGGTCGTAGGAGCGGCGCCGACAAGGTGGACGACGGCGGGGATGAAGCGAGAGGACGGGATGCAAGGATCCCGGTCTGAAGCCGTGGATGAGAGAGGTCGATCTCTTGTAATGGACGGCGGCGTCAGGGTATCAACTCCGACATGGTGGAGGAGGACGGTGGTGGATGGGGTGGCAAACGGAGGAGGGTGGGGTGGAGAGGGTGTTTTGGCGCCCACGGAGTACGAATGGGGAAAAGGGAGGTAGAGAGGAAGGGGGGAACCATGTATTCAGGGCGCGCTTGTCTCAAATGCGAGGAAATTTACAAACTTAGCCCCCGTTTCAAATTTCTACTACATCACAGCAACACTAGTCGGTTGGGGATAGGACGGTAATCTCGCATACATCGAATATTTGCCGACGAGAGTTTCTTTTTGGCGCCCACCGTGTATGAATATGAATCGGGGAGGGAGTCGATTTTGGCCGAGGACACACTATGTTTTGGCGCCCACCGTGTATGAATCCGGCTGAGAGGCGGTTACATCACGTTTGGGGTGAAATTACAAACCTACCCCTATTGAAACCTATAGAAATCCAGCATATAGGCTTTGTGTGGCAGGGATAGGCAGCAGCGATTTCCATCTCGTAGATTTTGGTTTCGGGCGGTTACTGCGACTTTCCCCGCTTCGTTCAAATTTTGCAGAGTGCACGTTTACCATGCCAACTCAATTCGAATCCCGTTCATATTCTATTTTTTTCGGGCGGGATCCATTTTCAATTGGAATTACATTCTATATACATCATTATTTTATATATACTTTCAAAAGCACAACACCATTTATACATAAATATGGTTTACAAATGGCATGATCTCAGATTCGTAAGGTTGTATCCATCAATTTGGATTTTCAAATATTTGAAACCACTTTATGTTGAAATCCAATGTATGCATTCCTCGCTAACTGTCTCCAATTAATGTGTGTTTCATGTGGGGTTTTTTACTTCTCAAACATGTATAATGTGTTTCACACACGCAACATATAGTGTAATCCCGTTTAGACATTAATTGCATATAAACCATGCATTGTTTGTAATTGAAGAATCTATGGATCACCAATATTGATAAACTATATAACATTACACGTGTGCCCAAATTCAAATGAATATGCATGTTTGATACACCAATTTGCGTTATGATATTATCGATGTCGTGATCTCCAGTTTAAATATTTGAATCCCCTTTAATCCATATATTCGTCTCATATAGCTATCACTCATGCTTATACAGGACTATCTCTCTGGACCTATACGCGTTCATCGTCTCTCAGGTATCTCTCGTGCTACCTGTATGTCGACAATGATCTTTTATCTTCGTAACACACTAACGATACTCTCTCCCTCGACCTTCATCACTCTATCTCTCTCTAAGTATATCTCGCTCCCTGCTATGTATCTCTAACTATGATTCTCCATGTGGAATCTCTTTCTCTCACACAAACACAAAACTTTGTCTCTCGGGGTCTCATTTATCTCTACTATTCCCATGTGTGCCACTCGCACACCCCTCATACAGAGATGTCTTTCGCTCCTTAGATATGAGAACCTACGACTCTTCCTCTTCAATATCTCTTTCTCACACACAAACACAAACTCTGTCTCCCAGGGTCTCATATTTCTCCATTGTTCTCTTGTATGTCGCTCACACACACCCTCTCTCCCTAGAGATATCTTGCGTTCCCTCGTATGTCTCTCTAGCTATCACTCTCGTTGTGAAATATCTTTCTCTCTCGCAGACACAAAACTCCGTCTCTCTGGATCTCATTTCTCTCTGATATCTGTTTGTATGTGACTCACACGCACCATCTCTCTATCTCTCTCACACCCATACACATAACCCAGCCTTCTGATCCACTCGACTCCTATCTCTAACGCACACTAGCTAGCATCTTTATCTTTCTATTTATCTGTTTCTCCATCAACCTTCTTTCTCGCCCTCACTCTTGATTCCAATCATGCACACTACATATGTTTCTCTCTACATGTAGTCAAGTGCCCTCTCACACACATATATAACTTCACCCTTTGAACCACCCGACGGTCATCTCCAACACCCAAACTAGCGGATGTCCCTCTAGATAGCATCTCCATCTCTGTATCTATCTATAGTTTCTCCGTCAACATTTCTTTCTCGCACAGAGTCTTGCTTCCTATCACCCACACTATATATGTCTCTCCATACAAATGCATTTATAGGTTGGTCTCTTTTGCACAATCGTTGCGCCTCACTCCCTCTGCTCGCCATATATGCATGCTCCAGCCCACGCCACTATCTCTTAAAGACAAAAACACATGCTCAATTGTCGGGACTTCTTCCATGCATTCTCACATGCATGCATATTGTCATACCGATCCGTCTCTCCCATGCCGTTGATCTTATGACTTATGTATTCTTTCTTTTATCTCGATCATGCGTGCGCACACACACACACATCCCACGTATACATGTATACCTCTCACACATGCACGTTCAAGGTCTCTATGTCTCCATACGTAGTTAATTACCCTCAATCCTAACGCCACATCGAATCATTCTCCTCTTTTGTGCACATAACTTCTGCCTGGATGGGTAAAACACACACTCACACTTAACAATCTCCTTCTAGCTACCCCCCGCCTCTCACTCTTCCCCTATATCCCCGAAACCAATAAGACCATCCCTTAGTTTAATTCCCGCCTACATGCACCATCGATATATAGTAGTCTTCCTCGGTGTCTCTCAAACAAACACGTTCTCTCGAAGTCGACTCCTCTCATGCATATAGGTCCTAATGCATTTTTCGAGGCTAACTTTGACCAAATGTTAGAGAAATAATATATGACATGCAACTTACACAAAGCATACCTTCAATTTTGTATGTCAAAGGAGCTTCCAATAATATAATTTGCATAGTATACATCTCATGTGCTATTAATCTTGTCAATAGTCATAGGATGTCTTGAAAAACACATTAGGCCCTATATAGATGGAAGGAGGGAGTAGGTCCCATGCAAAAAATGAGAATAAAATTGAAACATCTGGGCATTGTGGCTTGGTCGATAACATTGAGAAACTTGGTTTTAAAATCATGAAACTTGGCATGGTGTCATGTCATGGTAGTACCATGCCGTGGTAAAAAAATTGGCCGAATAGGAACAAATTTTGGTATAAGCTTCTTGCAAATCGGAGCTTCTCTCAAGAAGGCTCGTGGTTCTGGGAGGGAACGTGTCACCTTTATGTGCATAATTCAAATTTGAAATACAAGCACATGTTCCACTGCACCAAAGTTGGTTGAAAAATCACATGTGTGTCCTCGGGTAAATTTCTAGGTTCCATGCAAGAAATGGGAGTGAAATTCAAAATTCTGGGCGTCGTGGCTGGGTTGGAAACATTGAGAAACTTAGTTTTTAATTCCTGTAAATCCAAAACACGCATGAAAATAATGAAACTTGGCTTGGTGCCATGACATGGCACCAACATGTTGTGGTAAATTTGCAGTCCGATTTGCGAAGGCGCACACATTAACAATCAACAAAGTCATTTTTGGAAGAAGTGCTGTCACGTTACAATCGGAAACACAAGTATTATTGAAACCGTGGGCGTTCTACTTACTAGTACCATTTACGTGCCGCCATGCATCCCCTTTTTTATTAGCTAGGAGGCGACGTGCAGGGTAGCTATTTGAGTACGAGAGGCGTGCGATCAGACCCCTGCGCGTGCTTATCGGGAGGAGAGCCCTTTGACCTCCATCTGCCGTCCACCTCTCTCCCAAGGTCTCCATTAATGGCGCCCGAGCCTCTGTTTAATGGCGTGGCTATGTCTCACTCGACTGAGATTTAAGAGAGAAAAAAGAAAATCTGAAAGCACGGATCTTGATGTAAGATCCGACGGACCTATATAGCATCTACTATGACTTATAGCAAGACTGATGAATATATAAGGACGATTAATTTTTTTTGATCAAAGAAGGGCTTACCCCTTCCGATTTTCATTACTGAAAACCACCACAATTCACAAGAAGTTCAGCACAACTCCAGCCTAACACGAAGGATTATGAGCTACCAGATTGAAATCGCAACATCCCAAGAGGCCAACAAAGGCCAAACGTCCGCGCTAGAACCCAACATTTCACAACCGACGACACAATCCACATCCTAAACCGATTATTACATCAAAAGAAACCAGGAAACTAGTCTCCACGGCGAGCGGCAATGAGCTCTTTCGTGTCCTCAAGACGTTGCTTGAGAACATCCACGGATTCCTCCACCAGCCTTTGGCGCTCGTTGCGGAGCATGTCATTCTTGTCCATAAGTTTCTTCAACAAGGCACTAGTCTCCTCCTGCAGGTCTGCACTTTGGACGATCTTCTCCCTCAACAGGTCGCGCTCGGCCTGGAGCCTCTCATTTCCCTCCCTTAGTTGTCGGATGACGTCGGTAGCCTATTCAATCGAGGCTATCATGTAGTCCTGCAACCTCGCCGAGCGGGAGATCTGATCCGTCTGGCTATGGACAATCGCATGCATGCGCCTGTAACAGTAGCCGCGTGCCCGCGAGAAATTTTCCCAGGCCGCTGTGGCGCGGCGGGACATCTCCACTGCATTCGTGGCACGGTGGGACATCTCTGCTGCTTCCGCGGCGCGGCCGGACCAGTCTGCTGCATCGACGGCACGGCAGGACCTCCGTGCTGCTTCAACGGCACGGCGGGACCTCTGTGCTGCTACTTTCACGCGGAAGGACATGTTGGCCGCTCTCATAGCGAAGCGAGACATCTCTCGTGCTTTCGCTTCCATGCTCAGCTCTCCCTGGTGGCAATCTCATGACCCAGAACTCACGCTGGCCATGGCAGATGCAAGGGAAGGATGCTGAATGACTTGTTTGTTTTTGTGGATGAGGAGTTGAGGAGGAATGTGCAGTCATCTTGGCATACTAGTATTTATAACCGAGTACTCATACGCTCTTAAGTTGGAAACCATTTAGGTTGTGATCGGTGTGAACAGGTTTGCAATTCAATATAGCATGGAGTAATTTGGAATGTGACGAGACGCAAGCTCAAAATTTATTGACGGTTCTAGTTTCGAAGTGCGGCACTATTCTCGGATGGAGTACTTCTTTTTCTACTCCCTCCTTTCCGGTTTTATAGGGCTTATCTCAAAATTTTAGTTTTTCCATTTTATAAGACTCAAGTTGGTAGTCCCCAACACATGTTCAGATTCCAAGGTGCATTAAATCATTGCATGCAAGTATTAAGAGGAAATTGACCAATGCATGTACTTTATGCATGCATGTATTGCAATTAATGCATTAAACCTATCTCACGGGACTTCTCGCATGCACCATCGTGCCACCCACAAAAACTTGTACTCTGAGTTTAGTAGTACGTTATACGTGAAGCGAAGAGGTGCACGCACACACTCGTCCTCTCACACACGCGTCTATTTTTTCTCGAAAAGGAGGATGATGACCCCCGGCCTCTGCATCTGGGAGTCACACACGCAAATTATTGAAATATATCGAGTGCAGTGCTTTGATGTGTCGCGTAAACTCGTACATCAACGAGAAGTTTGATTATCCTCTCCCTCGCGGACTTAACTGCACATGCCTTTGGCTGTATGACAGGTTGGCCAGACACCTGTAGGGCCCACCTATCATACACGCAAAGGCAGGAGCGTCCCTCCCTCGCCCATGAGCGTGGTGGCTGGCAAGACTAGGAGAAGCTTTCTCTACACGCTCTCCCTCCCGCATGGGTGGACATGCAGCAGTTCAATCGGTGTCAGATGGCCAGAAGCGTACTGTAGTACTCCTCCAGTGCAGTAGTATTCCATCATTGTTTGACTTCCCGAAGAGGCAAAGAGCCAAGCACAGCTCGGACGCTCGTGTGGCAGTTTCATGTGTATAGTAGTCTAGGATAGCGTGTACCGTGCCTGTAAGCTTAAAATCGTTGGGGTCGGCTCCATGCTATGTGGCCGTCTCGAAGTTTTTTTAAAAATTTAAAATATTCTTCTGGCCCTACCCAAAAACTGTCGCGCGTACTGCCCGGGAAAAGCCCCACCCTCAACTTTTAACTACGTGAAAACAGTTCGAGCTTGTTCGTGCTATATAAATACAGTACTTACTGTATGTTTATTCACCCGTGGGGTTGTTCAATGAATGGAGGGGCGGGTAGCACAAGTGAACAATACTGTAGTACTACTAGTAGTAAGTAGGAGTCGTACAGTAGTCACCTTAAATAGAGAGTTTCTTTTCTTTAATGCCACGTACACAAATTGAAACGCTTGTTGTGGAGAGAAAAAAGATAATCACTCCACTATATATGGACGCAGGGGCCTGAGCGCTTGCTTTACTAGGGTTGCTCTCTTTGTTCTCTCATCCTCTCCAGATATAAACAAGACAGCGGTAGTGACATTTTCTCTCTGCTCACCGCTAGTCACAGATCCGGTCGGATCCTTTCGGCCGGTGTGTGTAGAGGACTAAAAGGTGCATCGTTCATGCGGTCATCGCCGCTGAGGGAGGAAACCCACAGCTGCCGGAGGGGCCCGATTCTCTGCCCGTGTCGTTCTCTCCGACACATGGCTGGCTCGGGAGGTCCTCCGACCCTTCTTCCTCCCTGTCGTATTGTCCGCAGATCCGACCTGCCGCCACCGACATCCCGGTGACCCTCAGGTATAAGTTCTTTGAAAGCGGCCTTGCTCTACTGCCCCAACTCCCCACATGTCTGCATGTGCATCTTTTTCTACTCCCATCAGCTCTTCCAAAGCCACATAAATTTTTAGTATTATTAGAGGTAAAGCTACTTCATGCATTCTAATCTAGGGCTTTGTTCAAACAATGAAGAAAGTGGGGAAAGTTGTAGCATGAATCTAGGACTTGATTCAAAGAGGAAATAATATGGTGAAAGTAGTAGAGACCGGATACCCAACCGGTCTCTTGGTTGAAAAGGGAAATAATGGGAAAACGCAGTACAAACTAGATAAGGAACATATCTATTATTGGTTGAAAAAAGGATAGAAAGTGGCGGCTGGTGGACAAGTCAACAGAGTATGTCCAGGATTAGATTTGCTGCCATCACATAGTAAAAGGTCTCCAGGATTAGATTTGCTGCCCTCACATAGTAAAAGGTCTCAGGATTAGATTTGCTTCCCTCACATAGTAAAAGGTCTCCAGGATTAGATTTGCTGCTTTCACATAGTAAAAGGTCTCCAGGATTAGATTTGCTGCCCTCACATAGTACAATGGCACTCCTACTGTTTTCCCCAGTATGATAAGTAAGTTGCTCCTTTATGTTGCTGAGTGTCCTGGTGTCCCCATGGTCCCATGCCCTTAAACCAACTCTTTAGCTGCTATTGATTTACTGTGTCTGGTAAACAAGCAATGCCACCATTAAAGTAATCCCATATTTGAGGAATCTCATTGTTGATCATAATGCTTCTGGTAACATGAAGCATCCCTGACGTTTTAAAATTTCTATTGTCCTTGCATGATTGCCATGAACATAATTAAGATGCTTCTTTTCATTTTGTATATGTTTCGTATATTCTTATTGACCAGCAACTGTTTACTTTCTATCTTTTTGCGCAGATAGGGATATTCATTTCACCTTGTTGCTATTGTGACCTTTTGGTGAACTGCAGAAAACACTTTTTTGGAAGGAGTGTCTTGTGCAGTTCAACTAAAATGTCACGTGGGCAACATCTCTCAATTTTGGTGGAACTGCACAAAATGGTGATTAGAGTTTCCAAAATCTCCATAAAGTTCTGATGGTAATCTCGTGCAACATTTTATTAGCCTTTGCAAGATGGAGCCATCACTGTTACCACAATGGCACTTTATTTTAGTGGAACTGCACAAAAGGATAAGAAAATTATAGTTGCACCTTACATGAGCCGGACAACCAACCTTAATGTTCCTCAATTTTAGTGCAACTACTAAAGAAGAACATGCCAGCTCACAAGAGAAAGTACTTCTTGCTAGCTGAATGATGCAATCTTTGCTTCATTTCAGGTGAACTGCAGAAAAAGGCGCATGAATTGAATCATGGAACTCCAAGCAGACCTCATCCAAGTAGAGCTGGAGGTTGAGTTCAAGGAGGCCGCTATTAAAGCGAAATCATGCTCTCCTGTCTCCTTGATTATGCTGTGCAAACAGGAATACTCAACTACAGATGTTGTGACGGTCAAGAGCATTCGCCAAGTTCTTCGATTGTATGACATGGCTAGCCAAGATGGATTTAATCCCGATATTCACTTTATCAAAAGGCTCTAATGGGTTGGTTCTGAATCTTGCAAGCTGGGAATCAGTGAGATGTGTAGGCATCTTTGTTGTACTTATTATTTGGATCTTATTTGTTGGTTCTGAATCTTGCAAGCTGGGAATCAATGAGATGTGTAGGCATCTTTGTTGTACTTATTATTTGGATCTTATTTGTTGGTTCTGAATCTTGAAAGCTGGGAAACATGGCATGATGATGTAGAGGACAACAACCATAACAAACAGTTCAAACTCGGTAGTATTATCTTTTGTGAAAGTGCAACAAATGTGATGATCGTGTGCGTCCTGAGAATAATAATTCTAATTGTTGTGCATGTTGATCCTGTGGCACTGATAGAACGAGTGAATGCATTGCTTGTTTTAAGTACAAATTTCTATTAAAGCTAATTAAATTTAAGTAAAGTGACCACTAACTCCTGTTATTACAGTACCAATACAGACCCGCTCGTGAACCGACGTGTGGCCGAGGGTGCATCTTCTGCTGGGCGTGCAGCGGACGAGGGAGGGGTAGTAACTGTTGTCGCATGTACACACTCAGCTTACTGTTGAATCCAGTTCCCCAAGAGCTGAAAAATGAACTGCTGCCGCCGCCTACACACTCGTTCACTCGAAGAGACTCCAATGGCGATCCGAGGGGTGAGCCTGCTGGATATGGACTTCTGCAAGGAGTTCCCCTTTGAGTTCGCCGTTCAGTCCTATGGCTGCACCAAGTTGAATGTGATGTACACCAATGATACAGACTCGGTGAAGCTCTGCCTCGCCTCAGTCCTATGGCTGCACCAGGTTCTAGAGCATTCGCCCGTTTCATCGGCAACACCGACTGCACGTTCGCTACAGTGGAGAGAAGGAAGAATGCGATGATTCGGCCATCTGGTGCAACAAGCTTGTCGACATCCAGAAGCAATACAAGATCATCAGCAACGAGCAGGAGAAGGACTCCGTGGTTGACCTCGCTGAGACCATCATCGACCCCTGATACGCCAACATGAAAGAAGACGACCTGAACACGTGGGAGGTACCTCTGAATCTAGCCTACATAACCTAAGCGGCCAAGGGCGCATACGCATGCTACGACATGTACATGCAGATCTTGGACATGAGGGCGTGTCTGCTTCCCGTAATCGACGAGTACACGGACATCCGCAGCGTCATGATCAAGCGTGCCAGGAAGGTCTAGATGTTGTACTTTATCTGTTTATAAGCACCTTTATCATGTGAGTGTTTCATGCATTAGCCTATGTGTCGTAATTATCTGTTTTGTCTGAAATATTTCTTTTAAGAACCCATTAACCTGATTGCTTTTTTAGTGGCAATTTGCTTAGGTATGTAAACTAGTTCACTTGTCCGTAAAAAAACTAGTTCACTCGGCTGCCGTGCTTTGAATCTCCTTCCTCCCAACATATTCCCTCCTCAGGTGGACCCAGCAGGTCTCTGAATTTTCTCCCACTTTCTTTTTCGATGTAAACTGAGTTTTCTCCCAATACTTTCCCCTAGAACCAACTCAACTGTCCCGCGTCTAGCCTAAAAAATAATAATACCCTACATACTATTAACTCATCAAATTAAAATGATATTTTATTTTGTAAGTTGAAAGTTCTTACAAAATAACAATAATTGTTTATATATAACTTGGCAAGTTAACTCCTAGTGATTGCGTACATAAGCTTGCAAAGATTTTATTGACATGCAATCATGTGTCTATGTTTTTATAACATTTCTCCGTCTAGCCCAACATGATATTTTCACCCAGCCCAGCAAGTCCGCGGCTTTCGAGAAAAATGCAAATGGGATTTAAATGGGCTGCATAGATGCTACATCATTGTTTCACCCAGCCCACCAAATGGACTAAAAAACAAATGGACTGACAGCTGGGTCCATGGCCACAGCCCAGTTTTTTTGTGATTTGCCAAGTAAGTCGCTTTGTTAGGCCTGTTGGCCTGCAAATCTTTCAAGACGAGGAGAGCTTTCATTCGGCTGGCCGAGAAAATGGCCCATCAGTAATGAGAAATGGGCTGTACATTTTTAAAACACATCAAACCGGCAATTAGTTTCAAATATCTTTTTTTTCATTTCGAGATTTTAAATTACATTAATTTTTAAGCGTGGAGAATTTGTTGGATTTTATATTGATATACATTTATTTTTAAAATTAGTTTGAATGTAAGTCGAAATTTCGGGATTAAAAACAGTTCGGACCGCACCGAAATATGCAAAATTTCGTATAATTTTTTAACGTGGCCACAATATGGGCTGTAATGCTAACAAAAAGAATATGGGCTCCAAAAAAACCTTAAGAATTAGCAAATGGGCTGTATGCTGTTTTCCACGGATTTGAGGCTTTTGTAAAAAAAAGGTTGACGCACAAGCAGTGACTGTTGGATGGCCATCCAACGGCCGTCGTGCTTCTTCAATCTCTGCTCTTCCTGCTCCAGCCGCTCAAATAGGCGCCGGTGGGACTGCCTGCTCCCT
Source organism: Triticum dicoccoides (assembly GCF_002162155.2). Taxonomy (NCBI): domain Eukaryota; kingdom Viridiplantae; phylum Streptophyta; class Magnoliopsida; order Poales; family Poaceae; genus Triticum; species Triticum dicoccoides. The sequence continues at coordinate 437,162,488 of NC_041386.1, forward strand.
CCTCCCCGTGGCCGGCTCTGCTGCCGCGCAGGCCTCACTGCCCCATCGTATTCCCATCGATGGCCTAGCCATCCCTCTACTCACCCACACCTGCTATTATTCTCCGGCGACAGCAAACGAACCAGTAAACACTCGTACAGTCATACTCCCCTCCGCGTGGGAAACAACTGCCGAGTCTTCCCTGCCTCCGTGTCATTCCCTTCCTAGGCATCGTCGTCGTCCACCGCCCTGGTGCTCTCATCGTGGCCTGGTCAACGTGGTCAACAACCGACATGCATCTGAAGTGGACTTTACATGGAGAGGCCGACAGCTGGGTCCACGGCCGCACGCAAGGAAATGCCTCCTTATTACGCGCAAAATAATGATTCCTCCACCTGATATCAGGGACCCACCGAAAGGGCCTCTGTATTTCGCGAAAAAATGTTACCGCCATTGACAGCTCGGACCTACCAGCTATATCTTCGCATGCAAGGAAGTGCCTCCTTATTACGCACAAAAAAATGAATACTCCCCCTGTTAGCTGGGATCCAGTATAGTGGCAGGCTAACTTGTGGGCCTACTAAGTTGACGGGGACGGAGGGCTTTGTCAACTTGGTCAATATGCACGATTCTAGCTCCGGTGACCGTACGATGTCCATCCAACGGCCGTAGTGCTTCTTCAACCTCTGGTCTTCTTGCTCCAGCCGCCCAAACCAGTGCCGGTCGTGCCTTGTGCTCCTGCCTCCCGTGGCCGTCTGCGATGCGGCGGAGGCCTCACCGCCCCCTACTACTCCCACAGCTGGCCAGATCATCCCTCTACTCACCCACACCCCCTGTTATTCTGCGGCGATGGCAGCCTCACACCGTAGCGAACCAGTGAACCCTCGTACTCCTCTACGCGTGGGCATCCACTGCCGCGTCTTCCCCGGCTCCGCGTCGTCCCCTTCCTAGGCCTCACCATCATCCACCGCCCTGTTGCTCTCGGCGCGGCGTGGTCAACATGGTCAAGGAATGGCTTCCATCGGACGTGGACTGTACGTGGAGAGGCTGACAGCTGGGTCCACGGCCGCAGCAAGGAAGTGCCTCCTTATTACGTGCAAAATAATTATTCCTCCACCTGATAGTGGGACCCACCGGACGGGCCACCGTATTTCGTGAAAAAAAGTTTCCCCCTGACTGCTAGGACCCACCAGCTACATCTTCGCACGCAAGGAAGTGCGTCCGGGCAAAAAAAAACGATTCGCCTCCTGACTGCTGTGACCCACCAGCTACATCTTCGCATGCAAGGAAGTACCTGACAGTCGGGACCCACCTGGTCGAAGCGTACGTAGCGTTGTCATTCTGGTCGCGAACGTGTACGTACATACTGGTCGATGTAGAGGCGCGCACGTGTCATAGTAGAGGCGCGCATGTAGAATTTACACGTATGTACAACGACCAGGGTGCAAGAAAGAAAATATGGCCACATATGTGTACATACGGGCGGGGTCTCGAACACCTACTTGCGCATACGTACGGCCAGGGCTCGTGTACATGGCTGGGTCGGAACGAAGAAACAACGTCGTCGTCGTGTTCATGGGGAGGCAACGGAATGCGTCGTGTTTATGGGGAGGCAACGGAATGCGTTGTGTTCATGGGGAGGCAACGGAATGCGTCATGTTCATCGGGAGGGCTTGGACGGAACATGCGATGGAAACGAGGCCTGGCGTACCGCAGAACGGAGGAAACGGCCTTGTGTTCGATCGGCCACATTCGAAACGGGATCCTGTTCATCGGGAGGGGTCTGGCGTACTGCAAAACGGAGGAAACAGACCTCCTACGGTCGAAACAGGGGTCCTGTTGATCGGGTGGGGTGTGGCGTACCGCAAAACGGAGGAAACGGACTTGTGTTGGAGCGCTATGGTCGAAACGGGCGTCCTGTTCATCGGGAGGGGTGTGGCGTACCGCAAAACAGGACTCCACAGTATACTGTTCATCTCCACCGTCGACCTCCTCCAGCCTCCACGGGCTCCTGTTCATCCAGCCTCCACCGCGCGCTAGTCCACCGGCTACTGTTCAACCACCCCTCCACCGTCTACTGTTCATCCAGCCCTCCACCACACTAGGGGGTCATGTTCATCCAGAGGCAATGCCACCGCTCACTGTTCATCCAAACCCCCCGCAACGCTCACTGTTCATCCCATCAATCGGCTTCAGTTAGCAGCAGTAGCGAAGGAATCGCTCGATCGGGTTCAGTTAACAGCCATCGATCGATCGGTCGGGTTTTGTAATGTGTAGCCTGTAGTGCAATCGCTCGGGTTTAGTTAGATCCCAACGCCTCGCTCGGGTTCAGTTAGAGCCAACGCCTCGCACACATGCTCGTACGTGTACGAGAGAAACGCGCATCGCTCGGCCCCCGACCTCCCACCGTAACCGGGAACTCCCCGAAATTTTCCTCGCCCTCGCTTCTACCATGGTTTTTTCCATCATGGACGGCCCAAAGAATTTCATGCAGCTGCGTCTCCGGCCTGCCCAGGATGAAAAGCCCATTTTCTTTCATGATTTTTTTTCATAGAAGTAGGAGCCCACCACATCTATGATGATACCGGGTTTTGTCACAATTGTCGTCATAGAAGTGTCATATGTATGACAGAAAAAAATTTCGTTTGGCCCAAAATGTCACGGATGTGTCTTTTTTTGTAGTGGGGTGAGTCTCGAACCACGCCACCATCATGAGAATGACATGTGGGCCAGCCGCATTTAAGGTCCGCATGTCATTGACTCATAGGCCGGGCACTAAGCCACTGAAGTTCAGTCCCGTGGGCCCCGAGAGGGAAATGTAACTCCTGCGGTAGGCCTTGTGGTGCTCCTGTAGTACGAGCTCGTGCCAAAACTGGAATTTGTTTCTTACTACTGCCAACTACTAGTACTAGTAAGCTACACGTGCATTGCACGCATGAGATTCTGGTGGTTTGTGCATTATGCTTCTACATGTGGAGCTTTCTAGATTCTAACATGTGGCAAAATCTGGTGGAATGTAAGGTTAGGCAAGTTTGATTAACTTAGGTGAGTGTTTGGTTCAAGCCACACCTTAGGCAAGCCACAGTAAGGCCCCACATGACATACACACAAAAATGTGTCAAGATTCCCTTAGGCTTGCCAACTTGTTTCTCTCGTTTTGAAGAACTAATAACTTTGCCTAAGCTTAGTTGTGGCAAAGTTATGGTCTGTTTGATTCAAAGGATTTTCATAGGATCTTTGAAGGATTAGAATCCTTAGGAATTTTTCCTATGTTGGTCGTTTGATTCGTAGGATTGAATCATGTAGAATATTTTCCTAAGGATTCATTTGTTATACGTTTCACAGGAATTCTAACGTGCACTCCAACCTATTGAAAGAAATCCTTTGTTTTTCATGTGACACAATCAAACGAACTCAAATCCTATAGGGATCCAATGAACATGCCATTCCAATCCTACTTTTTTCCTATTCCTGTGTTTCTGCAATCCTATGAATCAAAGAGGCCCTTAGTCATGAATTAAGTTCAACCATGGAGTCTTCTAGATTATACATGAGGCAGAATCTGGTGGATGATATCCAACGGCCAGTAGTGTTCGGATTTGCCATCTTTCTACCATCGGATTGGCTTCATCCAATGACAACTTTCAAAGTTTTTCACACACTGTATAGGGGGTATAGATATAGATGTGTCGGTCCGTTGCAATGGATCCAAAGTATATATATCTATTTAGTGGGGTGCACTCTAAACACATTATCTATTTATTTTTTTCTATCCTTCCGTAGCCATGCAACCAAGCCACATAATCTTCATGGGTGCCCCCCACATCATATTATTCATACTACGTTGATTGAAAAAAAGATAAATCACCCAAAACAAGATCTTCCCGTTTTTGTTCCTACGATATTGTGCCGTGCACGTACCTACTAGTCGTATAGTGGTAGTACTAGTAATATAGTATTAGGAGTACAAACTTGGTACTAGTAGGAGTAGTACTAGTACAGAATGCTCCTACTCTATCAACGAGCCCCGTCTGACACCAAATTTCTTGGCTTCCGTGCTACAACTAGATCTTCCCCTCATTTCTGTTTTCCAACCCGGCAGCGGGTGGGGTGTCGGTTTGCTCAACGGCGGTCCCACATGAAAGTGAAAATGCTAGGCAACACGCCTTCCCTAAGCTATGTGTTGTGCCAGACGGGCCGTGTTGTACTCTCGATTCCCGGGCATGTGGGGGTGCGACACGAACGCGGCAGACCTTTTCCTTTTACCAGCAATGTGCCCGTGTGTTGCGACGGATCCAAAGTAGTAGTAGAATAGTAGTATTTGTTCACAAACTTGAAAGAAATCACTATTGTTTTGATATACTCCTAATATATTACTCCCTCCGTACCTAAATGTTTGTCTTTTTTGAGATTTCAAATGGACTATCACATACGGATTATATAGACATATTCTAGTGTTTCTAGCAAGATGCCCGCGCGTTGCACGAAGTTGATGGAAAAGGTAAGCACAACTTATAAATTGACGGATGGAGTACTAGTTATAGTGATGCATATAATTAAGCAAATGGATCGCACATGTCAGTATTGACTGGAATGAGAATGCAACAACACAATAAGAATTAAGGCCACGATGATGCGATCGCAGTGGTGGTTATAGAAGGCAAGAAGAAAGATGGATCCACGAATGTACGACCTCCTCCTCCTCAACTTAGTGCGCCGGGCCACCGACCGGCGGCTAAGGAGCGACGGCTTTTGTGGCGAGGTCGAGGTGCTTCTCAGCAAAGGCATCCAAGGCTTCCAGCCGGTTGAGGAAGGCCAACGTCATAGCGTCCTCACTGGCCTTGTAGATACCTATGTACACGATTTCCTCGTACATGTGGATGTGTAGGTCGATGAATTCTTGCAGGGCGAGGCGCCTCGCGGCGAGCGCGACCTCCAGGTGGACATTCTTCGTGGCGTCGGCGGGCAGTCGCAGGGCCACCAGTGCTTGAAAGAGGTTCCGGCCATGGAGGCTGATTAGGGTGGCAGGAAATGAGGATCCCGGGCGCGCGGGCTGGAGGAGTACGGCGATGTTGCCCGCGAGCTTCTTGAGGACAGTGAACTTGTTGCTGGTGGCAACGATCATCCGGTCCAACTGAGAGTTGTAGTTGGCGTCGAAGGCGGCCATCCACCAGCCGGTCTCCAACACTGTTTGGAGACGATCCTCGGTGCCATGCCGCAGGCCGGCGTCGTGGAGCATCTGGCACAACCGCTGGCCGCTCACGAGCATCGCCGCCATGGGTCTGGAGTGAGCTCTTTTGCGCTTAGTGTAGGTGCTTAGGCAAATGCTTAGGTGCGTACGATGTGGTAGATGCATTGGAATGGAGGGGCGCCTTTATATGAGGGCAATGAGGGCAAACTGCGCTGCATTCACATCGTGCAGCCTCTTTTCCCGGACCTCCTCCCATTACTTCCCTCATGCATTAATTGAAGGTGGATGCATTGGCCATTCAACATATCGGGAACCGCTACTCCCTCCCTCGTCTGCATTAAAGCCGTATCGGGAACTGTGCCGCCCGCTGTCAAATCGAATGCTCCCTCCGTCTAGGTGAGTATTAAGTCATCTTACGAAAACCAAATAGTAAACACATAGGCGTGGTGCATTAACTCTCATGTTGTTTCTTATTTTTTTGACATAAATAGAGGAATCAACCAAGAAGAGATGTGGGGCTTGTATGCTTTTAATGACTTGAGACTATCAAACATGACATGCAGTGGTCAGTTCGTTGCACAAGAACAAATACAACCCACGTCAGCACACACGCATCTTATATAGCATCACATCCAATGGCTATCAAAGATGAATGAGACCAAATTATATCTCATCTAGATGAGTTCTAGCAAAACTGTATTAATAATACTTAGTACTCCTGCGCCATGTATCATATATTAGTATCATATAGTACTTTATTTATTTATGAGGTATCCAGATGGCACTGCACCGCCAAGAAAAGAGGGTAACATCAAAATTATGGACTACTTTTTTGAGTATGTTGGTAAGGTCCGGTCATAGTCACTTGTTGAAATCTCTAAAAAGACAAATACTCCCTCCGTCCGGAAATACTTGTCATCAAAATGGATAAAAGGAAATGTATCTAGACGTATTTTAGTTTTAGATACATCTCTTTTTATCCATTTTGATGACAAGTATTTTCGGACGGAGGGAGTAGAAAACAGAGTTCGTGATGATGGTGTGTGTGCCATCCTGCAATATAGGCCATCGGATTTATATCTAACGGATAGGAAAGAAACTATGGCAATTTTGCAAAAATATACCCACACGTCTCTCCATGTTCGCAAATAAGGCCTTCCCTCATTCAATGTTTTCTCTCACAAGATAAACTACTCATACAAATGCATCTTGAGGTGTCCATAGAATCGAAGAGAGGGATGATGTGTGTGTGTGCGCGCGATCAATAAAGAGTGCCATCAAATTTGTGTGTGCCCACGTCAAAGATATAGAGTGGCTGGCCTACTGGAACGTGAGATGGGACATGTGCAGTTTGTCTCTGTGGCATGGATGCCTACCTGCAGCGCTTGACTATCGGTGTGTGGTGGGGGAAGAGGGAGGCCTAATTAACTATAGAGGTACAATGGCTGGTATATGTGTGGAGGAGGAGAGAGGCCTACCTCATGTATTAAGGAGATCGATCTGCCTCATGTATTAAGGGAGATCGATCGGCATCCATGCATATGTGCAGGAGAGGAATAAGGTTGGGAGAGAGACAGAGCTAGAGTGTTGGAGGGGGTGGTAGTGGAGTTGCTTCTAACAAATGGTGGGATAGGCTTGCTAGACAAACGGAGGGCACGCCCGCAATATTAATAAGAGAGGAGATGGCTGCTTGTTGTCTGTGCACGTGCGTGTGAGAGATGGGTCAGGAGGCATGCACGAATGATGAGAGGGGACGATGTGTGAGGGAGTCCTGGATTAGGGGGTGTTCGGATAGCCAGACTATACCTTCAGCCGGACTCCTGGACTATGAAGATACAAGATTGAAGACTTCGTCCCGTGTCCGAAGGGACTTTCCTTGGCGTGGAAGGCAAGCTTGGCGATACAGATATGCAGATCTCCTACCATTGTAACCGACTTTGTGTAACACTAACCCTCTCCGGTGTCTATATAAACCGGAGGGTTTTAGTCCGTAGGACAACATACAGAACAACAATCATACCATAGGCTAGCTTCTAGAGTTTAGCCTCTCCGATCTCGTGGTAGATCAACTCTTGTACTACCCATATCATCAATATTAATCAAGTAGGACGTAGGGTTTTACCTCCATCGAGAGGGCCCGAACCTGGGTAAAACTTCGTGTCCTTTGCCTCCTGTTACCATCCGGCCTAGACGCACAGTTCGGGACCCCCTACCCAAGATCCGCCAGTTTTGACACAGACATTGGTGCTTTCATTGAGAGTTCCTCTATGTCGTCGCCATCAGGAAGGATGCCTCGCCCCGTCTTTAAAGACGGCACCGTTGCTAAGGGAGCTTTGGCTGTCGGCCAAACCCTCCAGCTAGGCGGTTTTCTTATGACCGCCTGTTCGGCTTCTGCGCCGATGATGACATCTCGAGCCATCGAAAACAATCTTCATGTCAGCTCGGAACTCGCCCAGCAGTTAGATCCAATGGAGCTGTCCTCAATAAACGAGCTCTTGGATCGCATCGCGGCCCTGGGAGTCGCTACGGATTACGACCAGATTGGGCCTAAACCCGATCTGAGAGAGATTAACTCTCCCCAAGTCACCCATCACGTTGCCGTGGTAGAGGGATAGTGCGGCGACCCTTCATCTATCTTAAGGACTAGCTACGTCCGGATTCCCGATCCCTCCGAGACGGATACCCGCGGAGGGGAGGACATCACTCAAGACCTGAACTTAGAGTCAGGCGATGGGCTGGATTCATTGGACAGCATCCAGGAATCCAAATTTTCGAGTTCGGAAATTCCTCGGCCTCTGACCCTCAGATGGGGTGAGGCTTTGGATTTAATTCCGCCCACCCACCCGAACATAAGCGATCTATCCCAAATTAGGCAAGAGCCCGATGAAACAATACATCATTACTGGGCTAGATTCCTCCTGGTTAAGAACAGGATAAAGGATTGCCGCGAGGAAGACGCAATCTCAATCTTTTGCAATAATTGCACGGACAAGGGAATCCTCAACGCCATAAGTCGCCGTGATATTACACGCTTCGCTGACCTGGCGTCCATCGTACGAAAGTACTGTGCGATGGAAAGCGCCTGGAAAACCGAAATAAAATTTTGGGACGATCCGGCCCTGAATACAAACCCAGTCCGAAATAAAAGGGTGCATCATCGCCAGACACCCGGGTCAAACACCAAAAAGCAAAAACCCTCTACAGGGCATGGAACCGTACTGGAAGGATGGCTTAATGGACCCTGTAAAATTCATAGTACGGAGGACGCCACACCAACTCACAGCCTTAGAGCATGTTGGATACTCCGGCAGGTGGCCAAAATTGGCGAAAATCTCCTAATTCCGGAGGCCACAGAAAGCCACCCCAGAGACACCAATACGATATTAACAGTCTTCGAGACTTTCACATCAAATAATATGCGAGAAAGGACACTCTGCAGCCTTGCCGAAGTCTACCAAGTAGCAACAATAAACCCATGGAGTGACATGGCTATTACCTTTAACGCCAGTGATGAACCTAAATTCCGAACAGCCCGAGCACCAGCCGCATTGGTCCTCAGTCCAATAGTGGACGACTTTCGTCTTACCAAGGTACTCATGGACGGCGGCAGCGGATTGAACCTCATTTATGAGGAAACCCTTCAAAAAATGGAAATAGACTGGAACCTCATTGAGCGAAGCAGCACAACCTTTAGAGGAATAATCCCCAGTCGGGAAGCGCGCTGTACAGGAAAAATCACACTAGATGTGGTGTTCGGCACGCCAGATAATTACAGGTCCGAAGAGATCACGTTCCATGTGGCTCCGTTTAGCAGCGGTTACCATGCTCTGCTAGGGCGGGAAGCGTTTACAATCTTCCAAGCAATACCCCATTACGGGTACATGAATCTCAAGATGCTCGGGCCTAACGGGATCATCACTCTCGCTAGTGATCCAGACATAGCACTCCGCACCGAAAACAAGATAGCCGCACTGGCCCTCGAGGCACTATCCGAAGCCCTAGCGGCTGAGGAACTGACTGCGCTGCGCTCTACAGTGAATAGGGATGATGTGGTACTCGACAAAAGATCCAAGTCCACCTCCTTTAAACCGGCAGACGAAATAGTCAAATTCCAAGTCCATCCAACGAACCCCAATAAAACAGCTTCCATCGGGGCACAACTAAACCCTGATGTAGATGCCGCACTGCGAGAGTTCCTACAAGAGAACTGGGACATTTTCGCCTGGCACCCTTTAGACATGCCAGGAATCCCACGCAGGCTGGCCGAGCACAGCTTAAATATCCAAACAGGATTCAAACCTGTCAAACAGGCTCTTCAGCATTTTTCTGAACCTAAGAGACAGGCCATGGGAGAGGAGCTAGCAAAGCTATTGGTGGCCGGATTCATCAGAGATATAAAACATCCGGACTGGCTAGCAAACCTGGTGATGGTACCAAAGAAGGACAAATCCTGGCGCCTGTGTGTTGATTTTAAAGACCTTAACAAGGCTTGCCCAAAGGATCCCTTCCCCCTCCCCCACATCGATCAAATTATCGATGCTACCGCAGGACACGATTCGTTGTGTTTCCTCGAGCATATTCCGGCTACCATCAAATCAAGATGGCAGAACCAGACCAAGCCGCAACGGCATTTATCACACTATACGGCCCATTCTGCTTCAACACGATGCCCTTCGGGCTCAAAAACACGGGCGCAACATATCATCGCATGATTCAGACATGTCTGGCAAACCAGATCGGCAAATCAGTGGAGGCATATGTAGATGATGTGGTCGTCAAAACAAGACATGCCGAATCTCTAGTAGACGACTTGAGGCTCACATTTGATAACCTCCGAACATACGACATCAAGCTCAACCCGGAAAAATGCGTTTTCGGTGTTCCAGCCGGAAAGCTCTTGGGCTTCATTGTATCCGGTAGAGGAATTGAAGCAAATCCATCCAAGATCCGAGCTCTGTCGCAACTGGATATCCCAAAGGACCTCAAACAAATACAAAAATTAACCGGATGCGTGGCGGCTCTAAGCCGCTTTATCTCCCATTTGGGAGAAAAGACCCTCCCCCTTTACCGCCTCCTTCGGCACACCGAACACTTCGAATGGACGGATGCAGCCACGACCGGACTTGACGAAATAAAAGCCATACTAGCAACAAACCCAGTCCTGGCCGCGCCAAACATTGGCGAACCAATGCTATTATACATTGCAGCAACACATCAGGTTGTAAGCGCAGTGCTCGTCGTCGAATGAGAAGCGGACGGACACAAATTCCCCCTTCAAAAGCTGGTCTATTATGTGTCCACTGTCCTCACTCCCTGCAAATCACGGTACCCGCATTATCAAAAGATCGCGTACGGGTATTCATGGCATCCGGGAAGCTACGACACTACTTTCAAGTGTGTTAAATAATAGTAGCCTCGGAAGTACCACTTAACGATATTATAAACAACCGTGACGCAACGGGCCGGATTTCAAAATGGGCCATTGAGCTCCTCCCGTTCGACATAACTTATAATCCACGGTGAGCCATCAAGTCGCAAGTCTTGGCCGACTTCGTCGCAGAATGGACGGAGGCCGAACTCCCTAAAGAGTATGACACATATTCAAATTGGATCATGCATTTTGAAGGCTCCAAGATGTTGGCCGGACTGGGGGCTGGCGTCGTTTTCACGTCCCCCACAGGAGACACAGTTCAATACGTACTCCAGATTATGTACACGGACTCCAACAATGCAGCCGAATATGAGGCCCTTTTACATGGTCTCCGGATGGCAGTATCCATGGGCATTCAACGCCTAGAGGTGCGCGGGGCCTCGAACCTCTCAATATCCAAAATAAATGGAGACTTCGATGCCAAGGATCCAAAAATGGCAGCTTACCGCAACGCCGTCCTAAAAATGTCAGCTCGGTTCGAGGAGCTTGAATTTCACCATATAGCCCGGGAAAATAATCAGGCGGCAGATGTCCTGGCACGCATCGGCGCAAAATGCGATGTAGTCCCCCCCAACATCTTCTTGGAAAGGCTGTTCAAGCCATCCATAGTATGGGAAGGGGAGCCGAACAATAACAGCCCGGACCCAACCGCACTGCCCGACACCGAACATTCTGACACAATCGGAGGCTCTGCCAATGAAATAACACCTTCAACCCACGTAATAATGGCCATCATCGCCCCGTGGACAGAACCATTCCTCGCCTACCTTACTAGGCAGGAACTCCCCGAGGACCAAAATGAGGCACACTACATAGTGTGGCGATCCAAAGCCTACAGAGTCCATGAGGGAGAGCTTTATAAGAAAGCACTACCAGAGTCCTTCAAAGGTGCATCTCCGAAGAGGAGGGGCGGAACATCCTGGCTGAAATTCATGCCAGACTCGGCGGTCATCACGCTGCAGCTCGGTCCCTTGTAAGCAAGGCCTTCCGTACAGGCTTTTATTGGCCGACGGCCCGGGCAGACGCTCAGGACTTAGTCCAACGATGCACCGGTTGCCAGCTCTTTGCAAACCAAAGCCATATGCCACCCACCGCCCTCCAAACTATCCCCATTACTTGGCCCTTCACGGTCTGGGGGCTTGACATGGTTGGACCCCTTAAAGGCGGAACCCACAAGCAAAAATACTTACTGGTCATGGTGGATAAGTTCACCAAATGGATAGAAGCCAAGCCTGTTAAGATGGCCGAATCCGGACTGGTGATAGACTTTATATCCGGGGTTGTACACTGTTACGACGTCCCCCATAGCATCATCACTGATAACGGCACGAACTTCACGACCGACGAGGTAAAACTCTGGTGCAAAAACATGGGCATCAAGCTCGATTATGCTTCCGTTTATCACCCACAAACTAACGGCCAGGTCGAACGTGCAAATGGTCTTATCATGAGTGGCATCAAACCCGGATTAGTGCGGTCCCTCAAGGAATCTAACACGCACTGGGTAGAGGAGCTCGACTCCGTACTCTTGGGGCTGCGGACCACGCCGAATCACACCGCCGGATACACACCATTCTTTATGGTGTACGGCGCAGAGGCAGTTTTGCCTTGCGACATAATTCATGACTCACCTCGAGTGCGCACATACGAAGAAAGAGAAGCCGAGCTCGATCGGCAGGGCAGTTTGGATGCATTGGAGTAGGAGCGCGACGTGGCAAAAGCCCGTTCCGCATTCTATCAACAGCAGACTCGAAGATACCAGAGCAGAGAAGTACGGGCCAAAAATTATAACGTTGGCGAATTAGTTCTACGCCTGCCGGACAAGAAAAAGGACAAACTCAAGCCCAAGTGGGAAGGTCCCCTCATAATTGACCAAGTCCTGACTGGTGGAGCGTACCGCCTGCGAGATGCATCGGATAACCGACTCGAGCCAAACCCATGGAACGCAACCCGTCTCCGAAGATTCTATGCCTAGCGCCGGACTGTGTGTTCGTCTCCTTCCTCTGTCCATTTTTTATATATACTGTCTGTCTTACATTTCTCCCCTTCACCCCTTCCTTTCTCTTATAACCTTTAAAGGCTCATCAAATGACGTGCTATTCGCACTCATTAAACCTGGGGGCTTCTTTTAACAGAAGCTTATTTATACAGGCTTCATGCCCAGCACATGTGTTACACTTCCGCATGTACCTTTTATTTCACCATTATATGCATCGATATGACTTAAGTTTTGGCCAAGCTGGGTTGCCTGGCTCCTGTGCTTACCCCTACGTTCCTGATTATTCGGCTAGGCGGTAAAGGGAGCACCTCTGCGATTGTTACTGCCGGATCAGCCGGATGTCTACCTCAGACTGGGTGAAGCCGAAAGCTAGCGTTCTTAAGGGAATACTCGGTCGGTGACCTAAAAGATGATCTTTTCACTTATTTATTTATGCGCCCCCAGATGCTTTTTTCCTGCGTCTTTTTCGCAGAATGGGCATGCACTTTAGGGCATGCCTCCCAGGGAAAGGAACCCCTAACGGAACTATTCTCCCTGGAAGATGTTTCTTACTAACCATGTAATATAACATAACTAGTCGGGCACTTGTCTGTTCACGCACTAATGACCCCTACGCCTGGTCTCCATGCATTCCCCGGTTCTTATATAGCCTCATGGGAATTCAGACACACTCCGGACTGCCAGGTCCCGAGGCTGAAGCGAAAAGGTCGGCCATGACAAACGATCTACAATCCGGCTAGAAGGCATTATAAATGTCAATTAAATTACATAGTCATTCTGACTGGTTGTATTCCTCTTCAATACCATCTAACAGGCTGTCTAATTTACAGTCCTGCTGGGAATACTTTGCGGCCAATTCTACTTGGCCGTATACTAAGCTTACAGGGATCTCCTTCCCATCGGGCCCCACAGGACCGACCTTGGCCATGTGGTTGGGGTCAGCCTTTGTGTATCACGTCTTCACCATAGCCCAGGCCTCCCTAGAACCTTGACGGCAGGCCGATATCTTCCACAATCGGAAGCGCCGCCGTGCTCCCTTTAGCTTCTCCGCAAGCTCTCCAAGACCTTCGGGCATGAAGATGGATGGCCACAGGGCCTGGGCGACGCCTTGCATCACCTGCCGAACTCGATCGAGCAGTTGCGAGAGCTCGGGAAGAAGGCCACCCATAGAACCGGGCATCTCCTCTACAGGACAACCTTTTAGCACACCTACAGACATTGCTCTGTTAGTCGACTTCCCCGCCGAACTTTCTTTCAAAGGTTCGTTCAAGCACTTACTAAATATGCCGCGCCGAAGCCGCTGATTCTCCTTAACGGAGTCTGACAGCTGGGCACGAACATCTTTCAGCTCGACGCCCAGCTTGGTGCTGGCATCTTGGAGATCATTCTTCTCCCGCCTCACCTTTGTTAGCACCTTCTCACCAGCCTTTAACTGGCGTAGGAGGTGTTGCCTTTCCGGATTCAATCCGGCGCCATCTGCAATTTCATTTGTCAGATTCGCACCCATGCCGTGCTTCGCAAAATACTTATCTTTCGAAGTGTATATTACCAGAGGGGGTCTCCTTGGGCTCCCCTGCCGCGGCTAGTGCGGCCTCAAGTTGGGCTTTGCACTCTTCCAGCTCCTTGGACAGTAGAGAATTATTTTCTGTAAGGACCTGCATAACAAGTTATCCTTAAATCAGTTATTCTAACTGTTTCAAGTCTCGGGGGCTACTGGTATATATATATAATTACCAAAATTTTCTTACCCGTATGTCTTTTACATATTGCTCCGTGGCTCTGGCTAGACCATTTTGAGTGGCACGGAGGTACGCATCTCCCGAGTTGAAGGCATCTAACGCCCCTTGGGAGAAACAAGCGTCGCGAAGAATTGTCCGGCGATGCCTGTGGTTCATGGCACTCTCCACCTCAGAGTTGGTGGCAGACAACCCGTCCACATCCTCCGTCGGAGGAGCGTCTGGCGCGCGCCTTGCGTCGCCTCCGCCTCCGGACCAGGCTTTGGAGCCTGGCTGGTGGAGGCGCGATTGGCAGCCTCTCTGGATATAGTCCGGCGAGGTCTCTTTGTCCTGAAGAGAGCACGAGTGTCAATGTGCCTCGAAGGTATAACACCTGGGATAAGGGGGCGCGCCATACCTTTGCGCTGACGCCTCGGTCTGGACTGCACTTCTTTTCTGCCCACGGGGCCCTGTGGCCCCTCGTTGGCTTGTCAGCGCAGGTTCGGCCTTCCGCCTCAAAAACCTCCCCTGCAAAGTTCGGTTGTAATCAAGAGCTGAAAACACGAGAGGGCGGACACCTATTCGGGGTACTGGGACTTCAATCTCAGTTACCTGGGAGGCCGGGATTAGCCCTGGGTAATCGGCCGTAATGGCCACCAAGGCGTTGTCCTTGCTCAATTGATGGAACACTCCATCAATCAGCTCCACAGATATGTCCGGATCCTCATGAGAGGCCGGGTCGAGGGACCGTCCTGGGTCCTCGGGTTGTGGAGGAGGGCTGCTTATTTCCTTAACAGCCCGGCGCAGTTCCTGCATTGAAGTCATCAGACTGAATATTTAGCAATGGGAATACAAAACGGATGGGCAAGTAAATGCGACCGCTTACCCAGCTTGGGGGATTGTGCATAGAGAATCCACCATGTGGGTTGACGCGGGGAAATTCCTCCTCTTCTCCCTTATACAAAGTGGACAAGATGTTTAGTAGAGCGGCAGCTGAATCCGGCCCCTTACGACCGTAGCGGGTGGCGTCGTCCTCCCCGTTGAAGTCCCACATGGGGTGGCTTCTATACTGAAGTGGCTGCACCCCCCGCATAATGCATTCAGCCATAACCCCGATCATGGTTAGTACGGAATGGGCTAGAAATCTTATTCGGCCCATCAGGTAAATGATGTCCCTGTCACTTTCCCTCTGAGGGCTCCGTGGGCGCCAGCTTAGGCGCTTCTTTAAGGGAGCACTGTGAATTCAGGGAGGCCAATCCGGACAGGATCCGGCAGCGGGACATCTTCTATATGAAACCATTCCGAGGGCCAGTCTTTGGACGCCTTCTTGGGGGTTCCGGACAGATATCCGGTCCCGGCGATGCGCCACACTTCGGCTCCGCCCACTTGATACATTGACCCCTTCTTGGAACGGGGCACAAGGCAAAATAGCTCCTTCCACAGTCCGAAATGAGCTTCAACACCCAAGAACAGCTCGCAGAGGGCTACAAAGCCCGCGATATGCAATACTGAGGCATGCGTGAGATGATGTAGCTGGAGGCCGTAGAACTCCAGCAGCCCCCGGAGAAATGGTTGGATTGGAAATCCGAGCCCCCTTATTAAGTAAGGGACGAGGCACACCTCCTCTCCTTTGGAGGGATTAGGGGCATTCTCTGCTTGCTCTCCGCCATTGTAGACGGCAAGACCGGCTCGAACCGGGACCATATAGGCCGGGGGGAGAAATCCCTTGGTCTGGAGCGTCACTAGCTCGCTATGCGGGATGGAACATCTCTCCCAATATCCAGGCTTAGGGCTGGAAGGGCGAGGGGAGCAGTTGCAACGGCTGGCCATGGTGGAATGGACCTTTGTCGGATGCGCTCTGATGAACACTCGCGGAGGGGAGAAGGTGTGGATTGGATCTAAATCCTCGTCCCCTTAAATAGGGCAGCTCATTTACGCGGCTAGGGGTGTGAATGTAAAAACACTCAGACTTTTCATATTCATTTCACACATGGGAAGCAGCCATTATTGGGCGCAGAAGCCAAGGAGCACAACATTTACAAGAAACCGGACTTTATTCAAACAGGTACATGGAATTTGGAGGAGAACCCGCCTTGCAATGCCGAAGACAATCTGCGCGCCGGACTCACCGTCATTGAAGCCTGGTTCGGGGGCTACTGAGGGAGTCCTGGATTAGGGGGTGTCCAGACAGCCGGACTATATCCTTTAGCCGGACTGCTGGACTATGAAGATACAAGATTGAAGACTCCGTCCCGTGTCCGGAAGGGACTTTCCTTGGCGTGGAAGGCAAGTTTGGCGATACGGATATGAAGATCTCCTACCATTGTAACCGACTCTATGTAACCCTAACCCTATCCGGTGTCTATATAAACCGGAGGGTTTTAGTCCGTAGGACAATGTACACATCAACAATCATACCATAGGCTAGCTTCTAGGGTTTAGCCTCCTCGATCTCGTGGTAGATCTACTCTTGTACTACCCATATCATCAATATTAATCAAGCAGGACGTAGGGTTTTACCTCCATCGAGAGGGCCCGAACCTGAGTAAAACTTCGTGTCCCTTGCCTCCTGTTACCATCCGGCCTAGACGCACAGTTCGGGACCCCCTACCCGAGATCCGCCGGTTTTGACGCCGACACATGCCGTAGGGTATTACCTCCATAGAGAGGGCCCGAACCTGGGTAAACATCACGTCCCTTCTCTCCTATTACCATCGACCTTAGATGCACAATTCGGGACCCCCTACCCAAGATCCGCCGGTTTTGACACCGACAGGAACCTCGCAAGGTGTCCCTTGCCTTGATCTCTCCGCCCCTCGCGAGCCAGCCTGGTGAGGCCGCCCCCTAGGAGGTCTTGCATCGTCCGCCTCGCGAGGCTTGGTCCCTCGGGAGGGTCTTGAGTGTTTGCCGGTGAAGATGGACCGTACAGGGCCGCTGGTGGAGCCACGCCGCGGGCCGCAGGCAGGCAAGTCTGGGGACTGATACGTCCATTTTGCATCATGCTTTTATATCGATATTTATTGCATTATGGGCTGTTATTACACATTATGTCACAATACCTATGCCTATTCTCTCTTATTTTACAAGGTTTACATAAAGAGGGAGAATGCTGGCAGCTGGGATTCTGGGCTGGAAAGGAGCAAATATTAGAGACCTATTCTGCACAATTCTAAAAGTCCTGAAACTTCACAGAAGATATTTTCCAAATATATAAAAAATACTGAGAGCAAGAACTTCACCAGGGGGGCCACACCCTTCCCATGAGGGTGGGGGGTGCGCCCTACCCCCCAAGGCGCGCCCCTACCTCGTGGGCCCCCTAGTGTCCGTCCGGTGGCCATCTTCTGCTATATGGAGTCTTTCTATGGTAAAAAAATAAAAATCCATCTTCTCGGACGAAACTCCGCCGCCACGAGGCGGAACCTTGGCGGAACCAATCTAGGGCTCTGGCAGAGTTGTTCTGCCGGGGAAACTTCCCTTTCGGAGGGGGAAATCATCGGCATCATCATCACCAACGCTCCTCTCATCAGGAGAGGGTAATCTCCATCAACATCTTCATCAACACCATCTCATCTCAAAACCCTAGTTCATCTCTTGTATCCAATTCCTGTCTCCAAGTCCGGGATTGGTGCTAGTAGGTTGCTAGTAGTGTTAATTACTCCTTGTAGTTGATGCTAGTTGGTTTAATTGGTGGAAGATCATATGTTTAGATCCTATATGCATATTAATGCCACTCTGATTATGAACATGTTTATGCTTTATGAGTAGTTACTTTTGTTCCTGAGGACATGGGAGAAGTCTTGCTATTAGTAGTCATGTGAATTTGGTATTCGTTTGATATTTTGATGAGATGTATGTTATCTCTCCTCTAGTGGTGTTATGTGAACGTCGACTACATGACACTTCACCATTATTTGGTCCTAGAGGAAGGCATTGGGAATTAATAAGTAGATGATGGGTTGCTAGAGTGACAGAAGCTTAAACCCTAGTTTATGCATTGCTTCGTAAGGGGCTGATTTGGATCCATATGTTTCATCCTATGGTTAGGTTTACCTTAATACTTTTGTTGTATTTGCGGATGCTTGGAATAGAGGTTAATCATAAGTGGGATGCTTGTCCAAGTAAGGGCAGTACCCAAGCACCGGTCCACCCACATACCAAATTATCAAAGTACCGAACGCGAATCATATGAACGTGATAAAAACTAGCTTGACGATATTCCCATGTGTCCTCGGGAGTGCTTTACATCTTATAAGAGTTTGTCCAGGCTTGTCCTTTGCTACAAAAAGGATTGGGCCACCTTTCTGCACCTTATTTACTTTTTTTACTTGTTGCTCATTACAAATTATCGTATCACAAAACTATCTGTTACCACTTATTTCAGTACTTGCAGAGAATACCTTGCTGGAAACCGCTTATCATTTCCTTCTGCTCCTCGTTGGGTTCGACACTCTTACTTATCGAAAGGACTATGATAGATCCCCTATACTTGGGGGTCATCAAGAGTCTTTTCTGGCGCCGTTGCCGGGGAGTGAAGCGCCTTTGGTAAGGAAAAAGTTATATAGTGTGCTGAAATTTACTGTCACTTGTTATCATGGAAAGTAATTCTCTGAGGGGCTTGTTCGGGGTATCTTCACCCTGACCAATAGAGCAAAGAGTTGCTCCTCAACCTACTGAAAATTAAAATGAAAATGAAAATGCTTGCTTTGAAGTTCCTTCGGGTATGATAGAAAAACTGCTAGCTAATCCTTTTTTAGGAGATGGAACAAAATATCGTGATAAACATCTGATATATGTGGATCAAGTTTGTGGATTATTTATGCTTGCAGGTGTACCCGGAGATGTTGTTAAGAAGAAGGTCTTCCCCTTATCTTTGAGGGGAGATGCATCGAAATGGTATAGGCTATGTGATGATATGAGGTATTGGAATTACAAACGATTGAAATTGGAATTTCATCAGAAGTTTTATCCTATGCATCTTGTTCATCGTGATCACAATTATATATATAATTTTTGGCCTCGCGAAGGAGAAAGCATCGCTCAATCTTGGGGGAGGCTTAAATCAATGTTATATTCATGCCCCAATCATGAGCTCTCAAGAGAAATGGTTATTCAAAAATTTTATGCCCAGCTTTCTGGTAACAATCGCACCATGCTTGATACTTCTTGTGCTGGCTCTTTTATGATGAAGACTACTGAATTCAAATGGGATTTATTGGAAAGAATTAAACGCAACTCTAAAGATTGGGACCTCGACAATGGTAAGGAGTCAGGTATGACACCTAGTTTTGATTGTGTTAAATCTTTTATGGATACCGATATTTTTCATAAATTTAGCACTAAATATGGACTTGACTCTGAGATAGTAGCTTCTTTATGTGAATCTTTTGCTGCTTATGTTGATCTCCCCAAGGAGAAGTGGTCTAAATATCATCCTCCCATAGAAGTAAAAGTAGCTGCACCTATTAAAGTTGAAGAAAAGACTATTACTTATAATGATCCTATTGTTCCTACTTCTTATGTTGAGAAACCACCTTTCCCTGTTAGGATAAAGGATCATGCTAAATCTTCAACTGTAGTTCGTAAAAGCAATATTAAAACATATACACCTCCTGAGCAAGTTAAAGTTGAACCTAATATTGCTATTGTTAAAGATCTCTTGTCCGATAATATAGATGGGCATGTTATTTATTTCTGTAATGAAACTGCTAGAATTGCTAAACCTCGTGATAAAGATAAACCTAGACCTGTGGTAGGCATGCATGTTATTTTTGTTAGAATAGGAGAGCAATGTTATCATGGCTTATGTGATATGGGTGCTAGTGCTAGTGCAATACCTTATTCTTTATACCAAGAAGTTATGCATGATATTGCACCTGCTGAGATGGAAGATATTGATGTCACAATTAAACTTGCCAATAGAGATACTATTTCACCAATGGGAATCGTTAGAGAAGTTGAAGTCTTGTGTGGGAAAACTAAATATCCTGCTGATTTTCTTGTTCTTGGTTCCCCACAAGATAGCTTTTGTCCCATTATATTGGTAGACCCTTCTTAAACACTGTTAATGCTACCATAGATTGCAAAAGAGATGTTACTATCGGTTTAGATGATATGACTCATGAATTTAATTTTTCTAAATTTAGTAGACAACACCGAGAAGAAGAATTACCTAGTAAGGATGAAATTATTGGTCTTGCTTCTATTGCCGTACCTCCTAGTGATCCTTTAGAACAATATTTGCTAGACCATGAAAATGACATGTTTATGAATGAAAGAAGGGAATTAGATGAAGTATTCTTTAAACAGGAACCTATTCTGAAAAACAATTTACCTGTTGAAATCCTAGGGGATCCTCCTCCACCCAAGGGTGATCCCGTGTTTGAGCTTAAACCGTTACCTGATACTCTTAAATATGCTTATCTTGATGAGAAAAAGATATATCCTATTATTATTAGTGCTAACCTTTCAGAACATGAAGAAGAGAGATTATTGAAAACTCTGAAGAAGCACCGTGCTGCTATTGGGTATACTCTTGATGATCTTAAGGGCATTAGTCCCACTCTATGTCAACATAAAATTAATTTGGAAGAAGATGCTAAACCAGTTCGTGACCATCAACGCCGGCTGAATCCTAAAATGAAAGAAGTGGTAAGAAAGGAGATACCAAAGCTCCTTGAGGCAGGTATAATTTATCCGGTTGCTGATAGTCAATGGGTAAGCCCTGTCCATTGTGTCCCTAAGAAGGGAGGTATTACTATTGTTCCTAATGATAAAGATGAATTGATTCCTCAAAGAATTATTACAGGTTATAGGATGATAATTGATTTCCGCAAATTAAATAAGGCTACTAAAAAGATCATTACCCCTTACCTTTTATCGATCAAATGCTAGAAAGATTATCTAAACATACACATTTTTTCTTTCTAGATGGTTATTCTGGTTTCTCTCAAATACCTGTGTCAACCAAAGATGTTTCAAAGACTACTTTTACATGCCCTTTTGGTACTTTTGCTTATAGACGTATGCCTTTTGGTTTATGTAATGCACCTGCTACCTTTCAAAGATGCATGATGGCTATATTCTCTGACTTTTGTGAAAAGATTTGTGAGGTTTTCATGGACGACTTTTCCGTCTATGGATCTTCTTTTGATGATAGCTTGAGCAACCTTGATCGAGTTTTGCAGAGATGCGAAGAAACTAATCTTGTCTTGAATTGGGAAAAGTGCCACTTTATGGTTAATGAAGGTACTGTCTTGGGTCATAAAGTTTCTGAAAGAGGTATTGAAGTTGATAAAGCCAAGGTTGATGCTATTGAAAAGATGCCATGTCCCAAGGACATCAAAGGTATAAGAAGCTTCCTTGGTCATGCCGGTTTTTATAGGAGGTTCATTAAGGACTTCTCAAAAATCTCTCGGCCTCTGACTAATTTATTACAAAAAGATATACCATTTGTCTTTGATGATGATTGTGTAGAAGCATTTGAAATACTTAAGAAAGCATTGATCTCTGCACCTATTGTTCAGCCACCTGATTGGAATTTACCCTTTGAAATTATGTGTGATGCTAGTGATTATGTTGTAGGTGATGTTCTAGGACAAAGAGTTGATAAGAAACTAAATGTTATTCAATATGCTAGTAAAACTCTATACAATGCTCAAAGAAATTATGCAACTACTGAAAAAGAATTCTTAGCAGTTGTATTTGCTTGTGATAAGTTTAGACCTTACATTGCTGATTCTAAAGTAACTATTCACACTGATCATGCTGCTATTAAATATCTTATGGAAAGAAACATGCTAAACTAGACTTATTAGATGGGTTCTCTTGCTACAAGAATTTGATTTGCATATTGTTGATAGAAAAGGAGCTGAGAACCCCGTTGCAGACAACTTATCTAGGTTAGAAAATGTGCTTGATGACCCACGACCTATTGATGACAGCTTTCCTGATGAGCAATTAAATGTCATAAATGCTTCTCATACTGCCCCACGGTATGCTGATTATGCTAATTACATTGTTGCTAAGTTTATACCACCTAGTTTCACATACCAGCAAAAGAAAAAGTTCTTCTATGATTTGAGGCATTACTTTTGGGATGACCCACATCTTTATAAAGAAGGAGTAGATGGTGTTATTAGACGTTGTGTACCTGAGCATGAACAAGAATAGATCCTACGTGAGTGTCACTCCAAAGCTTATGGAGGACACCATGCTGGAGATAGAACTGCACATAAGGTACTGCAATCTGGTTTTTATTAGCCTACTCTCTTCAAGGATGCCCGTAAGTTTGTCTTATCTTGTGATGAATGTTAAAGAATTGGTAATATCAGTAGACATCAAGAAATGCCTATGAATTATTCACTTGTTATTGAACCATTTTATGTTTGGGGCCTTGACTATATGGGACCTTTTCCTTCCTCTAATGGATATACACATATTTTAGTTGCTGTTGATTACGTTACTAAGTGGGTAGAAGCTATTCCAACTAGTAGTGCTGATCATAACACTTCTATTAAAATGCTTAAAGAAGTTATTTTTCCAACATTTGGAGTCCCTAGATATTTAATGACTAATGGTGGTTCACATTTTATTCATGGTGCTTTCCGTAAAATGCTTGCTAAATATGATGTTAATCATAGAATTGCATCTCCTTATCACCCTCAGTCTAGCGGTCAAGTAGAATTGAGTAATAGAGAACTCAAATCAATTTTGCAAAAGATTGTTAATAGGTCTAGAAATAATTGGTCCAAGAAACTTGATGATGCATTATGGGCCTATAGAACTGCATATAAAAATCCTATGGGTATGTCTCCGTATAAAATGGTCTATGGAAAAGCATGTCACTTACCTCTCGAACTAGAACACAAGGCTTATTGGGCTATTAAAGAACTTAATTATGATTTTAAACTTGCTGGTGAGAAGAGATTATTTGATATTAGCTCACTTGATGAATGGAGAACCCAAGCCTACGAAAATGCCAAGTTGTTTAAAGAAAAAGTTAAAAGATGGCATGAAAAAAGGATACAAAAGCGTGAGTTTAATGTAGGTGACTATGTATTGCTATACAACTCTCGTTTAAGACTTTTTGCAGGAAAACTTCTCTCTAAATGGGAAGGTCCTTACGTTATCGAGGAGGCCTACCATTCCGGTGCTATAAAAATCAACAACTTCGAAGGCACAAATCCGAAGGCGGTGAATGGTCAAAGAATTAAACATTATATCTCAGGTAATCCCATAAATGTTGAAACCAATGTTATTGAAACCGTAACCCCGGACGAATACATAAGGGACACTTTCCAGAACGTTTCAGACTCCAAAAAGGAATAGGTATGTGGTACGGTAAGTAAACTGACTCCAAAACAGTTTTTAAGGCAATATTTCTCCGTTTTGGAATATTTAGAACAATAGAAGAATAAGCAGCAGTCCAGGAAGGACACGAGGGCTCCACAAGGGTGGAGGGCGCGTCCTACCCTACTGGGCACGCCCCCTACCTTGTGGGCACCTCGTGTGCTCTCCGGACTCCGTTTTCATACACAACACATATTTTGGTCGGTAAAAATTCATTATATAATCTCCTGGGGGTTTTGACTCCCGTATCACGCAAAAATATCCTGTATTTGTTTCGAGCTGTTGCTGCTGCAGATTAGAGCATGATGTCTTCGCAAGAATCGGTCGGGGAGAGCCGGGTGTCTCATCCGGCACCCAGATCAACAACAAATGATCATGTTGACCCCTTTGGGCCAGAAACGGAGGAAGAGATGGAGGCTGATTTGAAGAGGATAGATGCTATGGAAGAGGACCAAGAAGTCACTTCCCGCCTCCAAGCTGGATTCACAATGGGAGAACTGCAGAGCTCAGCTATTCCAAACTCGGTTATCCCTTCCAATGTTAGATTTCTTTCTTACGAGAATATGAAAAAGAGTGTCACTGGTTCTCCCGCAGCTATGCAGCACCCTTGGGTGCAGGGAGCTTTGGCTGTTACAGGAAAACTCCGAAAGGAAATAATGGACCTCAAGCAGCAAGTCAACAAGCTTGAGGAGGAGAACTGTATCTTGAGGGGCATCATCGCCAAGAATATCACATCACCATCCCCGAAAAGAGAGACATAATCATCTGGGTATGGGCACTCCACTTGGCAACTGCCAAGCTTAGGGGAGTGCCCCAGTATCGTATCACCATCACTTTTATCTTTACTGTTTTTCTTAGTTCGATCCTTTTGGTAATATCTTGATCTAGTAGAAGAAAAGTTCTTAGTATGATCTAGTTGTGAGTTTTGCTTTATTATCCTTCTATGTAATCGAGTCCGTGAGCTATATAATAAAGATTAATGTTGAGTCAAGGGCTTAATTATTTTGCCATGATCCTAGAGGAATAAAAGAAAAGAGAAAGAAATAAAAAGAAACAAAGAGATCATATGAGTCTTATGGAGAGTAATGAGCTCACATAGAAAGAGTATGATGAATAAAAGTTGTTGAGGGTTGACAAACACTGTTTTGGTCATCATTGCAATTAGTAGGAAGTAATAAAGAAAGAGAGGTCTTCACATATAAATATACTATCTTGGACATCTTTTATGATTGTGAGCACTCATTAAAATATGACATGCTAAAGAGTTGACATTGGACAAGAAAGACAACGTAATGGGTTATGTTTTCTTACATCTGAGATAAATTATATTGTCTTGGATCTTCCAACATGATGAGCTTGCCTTTCCCCCTCATGCTAGCCAAATTCACTGCACCAAGTAGAGATACTACTTGTTCTTCCAAATACCCTTAAACCAGTCTTGCCATAAGAGTCCACCATATCTATCTATGGATTGAGTAAGATCCATCAAGTAAGTTGTCATCGATGCAAGCAATAAAAATTGCTCTCTAAATATGTATGATTGATTGGTGTGGAGGAAATAAACTTTCTACGAGCGTGTGATATGGAAGTAATAAAAGCAACAAACTGCATAATAAAGGTCCATATCACAAGTGGCAATATAAAGTGACGTTCTTTCGCATTAAGATTTTGTGCATCCAACCATAAAAGCGCATGACAACCTCTACTTCCCTCTGCGAAGGGCCTATCTTTTACTTTTATCTCTTACAATGCATAAGAGTCATGGTGATCCTCACCCTTCCTTTTTTACATTTTATCCTTTGGCAAGCACAATATGTTGGAAAGATCCTGGTATATATGGCTAATTGGATGTGAGTTTTCATGAACTATTACTGTTGACATTACCCTTGAGGTAAAACATTGGGAGGCAAAACTATAAGCCCCTATCTTTCTCTGTGTCCGATTAAAACTCCATACCCATAAGTATTGCGTGAGTGTCAGCAATTGTGAAAGATTATATGATAGTTGAGTATGTGGACTTGCTGAAAAGCTCTTATACATTGACTCTTTCCTATGTTATGATAAATTGCAATTGCTTCAATGACTGAGATTGCAGTTTGTTAGTTTTCAATGAAGTTTAGGATTCATACTTGATATTGTGATTGAATTGTTACTCTAGCATTAGATATTATATGACAAAGAATTATATAAGTTGTTGTTCTAAGAATGATCATGATGCCCTCATGTCCGTATTTTATTTTTATCGACACCTCTATCTCTAAACATGTGGACATATTTTTTGATTTCGGCTTTTCGCTTGACGACAAGCGAGGTCTAAGCTTGGGGGAGTTGATACGTCCATTTTGCATCCTGCTTTTATATCGATATTTATTGCATTATGGGCTGTTATTACACATTATGTCACAATACTTATGCCTATTCTCTCTTATTTTACAAGGTTTACATAAAGAGGGAGAATGCAGACAGTTGGGATTCTGGGCTGGAAAAGGAGCAAATATTAGAGACCTATTCTGCACAACTCCAAAAGTCCTGAAACTTCACGGAAGATGTTTTCCAAATATATAAAAAATACTGAGAGCAAGAACTTCACAAGGGGGCCACACCCTTCCCACGAGGGTGGGGGGCGCGCCCTACCCCCCAAGGTGCACCCCCTACCTCGTGGGCCCCCTGGTGGCCCTCCGGTGGCCATCTTATGCTATATAGAGTCTTTCTATGGGAAAAAAAATAAAAAGCCATCTTCTCGGACGAAACTCCGCCGCCACGAGGCGGAACCTTGGCGGAACCAATCTAGGGCTCTGGCGGAGCTGTTCTACCGGGGAAACTTCCCTCCCGGAGGGGGAAATCATCGCCATCGTCATCGCCAACGCTCCTCTCATCGGGAGAGGGCAATCTCCATCAACATCTTCATCATCACCATCTCATCTCAAAACCCTAGTTCATCTCTTGTATCCAATTCTTGTCTCCAAGTCCGGGATTGGTGCTAGTAGGTTGCTAGTAGTGTTAATTACTCCTTGTAGTTGATGCTAGTTGGTTTAATTGGTGGAAGATCATATGTCCAGATCCTATATGCATATTAATGCCCCTCTGATTATGAACATGTTTATGCTTTGTGAGTAGTTACTTTTGTTCCCGTGGACATGGGAGAAGTCTTGCTATTAGTAGTCATGTGAATTTGGTATTCGTTCGATATTTTGATGAGATGTATGTTGTTTCTCCTCTAGTGGTGTTATGTGAACGTCGACTACATGACACTTCACCATTATTTGGGCCTAGAGGAAGGCATTGGGAAGTAATAAGTAGATGATGGGTTGCTAGAGTGATAGAAGCTTAAACCCTAGTTTATGCGTTGCTTCGTAAGGGGCTGATTTGGATCCATATGTTTCATGCTATGGTTAGGTTTACCTTAATACTTTTGTTGTATTTGCGGATGCTTGCAATAGAGGTTAATCATGAGTGGGATGCTTGTCCAAGTAAGGGCAGTACCCAAGCACCGGTCCACCCACATACCAAATTATCAAAGTACCGAACGCGAATCATATGAACGTGATGAAAACTAGCTTGACGATATTCCCATGTGTCCTCGGGAGCGCTTTACATCTTATAAGAGTTTGTGCAGGCTTGTCCTTTGCTACAAAAAGGATTGGGCCACCTTGCTGCACCTTATTTAATTTTGTTACTTGTTGCTCGTTACAAATTATCTTATCACAAAACTATCTGTTACCACTTATTTCAGTACTTGCAGAGAATACCTTGCTGGAAACCACTTATCATTTCCTTCTGCTCCTCGTTGAGTTCGACACTCTTACTTATTGAAAGGACTATGATAGATCCCCTATACTTGTGGGTCATCAGGGACCCTCGTTCCCAGAATGCCGACAGTAGCCCCCGGGCCCAAGGCGCGCTCGGGCTTGGCTTCGAGGCGAAGCCAAAGGGCAAGTGCGGAGCGCCGTGGGCCCCAACAGCTTGCGGCCACGGTTGGCGCGTGGCGACTGATTGGACGTGGGCGTCTCCGCTTCCCCACGCTGCCTCGACAATTGCCCGACTTGACGAGTCCTTGCTGCATGCAAGAAAGATTATTATTACCTTAGATCGTGGAGGCCGGCGGTTGGTCTCCCCTTGGCTATAAATGGGAAGAGGGGGTGGAGCCCCTGCCACCCATCTTATTCCCTTGCTTATCCCGCTCCTTCTTCTTCCTCGCTTCACTACTTGCTGCATCGACCATGGCGCCGATACGGAGGTTCTCGGCCACGGAAAAGGGAAAGACTCCCCTTAACGAGCCCGAGCAACTTCCACCGAAGAAGAGGTTGTCTCATTGCCACAACATAGTCGTGAGGCCGGAAGTGTCGCGGCCATGGTACGAGCGGCCACCTCGGGGGTATCCGTTGCCCTTGTACGCCCAAGCTGTGGGGTCCGGAGGGAGGGGCGACAAGCACCTCCGCCCGCTCCAGGGCATGGTCGTCGTGCCGCGGTGACGCACGCCGTCGCCCCAGGGGTCCATGCCGTGGACTCCTCGCACGAATTCATGCTGTGGGCGGCGATGCCGCCGCGCACTTGGATTCACTTCCTGCAGTTCTTCGCCGCTGAGGGGGCCCCTCGAGCTTTGGTTGTAGCACGCCGACTGCGATGCCCCGGCGACTGGAGCGGAGGTTGAAGCCGTCTCCTCTGGAAAGATCTTCATGACTCGTGGGTGGGGCGAGGACGCCCGAGTCTGCCACGCGGAAGGCGCCCTCACCATCCACTTTAGGTACGACGGCGCCTCCACGATGTTCTTCAAGGTTTTCGACGAGGAAGGCCGCCGCATGGAGTGCTACCCTGAAGGGGGTCGTCAGGACGGCGCAGCGGCCAATGCCAAGCCTACCGCTGGGCTCGCCAGCAGCTCCTCCAGTGTTAGTGGTGACTCCTGGTGGTCCAGTGACTCTCCCGAGCTCATCCAGACTCCAGAGACAAGTGACAACTGCTATGTTCCCCCGAGCTCCCGCCGGACCCGGTGCAAGGCTGCAGCGTCCGGCCGCCGCCATTGCTGATCTGGATGGGGTTGGCACCGGCCTGCGGAGGCCCACTATTGATGATGGCATCGGCGACGTTCGGCGCGTGTAGATAGAGCTCCTAGGAACTCCCTTCTTTCTTGTTCCCTGCAAGGAATTGAAACGGACCCCATGGGGGCATGTAAAGGGTTTGTGATGTCTTTTGTTGATATTATCCTTTTCATGAAAATTTGCAAACGCATGTCCTGCTAAGGCTCGGTCTCCCCTTTCCAATCCCGCGGTAGCTTGGTGCTCTACGCTGACAGGTCTTGGTCCCCAGGAAGGCTGCAGCCGTCACTGGTATGCCAGGTCGCGATGCCGTGATCAAGGCCAGGAGGTGAGCGGCCCGAGGTCCAGTAAGAGCTCATGAGGCACGATGCTCAAGAGGTCCCCTTTAGCGCGCAAGCAGCTACCTGAGGATGGGAAATGGAGGCGATGCTGCCGCAGCAGGGCAGCGAAAGGTGAGGGTCTTATGCCGTAGCGCTGGGTTGATCCTGGCGCGAGAATTATCTTGGCATTCCGGAGCTGGTTCCTCGTGTTGCGCCAGACTTGTGCGTCGGCCGCTGTTGGGTAGCTAGGTTAGGCCCGTGTGAGCCTCCCCATCTTCTCCATGCTCTTTTGTGTGCTCTACGTCCTCAGGTCCCAGCCCTTGAGCGGGCTCAGGCGACGCTGGTATGCCAGGTCGCGATGCCGTGGTCAAGGCCAGGGGGTGAGGGCTGGAGAGCCAGTAAGAGCTCCTGAGTCGCGATGCTCAGGAGCCTCCCTTTTAACGCGCAAGTGAATTGCATGGGAGAAAAGAGAGAGAGAGAGACTGCAGTACCGCCCGCTGTAGTCCTTGGGGGGTTCCTGCAAGTTAGCGCGAGGAAGGGCACAAATTGCCATGGTGATTGCTGGTCCGCCACTGGTTTCTTCACAAGGAGGTGAAGGCACTGAGGGTCTGGTGAGGTGACGTGCGCTGGCGTGCCGCGAGCTAGAGCTCGGCCGCTCAGATTTGTCAGCATTGCAGGGATGGACCCGAGCGCAAGCGCCGTGCCGGCATGAGAGGTTCCCGTGGCGGGCAATAATCAAGCAGGCAGTGATGACCACAGATAGATTATGCATGAAAAGCGAACTAGCTTAGGTAAATGCAAGAACGATACATGATACTGGGTCAGACCCGAGCGGCCTGGAGATGATGCAGCCCGAGGGGCGCCCCCAGCAAGGTGAACTAGAGATGCAAGCGGATACATGACGTAGGGACAGACCCACGCGTCCTAGGAATGATGCAGCCCAGGGGCTGATACGTCTCCAACGTATCTATAATTTTTGATTGCTCCATGCTATATTATCTACTGTTTTGGACATTATT
The DNA here is from genome assembly GCF_002162155.2 of Triticum dicoccoides. Classification (NCBI taxonomy): domain Eukaryota; kingdom Viridiplantae; phylum Streptophyta; class Magnoliopsida; order Poales; family Poaceae; genus Triticum; species Triticum dicoccoides. The sequence continues at coordinate 437,192,523 of NC_041386.1, forward strand.
GGGCTTTATTATCCACTTTTATATTATTTTTGGGACTAACCCATTAACCGGAGGCCCAGCCCAGAATTGCTGTTTTTTGCCTCTTTTAGGGTTTCGAAGAAAAGGAATATCAAACGGAGTCCAAACGGAATGAAACCTTCGGGAACGTGATTTTCTCAACAAACAAGACCCGGGAGACTTGGACCCTACGTCAAGACACAAAAGAGGAGGCTATGAGGTAGGGGGCGCGCCTACCCCCCCTCCAGGCGCGCCCTCCTCCCTCGTGGGTCCCTTGTTGCTCCACCGATGTACTCCTTCCTCCTATATATACCTACGTACCCCCAAACGATCATATACGGAGCCAAAAACCTAATTCCACTGCCGCAACTTTCTGTATCCACAAGATCCCATCTTGGGGCCTGTTCTGGAGCTCCCCCGGAGGGGGCATCGATCACGGAGGGCTTCTACATCAACACCATAGCTTCTTCGATGAAGTGTGAGTAGTTTACCTCAGACCTTCGGGTCCATAGTTAGTAGCTAGATGGCTTCTTCTCTCTTTTTGGATCTCAATACAATGTTCTCCCCCTCTCTTGTGGAGAACTATTCAATGTAATCTTCTTTTTGCGGTGTGTTTGTTGAGACCGATGAATTGTGGGTTTATGATCAAGTCTATCTATGAATAATATTTGAATTTTCTCTGAATTCTTTTATGTATGATTGGTTATCTTTGCAAGTCTCTTCGAATTATCAGTTTCGTTTGGCCTACTAGATTGATCTTTCTTGCAATGGGATAAGTGCTTAGCTTTGGGTTCAATCTTGCGGTGTCCTTTCCTAGTGACAGTACGTGCAGCAAGGCACGTATTGTATTGTTGCCATCGAGGATAACAAGATGGGGTTTTCATCATATTGCATGAGTCTATCCCTCTACATCATGTCATCTTGCTTAAGGTGTTACTCTGTTTTTAACTTAATACTCTAGATGCATGCTGGATAGCGGTCGATGAGTGGAGTAATAGTAGTAGATGCAGGCAGGAGTCGGTCTACTTGTCTCGGACGTGATGCCTATATACATGATCATACCTAGATATTCTCATAACTATGCTCAATTCTGTCAATTGCTCAATAGTAATTTGTTCACCCACCGTAGAATACTTATGCTCTCGAGAGAAGCCACTAGTGAAACCTATGGCCCCCGGGTCTATCTTTTTCATATTAATCTCCTACTACTTAGTTATTTCCTTTGCTTTTTAATTTGCCTTTATTTTACTTTTCATCTTTATCACAAAAATACCAAAAAAATTATCTTATCATATCTATCAGATCTCACTCTCGTAAGTGGCCGTGTAGGGATTGAAAACCCCTATTCGCGTTGGTTGCGAGGATTTTTTTGTTTTGTGCAGGTACGAGGGACTCACGCATAGCCTCCTACTGGATTGATACCTTGGTTCTCAAAAACTAAGGGAAATACTTACTCTACTTTGCTGCATCATCCCTTCCTCTTTGAGGAAAACCAACTCAGTGCTCAAGAGGTAGCAAGAAGGATTTCTGGCGCCGTTGCCAGGGAGCTCTACGCAAAAGTCGACATACCAAGTACCCATCACATACCCTTATCTCCCGCATTACATTATTTGTCATTTGCCTCTCGTTTTCCTCTCCCCCACTTCACCCTTGCCGTTTTATTCTCCCTCTCTCTCTATCCTCCCTCTCTTTCTCTATTTGCCTCTTTTTGCCCGCTTGCTTTTTGTTTGCTTGTGTGTTAGTTTGCTTGCTTGTCACGATGGCTCAAGATAATACTAAATTGTGTGACTTCACCAATACCAACAATAATGATTTTATTAGCACTCCGACTGCTCCTCTTACCGATGCTGAATCTTGTAAAATTAATACCGCTTTCCTGAATCTTGTCATGAAAGATCCGTTTTCCGGCCTTCCTAGTGAAGATGCCGCTACCCATCTAAATAGCTCCGTTGATTTGTGTGACATGCAAAAGAAGAAAGATGTGGATAATGATATTGTTAAATTGAAGCTATTTCCTTTTTCACTTAGAGATCGTGCTAAAGCTTGGTTTTCGTCTTTGCCTAAAAATAGTATTGATTCATGGAACAAGTGCAAAGATGCTTTTATCTCTAAGTATTTTCCTCACGCTAAGATCATCTCTCTTAGAAACGATATTATGAATTTTAAGCAACTTGATCATGAACATGTTGCACAAGCTTTGGAGAGAATGAAACTAATGATACGTAATTGCCCTACTCATGGTTTAAATTTGTGGATGATTTTACAAAAATTTTATGCGGGATTGAATTTTGCTTCTAGAAATCTTTTAGATTCGGCCGCGGGAGGCACTTTTATGGAAATCACTTTAGGAGAAGCTACTAAACTCCTAGATAATATTATGGTTAATTATTCTCAATGGCATACTGAAAGATCTACAAATAAAAAAGTGCATGCGATAGAAGAAATTAATGTTTTGAGTGGAAAGATGGATGAACTTATGAAATTATTTGCTAATAAGAGTGTTTCTTCTGATCCTAATGATATGCCCTTGTCTACTTTGATTGAGAATAATAATGAATCTATGGATGTGAATTTTGTTGGTAGGAACAATTTTGGTAACAACGTGTATAGAGGAAATTTTAATCCTAGGCCTTATCCTAGTAATCCCTCTAATAATTATGGTAATTCCTACAACAATTCCTATGGAAATTATAATAATATGCCCTCTGATTTTTAATCTAATATTAAAGAATTTATTACCTCATAAAAGAATTTTAATGCTTTGATTGAAGGAAAATTGCTTAAGATTGATGAATTGGCTAGGAACGTTGATAGAATTTCTCTTGATGTTGATTATTTGAAACTTAGATCTATTCCACCTAAGCATGATATCAATGAGTCTCTCAAAGCCATGAGAATTTCCATTGATGAGTGCAAAGAAAGAACCGCTAGGATGCATGCTAAGAAAGATGCCTTTATAAGAGCGTGTTCTCCTAGTTCCTATGAAAACAATGATGAAGATCTAAAAGTTATTGATGTGTCCCCTATTAAATCTTTGTTTTGCAATATGAATCTTGATAATGATGGGACTGAATTGATCCACCTTACCTAGAAGGCATTCCAAGAATTCAGAATTTTTTGATCTTGATGCTAAAATTGATAAAAGTGGGATTGAAGAAATTAAAACCCTAGATGTTGCTAAACCCACTATTATGGATTTCAAGGAATTTAACTATGAAATTGCTCTTTGATTGATTTTATTTCCTTGTTGCAATTCGTGCTAAATTCTCCTCATGCTTATAGTCAAAATAAAGCGTTTACTAAACATATCATTGATGCCTTGATGCAATCTTATGAAGAAAAACTTGAATTGGAAGTTTCTATCCCTAGAAAACTTTATGATGAGTGGGAACCAACTATTAAAATTAAAATTAAAGATCATGAATGCTATTCTTTATGTGATTTGGGTGCTAGTGTTTCCACGACCCCAAAGACTTTGTGTGATTTGTTAGGTTTCCGTGATTTTGATGATTGCTCTCTAAACTTGCACCTTGCAGATTCCACTATTAAGAACCCTATGGGAAGAATTAATGATGTTCTTATTGTTGCAAATAGGAATTATGTATCCGTATATTTTATTGTTCTTGATATAGATTGCAATTCTTCATGTCCTATTATTCTTGGTAGACCTTTCCTTAGAACGATTGGTGCAATTATTGATATGAAGGAAGGAAATATTAGATTCTAATTTCCATTAAGGAAAGGCATGGAACACTTTCCTAGAAAAAAAATTAAATTACCTTATGAATCTATTATGAGAGCCACTTATGGATTGCCTACCAAAGATGGCAATACCTAGATCTATCCATGCTTGTTATGCCTAGCTAGGGGCGTTAAACGATAGCACTTGTTGGGAGGCAACCCAATTTTATTTTTATTCCTTGAGTTTTGATCCTATTTAGTAATAAATAATTTATCTTGCCTCTGTTTTGGTTGTGTTTTTTTGTTTAATTAGTGTTTGTGCCAAGTAGAACCGTTGGGAAGACTTGGGGAAAGTCTTGTTACACTTGTTGTAAAAAACAGAAACTTTAGCACTCACGAGAACTACTGCCATTTTTATTTGTGGAGTGATATTTAGTTAATTCTTTTTGAAGATGATTAATAGATAAATTCCTCACGTCGATCAATTTATTTTAGAATTTTTGGAGTTCCAGATCTTGCGCTAGCTACATATTACTACAGATTGTTCTGTTTTTGACAGATTCTGTTTTTCGTGTGTTGTTTGCTTATTTTGATGAATCTATGGCTAGTAAAATAGTTTATAAACCATAGAGAAGTTGGAATACAGTAGGTATAAAACCAATATAAATAAAGAATGAGTTCATTAGAGTACCTTGAAGTGGTCTTTTATTTTCTTTCGCTAACGGAGCTCACGAGATTTTCTACTTTAAGTTTTGTGTTGTGAAGTTTCCAAGTTTTGGGTAAAGATTTGATGGATTATGGAACAAGGAGTGGAAAGAGACTAAGATTGGGGATGCCTATGTCACCCCCAAGATACTCTAAGGACACCTAAAAGCCAAATATTGGGGATGCCCCGGAAGGCATCCCCTCTTTCGTCTACTTCTATCGGTAACTTTACTTGGAGCTATATTTTTATTCACCACATGATATGTGTTTTGCTTGGAGCGTCTTGTATGATTTGAGTATTTATTTTTTAGTTTACCACAATCATCCTTGCTGTATACACCTTTTGAGAGAGCCATACATGATTTGTAATTTGTTAGAATACTCTATGTGCTTCGCTTATATCTTTTGAGTTATATAGTTTTGCTCTAGTACTTCTCTTATATATTTTAGAGCACGGTGGTGGATTTGTTTTATAGAAACTATTGATCTCTCATGCTTCACTTAGATTATTTTGAGAGTCTTAAATAGCATGGTAATTTGCTTAAAGTCTTAATATGCTTGGTATACAAGATTAATAATAAAACTTTCTTATGAGTGTGTTGAATACTATGAGAAGTTTGATACTTGATAATTGTTTTGAGATATAAAGATGGTGATATTAAACTTATGCTAGTTGAGTAGTTGTGAATTTGAGAAATACTTGTGTTAAAGTTTGTGATTCCCGTAGCATGCACGTATGGTGAACCGTTATGTGATGAAGTCGGAGCATGATTTATTTATTGATTGTCTTCCTTATGAGTGGCAGTCGGGGACGAGCGATGGTCTTTTCCTACCAATCTATCCCCCTAGGAGCATGCGCGTAATACTTTGCTTTGATAACTTGTAGATTTTTGCAATAAGTATATGAGTTATTTATGACTAATGTTGAGTCCATGGATTATACGCAATACTCTCACCCTTCCACCTTTGCTACCCTCTCTAATACCGCGCACCTTTCGCTGGTATCATACACCCACCATATACCTTCCTCAAAACAACCACCATACCTACCTATTATGGCATTTCCATAGCCATAACGAGATATATTGCCATGCAACTTTCCACCGTTCCGTTTATCATGACACACTCCATCATTGTCATATTGCTTAGCATGATCATGTAGTTGACATCGTATTTGTGATAAAGCCACCATTCATAATTCTTTCATACGTGTCACTCTTGATTCATTCCATATCCCAGTACACCGCCGGAGGCATTCATATAGAGTCATATTTTGTTCTAAGTGTCGAGTTGTAATTCTTGAGTTGCAAGAAAAATAAAAGTGTGATGATCATCATTATTAGAGCATTGTCCCAGTGAGGAAAGGATGATGGACACTATGATTCCCCCACAAGTCGGGATGAGACTCCGGACGAAAAAAAGAGAAAGAAAAGAGGCCAAAAAGAGAGAGAGAAAAGGCCCAAATAAAAAAATGAGAGAAAAAGAGAGAAGGGACAATGTTACTATCCTTTTACCACACTCGTGCTTCAAAGTAGCACCATGATATTCATAGTAGAGAGTCTCTCATGTTATCACTTTCATATACTAGTGGGAATTTTTTATTATAGAACTTGGCTTGTATATTCCAATGATGGGCTTCCTCAAAATGCCCTAGGTCTTCATGATCAAGAAAGTTGCATGCACACCCACTTAGTTTCCTTTTGAGCTTTCATATACTTATAGCTCTAGTGCATCCGTTGCATGGCAATCCCTACTCACTCACATTGATATCTATTGATGGGCATCTTCATAGCCCGTTGATATGCCTAGTTGATGTGAGACTATCTTCTCCCTTTTTTTCTTCTCCAAAACCACCATTCTATTCCACCTATAGTGCTATATCCATGGCTCACGCTCATGTATTGTGTGCAGATTGAAAAAGTTTTGAGAAAGTCAAAAGTATGAAACAATTGCTTGGCTTGTCATCGGGGTTGTGCATGATTTAAATATTTTATGTGGTGAAGATGGAGCATAGCCAGACTATATGATGTTGTAGGGATAACTTTCTTTGGCCATGTTCTTTTGAGAAGACATAATTGCTTTGTTAATATGCTTGAAGTATTATTATTTTTATGTCAATATGAACTTTTGTCTTGAATCTTTCGGATCTGAATATTCATACCATAATTAAGAAGAATTACATTAAAATTATGCCAAGTAGCACTCCACATCAAAAATTCCGTTTTTATCATTTACCTACTCGAGGACGAGCAGGAATTAAGCTTGGGGATGCTTGATACGTCTCCAACGTATCTATAATTTTTGATTACTCCATGCTATATTATCTACTGTTTTGGACATTATTGGGCTTTATTATCCACTTTTATATTATTTTTGGGACTAACCTATTAACCGGAGGCCCAGCCCAGAATTGTTGTTTTTTGCCTGTTTTAGGGTTTCAAAGAAAAGGAATATCAAACGGAGTCCAAACGGAATGAAACCTTCGGGAACGTGATTTTCTCAACAAACAAGACCCGGGAGACTTGGACCCTACGTCAAAACACAAAAGAGGAGGCCATGAGGTAGGGG
>NC_041386.1:437199735-437237498 GCF_002162155.2 Triticum dicoccoides
ACCCTCCACCCTCGTGGGTCCCCTGTTGCTCCATCGACGTACTCCTTCCTCCTATATATACCTACGTACCCCCAAACGATCAGATACGGAGCCAAAAACCTAATTTCACTGCCGCAACTTTCTGTATCCACAAGATCCCATCTTGGGGCCTGTTTCGGAGCTCCGCCGGAGGGGGCATCGATCACGGAGGGCTTCTACATCAACACCATAGCCTCTCTGATGAAGTGTGAGTAGTTTACCTCAGACCTTTGGGTCCATAGTTAGTAGCTAGATGGCTTCTTCTCTCTTTTTGGATCCCAATACAATGTTCTCCCCCTCTCTTGTGGAGAACTATTCGATGTAATCTTCTTTTTGCGGTGTGTTTGTTGAGACCGATGAATTGTGGGTTTATGATCAAGTTTATCTATGAATAATATTTGAATTTTCTCTGAATTCTTTTATGTATGATTGATTATCTTTGCAAGTCTCTCTGAATTATTCGTTTGGTTTGGCCTACTAGATTGATCTTTCTTGCAATGGGAGAAGTGCTTAGCTTTGGGTTCAATCTTGCGGTGTCCTTTCCTAGTGACAGTAGGGGCGGCAAGGCACGTATTGTATTGTTGCCATCGAGGATAACAAGATGGGGTTTTCATCATATTGCATGATTCTATCCCTCTACATCATGTCATATTGCTTAAGGCATTACTCTATTTTTAACCTAATACTCTAGATGCATGCTGGATAGCGGTCGATGCGTGGAGTAATAGTAGTAGATGCAGGCAGGAGTCGGTCTACTTGTCTCGGACGTGATGCCTATATACATGATCATACCTAGATATTCTCATACCTATGCTCAATTCTGTCAATTGCTCAACAGTAATTTGTTCACCCACCGTAGAATACTTATGCTCTCGAGAGAAGCCATTAGTGAAACCTATGGCCCCCGGGTCTATCTTTTTCATATTAATCTCCTACTACTTAGTTATTTCCTTTGCTTTTTTACTTTGCCTTTATTTTACTTTTCATCTTTATCACAAAAATACCAAAAATATTATCTTATCATATCTATCAAATCTCACTCTCGTAAGTGGCCGTGTAGGGATTGACAACCCCTATTCGCGTTGGTTGCGAGGATTTATTTGTTTTGTGCACGTACGAGGGACTCGCGCGTAGCCTCCTACTGGATTGATACCTTGGTTCTCAAAAACCGAGGGAAATACTTATCCTACTTTGCTGCATCATCCCTTCCTCTTCGGGGAAAACCAACGCAGAGCTCAAAAGGTAGCAGGGGCGCTCCTAGCTAAATTAACTTGGAAAATGTCACCTGGTTTGGTTGTCGAAGGAGTGTTGGGGTAGCTGAAGACATGTGGCGAAGAAGTCGCTCCTCATGAGCCATCAAGACCCAGAGCCTCGGGAGGCTCTGGAGGCTCAGGTGGCCTCCTGAGGACCGTATCCATCTCCGCCAGGACTACATGATGCATGGCCTCCTGACCTGCCAGGATGCTCCGCAGGTTGCGCTGGGAGGTGGCCGCCATGCTCGGCAGGCCGAATGGCATGCGAACATAGCTGTGAGGTGGACCCTCACACCGTCCAACACGCAAAGGCCAGAAGCGCTCCTGAGATGCACCCCTGTTGAGCCGTGGGATGTCGATGCAGACGCGCAGCTCACGACCCTCGCCTGGATGGGGAGCAGCGCCAGGTGGACGGTGGTCGTCGCGTATTGCTCTTGCTTCCTGAAGCTCCTGAGTGGCCTTGACGATAAATTCCTGAGCACCGGGCGCCCCTCGCTCGGAGTCCTCCTGAGGGAAATGTGTCATGAAGCACGCCTCCACGTGGTGCCCGAGCTCCTCTCTCGTGATGTTGGCCAGGTCTGAGGCCCTCCAGAAGAGAGCCCCCGAGCCCTGCCCGAGGAGGACGCCGGGCGCGCCAGGCGCGGGCACCGATCCTGAGGTGGCGCCGCTGGAGGCGCCGCTCCCCTGAGGCTCAGCACGGAGTAGCTGCTTCGTCTTCCTGGGGTTGGCCTCAGGAGGGTACTGCACATATGCGCTGCCATGGTCTTCAACTGTTGCAGCTTGGAAGGCGCACTCGAGGGAGCACACCGCGTCTCTTTCTTCGTAGGGGACTGTGATGATTCCACCGCTTCCCGGCATCTTGAGGATGTTGTAGCCATGGTGGGAGACTGCCATGAATTTGGCTAGCGCTGGTTACCCGAGGATGGCATTGTACAACAGGCGGATGTGGGCGACGTCGAAGTCAACGAGCTCGGTGTGGTAGTTGTCGTGCTGAACGAAGGTAATAGGGAGACGAACTTGCCCTATCGGGGTGGTGGAGCCGTCAGTCACTCCTGAGAAAGGCTTGGTGGGCTAGAGCTGATCGTATGGCACTTGAAGGCTATCGAACGTCTCGACAGACAGGACACTGAGCCCTGCGCCTCCGTCGATGAGGGTCTTGGTGACTTGGACATTGCTAATGACGGGTGAACGCAGCATCGGGAGGACGCCGGCGGTTGCCACGCATTTGATCTAGTCCGCCGAGCTAAAGGTGATGGTGTACATGGACCATCTGAGCGGGTGCGTAGCCTCGAGCTTGGGGAGGTCCGCATTCACCTCGCGAGAGAACTGCTTGAAGATGTGCTGGGAAGCTGGGGCCTAAGCGCCACCTGAGATGTAGGCGATGACGTGTGGCTCCTGGAAGCCCCCAGCCCCTTCGTCCTGTTGGTGCTCGTCGTTCCTCCTTGGTGGCGGCGGCGATGGAGGGAGACCGGGGTTGCCCTAAGGACGATCCTCATGAGGCTGGTCCCTCCAGGTGCCCTCACGAGGCTGGTTCTGCCAGCGGTCCTCGCGAGGCTGGCCGTGTCACTCCTGGCGAGGGCCGCAGTCGTCCCAACATCCTCCACCTCGTCCACCTCCTCGGCCGTAGCTCCGGTCGTTGCGCTCGGGCTGTTGACCGAAGCGTCCATCTCGAAAGGCCCTGAGCTCTTGACAATCGTTGGTGTTGTGGCTGCGCATGTTGTGGAAGGTGCAGAATGTACGGTTGCCCTTGGATGACTCTGGGAGGTCTCGACCGCGCTTGGTATCCGTCTCTGCCGCGAATACAGCCACCCCTTTGCACTTCACGTCCTTGACCTTGGCCTTCTTCTCCTCTGGATCCGCAGCAAGGAGCTCGAGGAGGGAGAGACACCCCTCCTAAGCTCTTGCACACTTGGTTGCTATGTTGAACAACTCCAAAATCATGCACATCTCCTATGGATGGCAAGCTCCTCCTTCATCTTGATGTCACGGACGCCATCGGAAAACGCTGAGACGATGGCCTCGTCCGTCACCTTGGGGATATTGAGGCGCACGCTGTTGAAGCGTTGGATGTACTTTTGGAGGGTCTCTCCCGGCTATTGCTTGATGCGGCGCAGGTCACCCGCGGCCGGGGGGCGGTCACGAGTGCCCTGGAAGTTGGCGATGAAGCTGTCGCGCATCTGATCCCACAAGAAGATCGAGCCCGGGGGCAGGTTCAGCAGCCATGAGCGGGCGCCGTCCTTGAGAGCCATGGGGAACCAGTTCGCCGTGACCTTTTTGTCGCCGTTGGCCGCCTCGATGCTCAGCTCGTAGAGCTGCAAGAACTCTGCCGGGTCGGGGTGCCGTCATAGCCAGGAGGCAGATCCGGCTTGAACTTGCCCGGCCAGATGACGCTACGCAGCTCAGGAGTGAAGGCGCGATAGCCTGTCGTGGCCACCGGGGTCCGTCATGGAGGTGGAGCTTGATCTTGGTGTCCCTGCGCCGCCACGGCAAGTGGCGCATGGCCCTGCCGCGGCAAGCGATCCTGACGTGGTGGTGCTGGGAGCGGTGGAGCGTTCTCTTGCGGAAGGGGGATCTCTTGGCAACTTCTTTCTTCATGCGCGAGCACACAGCACGGTGGATCATGCCGTGGGACCGCACATCTTGGAGCGAGGACACCGTCTTGACGTGGAGGAGGCGGGGTGCTCCATGAGCCACACGTCCCGGCGCGAGGGCACCATCTTGGTGCAGAGGGGGCAGAGGCGCTCCGTGAGCCACTTCGTCCGCAGCCAAGGGCGGGCGAGGCAGTGAGAGGGATGGTGCAGGAGAACCCGCGCGGCGCTGACGAGCTTGGCGATGCGGTCCAACCAGTCCTCGTAGAGGTCGTCGACCGGGCGGTAGCACAGGAGCTCACGTGCCATGAGCAGCGCGGCCTGCGCGGCCATGGGTGCGCGGCGAGCGTGAGACGATGAGCCGACCAGAGTCAGCGATGGGGTGGCGGTGCGGCCGTCTCGCCGCACTGAGGGGTGAAGTGAGGAAGCTTGCTGCTCGTTTGCCACCGGGGCGGTGGCGGCGGGTGACGGAGAACGACGAGAGGCCCGCTGACAGGGGCTGTATGAGTGATACGGGTGGCGAGGGCGGCCCGGCGCTCAGCGCGGGCCCGGCGAGCGTCGGCCATGAACTTGGTGGAGTGGCGAAGCGCAGATTGATGAAGGGGAAAGCTTAAGCGCACCCCTACCTGGCACACCAAATGTCGGATTTTGGGTTCCGACAAAACCCTTGAGGTTCGAATACTGGGGCGCATGAAGATCTCTCCCGCTCTCTAGCTCGCACATATCAGGATCTCACGGCCTAGCTCGACGAACCTAAAGAACAAGAGAAACAAGAGTTTATTCTGGTTCGGGCCACCGATGTGGTGTAATACCCTACTCCAGTGTAGTGTGGTGGATTGCCTCTTGGGCCGAGGATGAATAGTTACAGGGGAAGAACAGCCTCCTGTGGAGAGGTGCTCTTGTGCTTGGTGAGTGTGGTGGCCTTGGTGGAATGAATCCGGTCCAAGATGAGATGAGTTCCGATGGGATAAGATCCGATCCCTTACGGTGGTTGCTAGTCCTATATATAGAGGTCCGGGTCCTCTTCCCAAATATTAGGTGGGAAGGGATCCCACAACAGCCAATTTGAAGGGGGACAGCTAGTACAAGCTATCCTGACAAAAGATGGTCTTCGCCTGCCAAATGCTCTGGTGGTGACACCGTCTTGGGCTCCACGGTGACTTCCGTCCTGCTGTCCTACTGGTCTTGGTCTTGTTGCACCGATATGGAAACCATTGCCTAATGCCTCGGGACTCCTCACCTGCGCTTGCCTCTTTAGCACCAAAGAGGAAACGAGGACACTGCGCGCGCCCTGGCGCCAGTCGTCATGGCTTGCGTCACAGGAACCTCGCGAGGTGTCCCTTGCCTTGATCTCTCCGCCCCTCGCGAGCCAGCCTGGTGAGGCCGCCCCTGAGGAGATCTTGAGTCGTCCGCCTCACGAGGATTGGTCCCTCGCGAGGGTCTTGAGTGTTTGCTGGTGAAGATGGGCCGTACATGGCCGCTGGTGGAGCCACGCCGCGGGCCACAGGCAGGAAAATCTGGGGACCCCTATTCCCAGAACACCAACAATGATCTCTTGTTTGTTGGTCTTCAAAGAAGCAGAATTGTGTGTCTCTCTCCACTGCTGAATCTGAATACATTGCTGCTGGATCTTGCTGCGCTCAGCTTCTATGGATGAAGCAAACTCTCAAGGACTATGGTATCCATCGAAAGCAAGTACCACTTTACTGCGACAATGAAAGCGCCATCAAGATTGCCAACAACCCAGTTCAGCACTCGAAGACAAAGCACATTGAAATTCATCACCACTTTCTCAGAGATCATGTCATGAAGGAAGATATTGATATCATTCACATCAGCACTAAAGAGCAATTGGCAGATATCTTCACAAAGCCCTTGGATGAGAAAAGGTTTTGCAAGTTGCGATGTGAGCTAAATATCTTAGAATCCTCGAATGTCCTGTGATTGGACACACATCCTAACGCTTATGCATGTGATGACTTAGATGTGCAACACACGAAGTAAAGTATATCTTCAATCAATGAAGACACACACTCTGAGTGTGAATACATTAATGCGGAATATGACTTCAGAGCCCATGATAATTGTGCGCCGTGTCTGGGTCTAATACTTCCTATACGGTGGGTAACTCCACCACCAAATTCTAGTTTGAAGTGTTTCGTTTGACAGGGCATTTGCAAAGTCTTCGCATTTGGTTTGTCTTCAACATTGATTTGACTTCATGTTTATCTTCTCAATGTTGATTTGGTCTTATATATAAATATACTTGTGTTCTGTCCTCTACAGCATTCACTTATAGCTATGTTTTCCTGTTTGAATCTTTTCATCTAAGTGAATGTGATCGGACCCTAACCCCTTCTATGCTTCTACCTCAAATTCTATCTATCCAAATCATATGCATTATGTTGAAACTGTCGAAAGTCTTCTCTACGTCCTTGTCAGCGGAAGATACAGAGACAAAGGTTGAATCTCTTTTAATGATATATCCTTATTGCCTGAAACCCGGAGAAGCCGGAACGACCACCCGACAATCCAGGTGTGCGTGGGAACATGGAACAACTTACAATGTGTTGCATTCATGCCACGTGTCCTTTAGATGTGAACCGCCAGGGCACCTGCATAATTATGTTGTGATGTCCCTTTCCTTATAAATACTCAACTCACCGCGGTCATTATCTCTTCTTCCACCTCGCACAAACCATAGCGCCTCCACTAGCTCGCGACGACGCCGGAGACAAAGCGCTTAGCTGCCGCGACTTCTTCGATGCCATCCTCATGCCGTCCTCGGACCTCGTCCTCTCCATCGCAGCCGTAGGTGTCTTCCGCCGCCAAGTTAGGGCGCAGGAGATTGAACTGCCCGGCCTCTCTCTCAACTTCGTCCAACAGTTCTTCGTGTGGTAATTAAATGTTACTTTTACTTCCCTTTTTGATCCGTCAAATCCATTCACTTCAACCAAAAGTAGTTTCTTCACTTTCATATCTGGATCTGTCCATGTCTGCATCTCATATCATGCCAAGTATATTCACTTATGCTTCACAACTAGTTAGATTCCTCACCTATACTTATTCATGGATTCGTACAAATCTGGAACCGACTCTCTTCAAATAAGTGAATGTCTTCGCACTATGAGGTCAATGTCTTCAAACTGATTTATCTTCAAAATCTTATGAGAATGCATATGACCTCTTCCCCTTCCCTCGCACCTCTAATGTTGTCACAGGTACATGTCCGTGGGAGAATCCCTTGGTTCTCATAGTCTGCAATCGTTTGCAGAATTCTTACAGCAACACATCAATTCTCCTGAAGCCACTTCCTGTCTGACCTGCAGACGGAAGCCATTCACAGTCTTGAAGCCTTTCAGCTTGAATACTATGGCCACTGAGAAATCAACTAGAAAGGGAGGTAGGCAGCGCTGTGGGGATACAGCCAAGGACCTGCCACCAGATCTCTTTGAAATGTACAAGACAGATCCTGAGGAAACCTATGGAGAACGCAAGAACCGAATCCAATGGATTCAAAGATGTTGGGCAGAGGAATGGTACATATACAGATTTGTAACTGCCGAATATGCTGAAAATAACGCCATCAAGGGCCCCTGGGGAGATATTGTATACAAAGGTCTTTAGCCCAAGTCCAAGCCCGAAGCCATTGCTCAAGGTTTCCATCCGTGCATGCTCCGAGGGCCACAAGCCGAAAACACCGACCCATCATCTTTGTTGTGGTGTCATGAAGGCAATCTCTTCAAGCACAACTTCCAGTTTGCAAAGGAGTCTGCTGTAAAGAACAAGAAGGACCTTGGACTCAATTTCAACCCTGGTCCGTCTGCACCAAGGGCTGATGGCACACGTAATGCCAATCCCAATGAAATTGACCCCTTCTACAACCTCGAAGGCCTCATCACTTACATAACTATACAGGGGGCTACGGTGGATCACACACTGACGACGCAGATTCTGATGAAGCGCCAGCTCCACCTAAGTCGCAGAAGCCAAAGAAGTCAAAAGCTTCGAAGCCCTTTGCTGCACCAAAAGCTTCACACATGAAGCCACTGGCCACTGCACCTCCTGAACCCAGTGTGCATTCTGAGGATCTGTCTCGTGTCTCCAAGAAGGCCGAGAAGACAAAGAAAACAAAGAAGCCCAAGAAGATTTCTGGGCATGAACTTACTCCTGCTGCCGTTCTGCGGAACGAAGATGAAACCATTGATCTGTCAAGCGACGAAGATCTTGGTGATGATTCCCTTGAGCAGCTGATCAAGAGCAAGCAAGAGGCGGAGATCTTCAATGATCTGCCCCTCTTTGATGTGGATATTGTGAACCACTTCATCGACAAATAGTTTGATGACCCGAGCCTCAGCATTGATGATCTTCAGCTGCCAGTTGACATCAGCGTCACCTTCCACGGAGCCATTGCTAATGACTTGGCCTTAGCTTAGAAGATTGTCGAGCTGAAGAACAAAATTGATTTTGAGAAGGCACAGTTCAAGAAGCACATGGCAAAGCTCAGCGTGGCTGATGTTCAAAGCTTCAAGAAGATGTTGCATGAGCTCAAGGAACAGTTTCACAAGAAACATGAAGAAGCAAAAGGTTCAAGAGAGCGGATGAAACACTTCACTGAGAAATGTGCTCAAGCACACAATGAGGCTGAGGAGTGCAAGGCTCTGGGGTGTCCTAGTATTGACCCCAGAATGGCTGCCCAACAGAAGAAGAAGTCTGCTGCGACACGCACTGAAGCCCCAAGGCAGGAAGCACCTAGCATTGTCTTCCCTGCCAGCATGACAGGCTCAAAGCCTAAGGTCCCCTTAGTAGCTTCAGAACTCAAGAAGACAAGGGCTGATGAAGCTGATGCCAGTAAGTGCAAGCACAAGCATGATTTTGATGATGCTCCGTCACAGAAGAAACTGAAAAACGCTTCAAAGAAAGAGCGTGCTGCAGCCTCTGAGCCACTTGTTGTTGAGCCCATCTCAGTTGCACGTCCTACCTCCTCCAACCAAGAGCGTCAACTTGTAGTTCACGAGCCTGCTACCACAGAGGCTCCTGAAGACGAAGAAGTACCAGCTGTTGACCCCATCACAGGTGAAGACATTGGTCGTGAAGCCAATGTAGATGATGATGAAGTCCTTCCTCAAATCGAGAACCAACCGGTATCATCGCCTGTTCTCACGAACATCGAACTCATCAGCATTAGTCGCCCTTTGGCGCCAATTGCTCAGGATGCTTCGTGGGCTGATCGCCCTCAATAAGAGACCCCATGTAATGAGGACACACCCAGTACTCCACCACCTCAAGTCACCAGTCCGGTACTTGACGATGACTACATGGTCCGGACCACTCCATCACCATAGGCGTCGCCCGCATTCTGCAGGCTTCGCAAAGGCCCTAGGCCACAGGTCGCCATGTCGAGCATTCTAGAGGGATAAGTGCAACAAAGCTCAGTAGCACGCGAAGTGTTTCCTGAAGCCACTCCTACTATGAATGTCTCTGAGTCTGAAGCCAAAGCTGCTGAAGACATTCCGGTTGCATCAGCTGAAGAAGAAAGAAGAGGAGAAAGAGTTTCCACACCCCCTGTCACTCAAGAAGTTGTTCTTGAGGAGAAAGTGTTAGTGCCCGACCCTCCTGTTACTGAAGAGGAGGTTGAAAACATTGAGGCGGCCACAAACTACACTGTTGAAGCCAATGACGTTGTCATGACTGAAGACAATGTGGCGCCTGAAGCTAATGTTGCAGCTGAAGCTAGTGTGCAACCTGAAGCCACAATCAATTCCGAAGCTGTTGTTCCACCCCCAAGGCCTCACACTATTGAGCAGGCATTTGATCATGGCCAACTTGTCACTATCAGGTGGCCTGTTCCGGTTCCTCCCACTGCCCCCGGACCACAATATGAATACCATGTGGAGCACAAGCCTCAGGTCCAGAAGCCAAAGCCCATACTGCCAAGGTTTCTCGGTGCTGCAACATCGCCAGGATCGTTTAGTGTAAGCAGCTTCAGGGCACACAACACATTCTTTGATAGTGCCAAGAACCCGTACTCAAAGCCAAAGATCTCATCTGATCACTTCTGGAGCTTTCCGCAGTGCAGTTATTACTCATGTATCTTACACAATCAAGAGCGGATCTTTCCTCACATGCGTCTGGATTGTAAAGCCATTGCTGGACTGCCCTGCTTGGAAGAAGCTCTAGACCATTTCAGAGATGTTGGCCTTCTGTAGTTCGTCACTGACAAAGAGCATTGGAACGAAGAGCTTCTGCTGCAGTTCTATGCTACTCTTCACATCCGTGGCTACAACATGGATCCGAAGACTTGGGTCCTTGAGTGGATGACAGGTGATGTGCACCATGAAGCCGAAGCTCAAGATATCATCGAGCTTACTTCCCTGCCCACTCTAGGTGAATACTATGAACCTGGTCGTCAGCTACACAGGAATGCATTGGAGAGCATATTTCAGAAGCCTGAGCCCAACATGAGTCAGATGCTAAGCATGATGAAGCCACTACCACAAGATGCTGAATATCCTAAGGAATTCTTTGTCTAAGACCTCGAGTATCTGCCCTGAACCATTTATCACATTGTAAGGCGAACTCTATGGCCGTCAAACGACATTCTCCTGTAGCCAAGCCTGAAGGCACGATGAAGACATTGGTGTTCTATTTTCTCAATGGCTTCAGCTTCACTGCTTAAGATTTCTTCATCAGGCAACTTGCTGCATCTGGAATTGATCTATTTGGCCTGAAGTTTTTTGCTCCATGGGTGATGCGCTTGATCAAGCTTCACTCATCTGTCAACTATCAACCCTCTGCGCACAACCATCTTATCTTCTTACCTGAGGTTTATATGTCTGTCGAAGCCATCTACCCTGAGCCTTCCAAGGAGCCAATTTATCTTCATAATGTTGATCGCCAAAGCTTCTCGCAAGTCGCAACCAATTGAGGGAGTTCTTGGTACAACTCGTGTCTATCCTCTGGCTGGCAATACACGTGCCCCTCATCATGCGACTACTGAAGCCATTGAAAGCACCATTGCTCAAAGACCGAGAACTTCCTGTGGCCTTGCATCAGAAACAATATAGGCACCATGACTAGCTAAAGCGTCAGATGCAGAGCATCTTGGTGGACGTCAATCACATCAGAAACTTGGCCACCAAGAACTCATTTGTTGCTCATGAAGCCTGTAGGAGGTCCCGGAAGAGTCTCACACTGCTATGCCCTGAAGAAGATCTTTGCGAAGATGGCTTCACTAAGAGTTTCAAATTTGACTCCACTCCTCCTTGCCATGCAAGCTGGAGTCGAAATCCACCCATTGAAGATTCTGAGTATTCATCTTCGGCTTCAACTGTTGTTGCGGGAGTCATCGAAGAAGAAGACAATGCCACTTCACCAGCCATGGCTTCACTGCGTCTCGACACTGCACCAGGCCCCTCTGCACCACCGAACTCCAACGTCGACCCTACACCTTCATCTACTCCTGATGGGAACGAGTAGATGCTCTATGTCTTCAAACCTTTTTGGTCCTTACTGACAAAAGGCGGAGAAGCATATGAGTTGATAGTCTTCAAGCGGGTCCAAATGGGTGGTTGCTATATTTTTTTGCTAAGTGGTTACAACTCTCTTTTTTGATACATTTGGTTCTTTGGGTTGTAACAATTAAATTTGATGGTCGGCTGCTACCTTGTCTGCCACTCTGTGATGCGATGATAAATTCCGCATGAAGTCATTCCACAGACGTCCATTTTTCATTGTGCATGTCATTATCTTCATTTTATCCTTATATGCATGATGAATTGTCTTCATAGGTTGAAGAGGATCTCCACAAGTAAAACCTGCCATGTGCATTTGCATTCAAGAGCCAACTACTTATATGCACATCTTCAGGGGGAGCCTTTTGCCACTTATGAAGACAATGCCTTAAATCTCTTAATTTTCACATACTTTTATCCCCATTGAAAACTTCAACCTGTTTGTCATCAATCACCAAAAAGGGGGAGATTGTAAGTGCATCTAGTGCCACCCCTAGTTGGTTTTGGAGTATTGACGACAAACTTGGTTGAGGGACTAATGTGTTTGTGAGAATTGCAGGATAACACAGGTAGTAGTCACTCATTGATTTGGTTTACCTACCAGAGATGACCCCTAAAAATGTGTGAAGACATTGAAGACAATGGTGGTATGTGAAGAGATTCACATTGAAGACTATGACATGAGAAGACATCACATGAGGACTATGGATTGCAAAGACATAGTTGTTTCGTAGTTTCCTTTTCTTCTTTGTTGAGTCATAGGAGCCACCGTACTGTTAAGTGGGGTCCAAGTGAACAAAGTCAGAGTGACTTAAGTGATGCTCAACCAAATCGTATGTCTTCGAGCGAAGACAATGAGAGCAAATCTTATCCAGAGCTGGATAAGTCAGCTTTACTTGTAGCCCAAGTCAAGCTGCCGCGTGTGTTTGAAATCTGACCGTTGGACACGTGTCAGTTCCTTAGTGACCCAGGGTCATTCCGGACAAATCAAGTCGGGTTGCCTCCTGGCTATAAATAGCCCACCCCCTATACCATAAATCGGTGGTTGCTCAGAGTTAGTGCACGGCTTTGGTCGTTTGAGAGCAACCCACCTCCCAAGCTTTTGAGAGAGAAATCCTTGCGAGGACAAAGCCCTAAACACCCAGAGCCAAAGAGTGTTAGGCATCACTGAAGTCTTTCTGTCTACGTGATCTGAAGACTTGTTACACTTGAGGACTGTGAATCCTCTAGCCGGTTAGGCATCGCGTTCTGAGCATCCAAGAGTCATTGTGGATCGTCGGTGAACGAAATCTGTGAAGGGTTGGAAGTCTCCCTTGAAGACTTACTAGAGTGATTGAGTGAGAACTATGTGTCCTTAGCTCAAGGGGAATAAGGTGAAGACATGGTCTTCTGAGTTGAATCTCAACCTCCCTAACCAGACGTACAGTTGTCACAGCAACTGGAACTGGTCCAACAAATCCTTGTCCTCACCAAGCAACTAGTTCTATCCTTTACCTCTCTTTACTTACTGTTTGTGTTCATGAAGTCATTGCCTCCTTGTGTGATCTAATTGACTTCACTGTGTGAAGACTGTTGTTGTTTGGCTTCATACTATCTTTCATCCTGATCCATTCTACCTAGCTGCTAATAGTCTTGGTGCTTTCACTTCATTACTTACTTGACTATGGCTTGTCTAGTGTAGTCTACCTTCCGCTGCATATCAATAGGTTCATTCTACTTTTTGGCTTCAAAAACCCCGTGCTTTGAAGACTTTCATAAAAATCGCCTATTCACCCCCCTCTAGTCGATAACTAGCACTTTCATGGAGTCCGTTTGGTGCTTCGGAGAGGGGATCTTCGTTCTTCGTCATCACCAACCCTTCTCCATCGCCAATTGCATGATGCTCCCTACCGGGAGTGAGTAATTACTTTGTAGGCTCGCTGGTCGCTGAGGAGTTGGATGAGATTCATCATGTAATCGAGTTAGTTTTGTTAGGGCTTGATCCCTAGTATCCACTATGTTCTTAGATTGATGTTGCTATGACTTTGCCATGCTTAATGCTTGTCACTTTGGGCCCGGGTGCCATGATTTCAGGTCTGAACCATTTATGCTATAACCATTATATTCATGTTCTAGATCCGATCTTGCAAGTTATAGTCACCTACTATGTGTTATGATCTGGTAACCCCGAAGTGACAATAACCGGGACTTCTTCCAGTGATTACCGTAGTTTGAGGAGTTCATGTATTCAGCATGTGTTAATGCTTTGTTTCGGTTCTCTATTAAAAGGAGGCCTTAATATCCCTTAGTTTCCAATATGGACCCCACTGCCATGGGAGGGTAGGACAAAAGATGGCATGCAAGTTCTTTTAGTAAAGCACGTATGACTATTTACGGAATACATGCCTACATTATATCGATGAACTAAAGCTAGTGTTGTATCGCCCTAGGTTATAACTGTCACATGATGAATATCATCCAACAGGTCACCAATCCAATGCCTGCGAATTTTTCCATATTGTTTCTGCTAAGTTATTACTGCTACCATCACTGTTACACTTGCTACAAAATTACTGCTATCACTATTGCTGTTGCTATTGCTGCTGTCACTGCTATCAAAACTATCAAACTATTTTGCTACTGATCACCTTGCTGCAGATAATTAATCTCCAGGTGTGGTTGAATTGACAACTCAGCTGTTAATACCTTTAAATATTCTTTGGCTCCCCTTGTGTAGAATCTATAAATTTGGGTTGAATACTCTACCCTCGAAAACTGTTGCGATCCCCTATACTTGTGGGTTATCAAGACCTTTTTATGGCGCCATTGCCGGGGAACATAGGTATATTTTTTGAGTCACTTGGGATTATTATCATATTATCAATATGAAGAATCTGAAGGATCCTAAGACTAAGATATTTCCCTCAAAGACGAGGGGAGGTAAGGAACTGCCATCCAATTCTGCTTTAGATTCACCTTCTGTTATGAGTAAACTTAGAACACCACCACATGCTATGAATTCTGATATGTCGCAAGTTATTGATGATGCTACTTCTGCTATGGATAATGCTTATGATGATGCTAGTACCTTGCTTAATGATGATGTGCCACTTGGTGAATTTCTTGATAAACAAATTGCTAGAGTAATACAACATGATGTTGTTGAATCCGATGATGAGCTTGAAACTGAATCTCCTGAAACACCTACTAGAACTAGCCCTCCTAGATATGAATTGCCTAAGGTACCAGTAGGTTATCTTATCAGTGAAGAGCAGCTAGAGATATTCTTGCTTCTAATGATAGAGATGATCTAGAGAAATTACTACACAAGTATAAAGAAAAATCTCTGAATGCTAGAATGAAATGTGATCCTAAGTTTGCTACCTCACCGATCTTTATTGATGATAAGGATTATGAATTCTCTATCGACCTAGAGTTAATTACTTTAGTTGAATATGATCCTTTCCATGGTCATGCAACTAAAACTGTTGTGGCACATCTTACTAAGTTGAATGATATAGCCACCCTTTTTACTCATGATGAGAAAGATTGCTATTACTTTATTCTCAAATTATTTCCTTTCTCATTAAAGGGTGATGCTAAAGCTTGGTAAAATACTCTTGCTCCTAGTTGTGTGCGTAGTCCCCAGGATATGATTTATTACTTCTCTGAAAAATATTTTCCTGCTCATAAGAAACAAGATGCCTTGCAGGAAATATTTAACTTTGTGCAAACTAAAGAAGAGAGTCTCCCACAAGCTTGGGGGAGGCTTTGCCAGTTACTTAATGCTTTGCCTGATCATCCACTTAAGAAAAATGACATACTTGATATCTTCTATAATGGACTAACTGATGCTTCTAGGGACTTCCTAGATAGTTGTGCTGGTTGTGTTTTCAGGGAACGAACTGTTGGACAAGCTGAAGAATTATTGAATAACATATTGAAAAATTATGATGATTGGACTATTCCTAAACCACCGCCTAAACCCACTCCGAAGAAGAGGGGTATATTATATCTCAGTCCTGAAGATATGCAAGAGGCAAAGAAATCTATGAAGAAAAAGGTATTAAAGCTGAGGATGTGAAAATTTTATCTCCTATTGAAGAAATACATGGGCTTAATACACCACCGCTGCCTAAGGTGGTAGAGGTAAATTCTCTTACGAACTTCAATGATAATGATAATCCTCACAATATGCATCCTAGTCAATGCCCTTATGAGTTTGTAAACTACATTAGAAAACAAGATCACTTCAATGCAAATGTTATGAGACAATTGAAATACAATTCTTATATGACTGCTCGCTTGAGTGACTTGTTATTTAGAATTTCAAATGATGTTAGAGGTTTTGGAAAACATGCTACTATGGTTCAAACTCAATTAGAACAAGTTGCTAAATCTCAAACAGAATTGCTTGATGAAATGAATAATAATATGCATGACTTTGCTGTTAGAGTTGCAACTAGAGGAGGTAAAATGACCGAGGAACCACTTTATCCTGAGGGACACCCAAAAAGAATTGAACAAGATTCACAAAGATCTAACACTAGTTCACCTAGTTCTTCTAAAAAGAAAAAGAAAAAGAAGAATGATAGGACTTCACATGCTCCTAGTGAACCTGAAATAGAAAAACCTCCTGATAATAATAATGAAACTTTTATCTCTGATGCTGAAACTCAACCTGGTAATGAACACTCACATACTGATAATGAAAAAGATAATGATGAAGTTCATGAAGACTCTCAACCAAACAATGAAAAAGAACCAGATAATGATGTTGAGATAGAACCACCTGTTGATCTTGATAACCCACAAGCTAAGAATAAAAGGTATGATAAAAGAGACCGTGTCTAGAAAACACAGTAAAGAAAGAGAACCGTGGGTTCAAAAACCTATGCCTTTTCCACCTAAGCCAACTAAAAAGAATGATGATGAAGAATTTGAACGCTTTGCTGAAATGCTGAGGCCAGTCTTTTTGCGTACTCTCTTGACTGATATCCTAAAAATGCCTCCTTATGCAAAGTATATGAAAGACATCATCACAAATAAGAGAAAAATACTGGAAGATGGAATATCCACTATGCTTGCTAATTACACTTTTAAAGATGGAGTACCTAAAAAACTTGGAGTTCGGGAATACCAACTATACCTTGCTTTATCAAAAAGAATTATGTGAAAACTGCTTTGTGTGATTTAGGAGCTGGTGTTAGTGTTATGCCTTTCTCTTTATATAAAATACTTGATTTGAATAAACTCACAACTACTAAAATATCTTTGCAAATGACTGACAAATCAACTGCCATACTGTAAGTGCATCTAGTGCCACCCCTAGTTGGTTTTGGAGTATTGACGACAAACCTGGTTGAGGGACTAATGTGTTTGTGAGAATTGCAGGACAACACAGGTAGTAGTCCCTCATTGATTCGATTTACCTACCGGAGATGACCCCTAAAAATGTATGAAGACATTGAAGACAAAGGTGGTATGTGAAGACATTCACATTGAAGACTATGACAAGAGAAGAGATTGCGTGAAGACTATGGAGCGCGAAGACTTAGTTGTTTCATTGTTTCCTTTTCTTCTTTGTTGAGTAATAGGAACCACCGTGCTGTTAAGTGGGGTCCCAGTGAACAAATTCAGAGTGACTGAAGTGATGCTTAATCAAAATCCTATGTCTTCGAGCGAAGACAATGAGAGTGAAACTTATCCAGAGCTGGATAAGTCAGCTTTACTTGTAGCCCAAGTAAAGTTGCCGCGTGTGTTTGAAATCTGACCGTTGGAACACGTGTCAGTTCCTTAGTGACCTAGGGTCATTTCGGACAAATCAGGTCGGGTTGCCTAGTGGCTATAAATAACCCACCCCTACACCATAAATTGGTGGCTGCTCAGAGTTAGTGCACGGCTTTTGTCGTTTGAGAGCAACCCACCTCGAAGCCTTTGAGAGAGAAATCCTTGCGAGGAGAAAGCCCTAAACACCCAGAGCCAAAGAGTGTTAGGCATCACTGAAGTCTTCCTGTCTGTGTGATCTGAAGACTTGTTACACTTGAGGATTGTGAATCCTCCAGCCGGTTAGGCGTCGCGTTCTGAGCATCCAAGAGTCATTGTGGATCGCCGGTGAACGAAGTCTGTGAAGGTTTGGAAGTCTACCTTGAAGACTTACCAGAGTGATTGAGCAAGGACTGGGTGTCCTTAGCTCAAGGGGAATAAGGTGAAGACATGGTCTTCTAAGTTAAATCTCAGCCCCCCTAACCAGACGTACAGTTGTCACAGCAACTGGAACTGGTCCAACAAATCATTGTCTTCAACAAGCAACTGGTTCTATCCTTCCCATCTCTTTATTTACACTTGGTCCTTGTGAAGTCATTGCCTGTTTGCATTATCCATCTGTCTTCACTGTGTGACTGTTTGTTCTGATTGGTTTCATACTATCTTCCATACTGATCCATACTGCCTAGCTGTTATTAGTGTTCGTGCTCTCACTTCATTGAATACTTGACTATGGCTTGTCTAGTGTAGTCTACCTTCCGCTGCATGGTTATAGGTTCATTTCTATCGTTTGTCTTTGAAACTCCCATGTTTTGAAGACATTCATAAAAATCGCCTACTCACCCCCCCCTCTAGTCGATAACTAGCACTTTCAATTGGTATCAGAGCAAGGTACTCCCTTGTTCTGTGTGATTCGGTTTAACCACATGGAGTTTTAGCTATGTCGACTGCAGGGATAATCAGAGTCTCCGCTACGTGCCTCGTCTTTGATGGAACTGAATATCCCTACTGGAAGAATAAGATGCGCATGCATCTTGAAGCCATTGATGTCGACCTCTGGTATGTCATCAAGAATGGCGTTCCCAAGGCTGTTGAAGGTGTCACCGCTGCTGATGTCAAGAAGTTCGTTCAACTGGATTCCACTACCAAGAACATCATCTGTGGTCATCTGACCAAAGGGCAGTATGACCGTGTGAGTGCTCTGGAAACATCGAAGCTAGTCTGGGACTGGCTCTCCAAGGTCTACGAAGGCGTCTCAACCCATAGAGATCAAAGGATCAGTGCCCTTCGCAACCTCTTCAACCGCCTCAAGAGAAACGACAATGAGAATGTTCAGCTCACGTTTGATTGCCTCACTGACATCACAAATGAGCTTCAAGCTCTCGGCGCTACTGAGATCACCAAGCATGAAATCGTCAAGACACTCCTGGGATCACTTGATAGCTTGTTTGACACCCTAGCCCTGATGATTCAAGAACACCTTCAAGACACTCGATCCGTCTGACATACTTGAAAGGATCAACACACATGAGTTTCAGCTTTCTGAGAAAAGAGATATCTACGGTCCCAACTATGGCTGAACTCGCGCCTTGAAGGCAAAAGCGGTTCCCTCATCTGAAGAAGAATCTGACTACAGTTCTGATGATCCTGAAGACATTGGAATGGAGCTTGCTATGCTTGTGAAGAAGTTCCAGAAATTCGCCAAGAAGAAAGGCTTCAGAAAGTCTTCACGATCCAGCTCAAGGAATGATGAAGCTTCTACTCATGGCTACAAGAAGAGAACACGCCACAAGTGCAAGAAACCTGGTCACTACATCTCTGTGTGTCCGCAGTGGGACAATGAGAACAAGAAGAAGAAGAAGAAGAGAAAGGAATATGATTCTGACGACAAGAAGGAGAAGAAATACTCAAAGCCTTCTTCCAAGTCTTCCTCAAAG
The DNA here is from genome assembly GCF_002162155.2 of Triticum dicoccoides. Taxonomy (NCBI): domain Eukaryota; kingdom Viridiplantae; phylum Streptophyta; class Magnoliopsida; order Poales; family Poaceae; genus Triticum; species Triticum dicoccoides. The sequence goes on from NC_041386.1 coordinate 437,218,791, forward strand.
TCTTCATCACACAGGAAGAGCTCATCTGGCAAGGCTCATGCGTTTGTTGGCAAGGAAATGGATTCAGAGGAGGAGTCTGCTTCCGAGGAGGCGGAGGTGGAGTCTGAGGAGGAGTCCGACTCTGGCGTTGCAAGTCTGGCTACAACCTATGTTGTCAAGTCCATCTTCAACATGAAGACAATGACTTCATCACCGACGTCGAAGCTAATGACAAGGACAACTCCGCTCCCACATATTGCTTCATGGCACACGGTGCCAAGGTAAACTCACGGAATGCTCACTATCAAACATCCAGTGAAGATGACTCTGATTGTGGTTCCAAACCCAGCTACAAAACACTTGCTAAAACTGCAACTGAACAACAGAAAGCTATGGAACATATTCAGAAACTGTTAGACAAAAGCGATGACCTGTTGGATGCTGAAATGACTCGATCTCAGTCCTTAATTGAAGACATAAAAAATCTTCATGTTAAGTATGAGGAACTTGAAAGTCATCATGAAACGCTCTCAACAACTCATGAAAAGCTTTCCTATGATTATCTTCAAAGGAAGCAAGAACTTGAGAAATTGAGAGCGGTTCATGAAGATCTTCAAAAGGAAAACGAGTCACTTCGCACTGAACAGATCAGTCCCGCTCAGGAAGGATTTGAACCACCATGTCTTAAATGCCTTGAGCGTGATAACGCTACTTCTGTTGCTGAATGTTCTACTGCTGCTACTATTGCAATATCTTCAACTGTTGATGTGGTAACTAACCCCTCTGCTGAGGATGCCAGTGCTATTGCTGATGAAAATGCTAGGTTGAAGACATTGCTTGAAACAGGGATGTACAAAAGTCTCAAAGGGCATCAAACACTATATGATGTCCTCAAAAGGCAAATTCTGAACCGAAACCCTAGGAAAGAGGGTGTTGGGTTCGAAAGGAAAATGTATGCTGATGGCTCTTACTAGAAGCCTGAGCAGTACCCCAAAACCACATGGATTGTTGCAAAGGAACCTTCAGTGGATCCATCCACCCTATCTGGCTTCACTTGTGCTAATCCTATTGTCATTGATGAATCCTTTGATGCAAACTATAAACTGTTTAAGAATCAGAATGGTGAAGTGTTTGCCAGGTATATTGGTACTAACTGCAGGAATGGGCCACCTATGAAGAAAGTCTGGGTGCCCAAAAGGTGTCTGGAGAATCTTCATGTGAATGTCGTCATGACACCACAAGGGAAGAAGACAAACCCTAGACCATAGGCTTCATATGGTCCAAAGGCTTCATACAGACAGATGACTCACGTGAGTCACACTAACACAAATGTTTTGCAGGGAAATCATACCCAAGCTGATGAATATGAGCGTGTTTCATCGAACCGCCATGTTCATAAGACCAATAACTACTCTGCTTATTCCTATGAGTATTATTCACCTCCTACAAAACTATTTGCCAGGGCTTCAAAGACAAAGTTCTCAGATGCTGCACTTAGACTCATTGCTTCGAAGCCACCCTTGAAGATGTGGGTGGCTAAGAAAGCTTAACTCTGTTTTGCAGGGAAAGGTCTCCAGCCGAAAATCAAATGCGTCTGAAGCTATTGCTGGGGACCTAAAACATCTTGTAGGGCGCAAGATCAAATGCCCAAATGGTCTTATTATGTATTTTGTTCCTGAGTCGCTTGCTATTTGTCCTATCAGTCCTAACCTCGATCTAAGCTTTCATAATCCACTTGCTCGTCAAATGTTTATGCTTCACAATGCTCTTCGTGAAGCCTATCCCCCTAACTGCACTGTATGGTATGACACCAGCTGCCTCAGAATGGATTATTGATAGTGGATGTACTAATCACATGACTGGCGAACGGAGTCTTCTCATGGACTCAACCTTACGTCCATCTGACAAAAGTCACATCACATTTGCTGATACTGGTAAAAGCAAGGTATTGAGTCTAGGTAGAGTTGCAATCTCAAAGGATCAGCACATGGATAAAGTGATGCTTGTTGAATCCCTTGGTTTCAACTTAATGTCTGCCTCAATGCTTTGCAATTTGAACATGATTGTGATATTTGGAAAATATCGTTGCTTTGTTCTAATGGAATCTGACAAGTCTCTAGTCTTTGAAGGGTATCGGAAAGATGATTTGTACATGGTAGATTTCTTAGCAGGACCACAGCTTATCGTATGTCTTCTTGCAAAATCTTCAGAGTGCTGGCTCTGGCATCAGAGGCTAGGGCATGCTGGCATGAGGAACTTGCATACTCTTGCAAAGAAGAAGCACGTCATAGGCATAGAGGGCGTCAAGTTCAAGAAGGATCACTTATACGGTGCCTGCGAAGCTAGAAAGATGACGAGGGCCAAGCATCCCTCGAAGAAAATCATGACAACGACTCAACCCTTCGAACTGCTACACATGGACCTCTTCGGCCCTACTCACTACTCTACCCTTACTACTACTGCTTGTCTCTATGGCTTTGTCATTGTTGATGATTATTCAAGATATACATGGGTACATATAATCCTCTACAAGACTGAAGTGCAGGATGTCTTCAGATGCTTCACCAATCGAGCCATGAACAACTATTGCGTCAAGATCAAGCACATCAGAAGTGACAATGGCACTGAATTCAAGAACACCGGGCTCGACACTTATCTTGATACGCTGGGCATCACTCATGAGTTCTCAGCTCCGTACATGCCGCAGCAGAATGGCATCGTGGAACGCAAGAACAGAACACTCATTGAGATGGCTCGGACGATGCTCGATGAATACAAGACACTAAGAAAGTTCTGGCCTGAAGCTATTGATACTGCATGCCATGTCATCAACCGTGTTTATCTTCACAAGCTTCTGAAGAAAACATCCTATGAACTCCTCACTAGTAAGAAGCCAAATGTCAGTTACTTCAGAGTATTTGGTGCTAGGTGCTGGATCAAGGATCCACATCACACTTCAAAATTTGCACCAAAAGCACATGCAGGTTTTATGCTTGGTTACAGAAAGGATTCGCACTCCTACAGAGTCTTCAACCTCTTTCACTATAAAGTGGTTGAAACTGTGGATGTGTGGTTCGATGAGACTAACGGCTCGCAAAGAGAGCACCTGCCAAATGTGCTAGATAAAATTCCACCCAGTGAATCCACCAAGCTTATGGGAATTGGAGAACTCATACCGTCTGAAGTACAGCCTGAAGAGGAACTTATCATTTCTGCACCTAATCAACCTGAAGACAATGCTCAGCCTGAAGAAAATCCTTCAAACGATGACAATGATCAGCAAGAGCAAAATCTTCGTCTAGTTCATCCTCCTGTTGCAAATGAAGTACAGATTGAGAAGATAATTGATAGCATCAATGCACCTGGTCCACTCACTCGTTCAAGGGCAACACAACTAGCAAATTTCTGTGGGCACTTTGCATTCATCTCAATATCTGAACCCAAGAAAGTTGATGAAGCCTTCGTGGAACCTGAATGGATTCAGGCTATGCAAGAAGAGCTTCAACAGTTTGAGATGAATAATGTATGGGAACTGGTCAAGCATCCTGATGCCCGTAAACACAATATCATAGGCACTAAATGGATATATCACAACAGGCAAGATGAGCATGGTCAAGTTGTCAGAAACAAGACTCGTCTCATTGCTCAAGGATACACTCAAGTTGAAGGAATTGACTTCAATGAAACATTTGCTCATGTGGCTAGGCTTGAAGCTATACGCATACTGCTAGCCTATGCAAATCATCATAACATCCTTCTGTATCAAATGGATGTGAAGAGTGCCTTTCTCAATGGAAAGATTGAAGAAGAAGTGTATGTTGCACAACCGCCTGGTTTTAAAGATCCAAAACATCCTGACATGGCTTACAAGCTCAACAAGGCACTGTATGGCCTCAAGCAAGCCCCTCGTGCTTGGTATGACACACTCAAAGACTTCCTGAAGAGCAAAGGCTTCAAACCTAGTTCCCTGGATCCCACACTCTTCACGAAGACATATGATGGTGAAATGTTTGTGTGCCAAATATATGTGGATGACATTATCTTCGGCTGCACTAATCAGAAATACAGTGATGAGTTTGGACACATGATGCAAGAGCAATACCAGATGTCCATGATGGGTGAGCTGAAGTTCTTCCTTGGTTTTCAAATATGGCAGCAACGCAATGGCATCTTCATATCTCAAGAGAAATACCTCAAAGATTGCCTGAAGAAGTTTGGAATGCAAGACTGCAAAGGTTATACGACGCCCATGCCAACCAAAAGTCATCTGGGTCCTGACGCCAATGGTAAAGAGTTCGATCAAAAGGTATACCGCTCCATGATTGGTTCTTTGCTTTATTTATGTGTATCTAGGCCAGATATCATGCTTAGTGTTTGCAAGTGTGCCCGATTCCAAGCGGCACCAAAGGAATCACATCACTTAGCTGTGAAGCGAATTCTTCGATATTTGGCTTACACCCCAACACTAGGATTATGGTATCCAAAGGGCTCAGAGTATGACCTAGTTGGATTCTCGGATGCTGATTATGCTGGTGACAAGGTGGGTCGCAAGTCTACATCAGGCACATGTCACTTTCTGGTATGATCACTTGTGTCTTGGTCTTCAAAGAAGCAGAACTGTGTATCTCTTTCCACTGCTGAATCTGAATACATTGCTGCTGGATCTTGCTGCGCTCAGCTTCTATGGATGAAGCAAACACTCAAAGACTATGGCATTCATCTGAAGCAAGTGCCACTCTACCGCGACAATGAAAGCGCCATCAAGATTGCCAACAACCAAGTTCAGCACTTGAAGACAAAGCACATTTAGATCCGTCATCACTTTCTCAGAGATCATGTCATGAAGGAAGATATTGATATCATTCACATCAACACTAAAGAGCAACTGGCAGATATCTTCACAAAGCACTTGGATGAGAAAAGGTTTTGCAAGTTGCGGTGTGAGCTAAATATCTTGGAATCCTCAAATGTCCTGTGATCATGCACACATCCTAACACTTATGCATGTTGATGACTTAGATGTGCAACACACGAAGTAACGTATATCTTCCACTAATGAAGACTTACACTCTAAGTGTGAATACATTAACGCGGAATTTGACTTCGGAGCGCCACAATAATTGTGCGTCGTGTCTGGGTCTAATACTTCATATACGGTGGGTAACGCCACCACCAAACTTTTGCTTGAAGTATTTTCTATTGGCGTTACATTTACAAAATCTTCGCGTTTGGTTTGTCTTCAATATGAACATGACTTCATGTTTATCTTCACTATCTTTGATTTGGTTTTATTCGGATATATTCATATATTAGCATTCTGTCCTCTACAACATTCACTTATAGCTATGTCTTCTCGTTTTGAATCTTTTGAACTAAGTGAATGTGATCGGACCCTAACCTTTCTATGCTCCCATCTCAAATCTATCTATCCAAATCATATGCATTCTATTAAAACTTTTGAATGTCTTCTCTGCGTCCTTGTCAGCAGAAGACACAGACACAAACATTAAATCTGATTTAAATGCTCTATCCTTTTGCCTGAAACCCGGAGAAGCGGGAACGACCACCCGACAATCCCGGCGTGTGTGGAAACGTGGAACAACCTCCAATGTGTTGCATGTTCGCCACATGTCCTTCAAATGTGAACAGCCAGGGGAACCTGCGTAATAACGCTGCGCTGTCCCTGTCCTTATAAATACACGCCACACCCCAGTCATGATCTCTTCTTCCGCTTCTCCTTCTCGCACAAACCCTAGCGCCACTACTAGCCCTCGACGACACCGACGACGAAGCGCTTAGCTACCGTGACCTCACCAACGTCGTCCTCACACCGGCCGCGGACATCGTCTTCTCCACCGTCGCCGTAGGTGTCCTCCGTCGCCAAGTTAGGGCACGAAAGATCGAACTGCTCGACCTCATCTCCTACTCCGTCTAGCAGTTCCTCGAGTGGTAAATAGAAACTCTTTTTACAGTCCTTTTTGATCCGATAGATTCATCTTTTGCAACCACAAGTGGTTTCTGTCCCAACAAATTGAATCTATCCTTTTCTGAATCTCATAACATGCCAAGTGTGTTACTTATGCTTCACAAAGTTGTTAGATTCCTCACTTGTACTTATTCGTGGATTCATACAAATCTGGAACCAACTCTCTACATATGAGTGAATGTCTTCGCACTATGAGGTCAATGTCTTCTAAACTGATTTATCTTCAAAATCTTCTGAGAATGCATATGACCTCTTCCCCTTCCCTCGCATCTCTAATGCTGTCACAGGTACATGTTCGTGGGAGAATCCCTTGGTTCTCATAGTCTGCATTCATTTGCAGAGTTCTTACAGCATCACATCAATTCTCCCGAAGCTAATTCCTGTCTGACCAGCCGAAGGAAGCCTTTGCAAGTTTTGAAGCCATTCAGTCTGAACTTCATGGCGATAGAAAAATCAGTCAGGAAGGGAGGCAGACAGCACCGTGAAAACACTGCCAAGGACCTGCCACCGGATCTCTATGAGCTATACAAGTTAGATCCAAAAGAGACCTATGGAGAACGCAAGAACCGAATCCAATGGATTCGAAGACATTGGGCAGAGGAATGGTTCAAGTACAAATTTGTCACTGACGAATATGCTGAAAAGAATACCATCAAGGGCCCCCGGGGAGATATTTTATACAAAGGTCTTCAGCCCAAGTCGAAGTCTGAAGCTATTGCTCAAGGCTTCTACCCCTGCATGATCCGTGGACCTCAGCCTGCTAATGCCGACCTATACTCTCTGTTATGGTGTCATGAAGACAATCTCTTTAAGCACAACTTCCAGTTTGCCAAAACTTCTGCCAAAGAGAACAAGAAGTCACTAGGGTTAGACTTCAACCCCGGTCCCTCTGCTCCTCGTGCTGGCGGCACATGCGATGCTGAACCCAATATTGTTCGGCCCTTCTACAACCTTGAAGGTCTCATCACTCACATTCAGGTTCAAGGGGCAACCGTGGATCACTCTGCAGATGACGCTGATTCTGACGAAGCGCCTGCACCACCGAAGCCTGTGAAGCAAAAGAAACCAAAGGCTTCAAAGCCCTCCTCCGCACCGAAGGTCTCGCGGGCGAAGCCTCTGGCCTCTGCACCTCTTGAAGCCAGTGTGCAGTCTGAAGATCTCTCTCGCATCTCCAAGTCTGATAAGATGAAGAAGCCCATGCAACCAACTGGTCAAGCATTGACCCCTTCTGCCGTTCTGAGGAACGAGAATGAAGCCATTGATCTGTCTAGCAACGATGATCTTGGCAATGATGCTCTTGAGCTGCTTATAAAGAGCAAGCAAGAGGCGGAAATCTTCAATGATCTTCCCCTCTTTGATGTGGAGATCCTGTACAAGTTCATTGATGAGTGGTTTGACAGCCCAGACCTCAGTTTTGATGATCTTCAGCTCCCAATTGGCCTCAGCGTCTCTTTCCATGGAGCCATTGCTGCTGAGCTGGCTCTTGCACAGAAAACTGTTGAGCTGAAGCACAAGATTGATTATGAAAAGGCTCAGTTCAAGAAGCACATGGCCAAGCTCAACGTGGAAGACGTCCAAAACTTCAAGGTCATGCTGCATGAGCTCAAGGAGGCGTTCCAAGAAACGTGAAGAAGCTAAAGGTTCTCGAGAGCGCATGAAAAACCTAGCTGCCAAATTTGTTCAAGGCTACAATGAAGCTGAAAAGCGCAAGGCTTTGGGGAGACCTGGCATCGACCCCAGAATGGCTGCCAAGAAGAAGAAGAAGCCTGTTGTGGCCCAACCAGAAGCATCAAGGCAGGAAGAACCTCGCATTGTCTTCCCGGCCAGTATGATAGGCTCGAAGCCTAAAGTCCACACAGTGGCTTCGGAGCTCAACAAAACTAGGGCAGCTGAAGCCGAAGCCCTAAAGCGCAAGACCAAGGCCACCACTGATGATGCTCCACCGACCAAGAAGAGAAAAACCAAGAAGAAAGATCGGGCTGCTCCCACAGAGCCCCTTGTCGTCGAGCCAATCTCAGTTGCCCGTCCTGCGTCTGAACACTGTGAGCGCCAGTTGATAGTTCATGAGCCTGCTTCCATAGAGGCTCTAGAAGTTGAAGACATTCCAGCCGTTGACCCCACCGCAGCTGAAGACATTGGTCATCAAGACAATGTGAAGATGATGAAGTCCTTCCTCAGATTGAACACAATGTGGTATCATCGCCTGTTCTCACGAACAGCGAACTCATTAGCATTGGTCGTCCATTGACGCCAATTGCTCAGGATGACTCATGGGCTGATCACCCATAAGACTCCCCCCGTCAAGAAGAATCACCAAGTACTCCCCCACCTCAAGTCACCACTTCCGTGCTTGAAGACAATGACCTTGTGGCCCAACCAACTCCATCTTCACAAGCGTCGCCAGCGTTCCGCAGGCTTCGCAAAGGACCACGACCATAGGTCACTCTATCAAGTGTTCCAGAAGGAGAAGAGCGCCAATCCGTTTCATGCCAAGTCTTTCTTGATGCCTCTCCTACCGTGAACATCCCCAAGTCTGAAGCCAAAGCGGCTGAAGATATTCCGGCTACATCAGCCGACGAACAAGAAGAGCCAAGACATGAAGAAGAACGTGTTGCTACACCCCCAACCAACCTTGAAGTTGTTCTCGAGGAGAACGTGTCCGACTCTCCAGCTACTTGAGTGGAGGTTGAAAACTCTGAGGCGGCCACTAACACCAACACTGAAGCCAATGACATTGTCATGGCCGAGGCTAGTGTGGCGCCTGAAGCTACTGTGGCGCCTGAAGTTAATGTGGTGCCAGAAGTGATTGCACCTGAAGCCAATCTGCAGCCCGAAGCCAATGCCACTGCTCATGTACCACCTCCATGGCCACACACCCTTGAGCAAGCATTCTATCAAGGCGAACTTACCACCGTCCGCTGGCCCATTCTGGTTCCTCCACCTGCTGCCGGTCCACAATTTGACTATCATGTGGAGCATAGGCCTCAGGTCCAGAAACCAAAGCCAAGGCTACCAAGGTTTCCAGGTACTGCAACTTCACCAGGATCGTTCAATTTGAATGGCTTCAAGGCACACAACACATTCTTTGACAGTGCCAAGAACCGCTACACAAGGCCAAGAATCTCCTCAGATCGATTCTGGATTTATCAGCAGCGCAACTACTATTCCTGCATCTTATACAATCAGGGGCACATTTTCCCTCATATGTGTCTAGACAGCGAAGCCATGGCTGGCCCGCCCTGCCTAGAAGAAGCCCTTGACTGCTTCAGAGATGTTGGCCTTCTACAGTTTGTGACTATCAAAGAACATTGGAATGAAGAGCTTCTGCTACAATTCTACGCTACCCTTCACATTCGCGGCTACAACAGGGATCCGAAGACTTGGATCCTTGAGTGGATGACATTCGATGTACACCATGAAGCTAAAGCCCAAGACATCATTGAGCTTACTGCCCTGCCCACTCCTGGCGAACATTATGAACCAGGTTGTCAGCTACACCAGAATGCGTTGGAAAGCATCTTCCAGAAGCCAGAGCCAAATATGAGCCAAATGTTGAGCATGATGAAGCCACTGCCACAAGACGTTGACTATCCTAAGAAGTTCTTTGTTGACGACCTAGAGTATCTGCCCCGCACTATTTATCATATTATCAGGCGAACTCTCCGGCCGGTCAAAGGACATTCTCCTGTAGCGAAGCTTGAAGGAGCAATGAAGACATTGGTTTTCTATATCTTCAATGGCATCAGCTTCAATGCTCAAGACTTCTTAATTAGACACTTGGCTGCATCTGGCTCCGATATCTTTGGTCTGAAGTTCTATGCTCCATGGGTAATGTGCCTCATCAAGCTTCACTCTGCTATCAACTATCAGCCATCTATGCGCAATCACCTTATATTCTTGCCAGAGGTTGATCTGTCTGTCGAAGCCATTTACCCAGAGCCTACAAAGGAGCCAATTTATCTTCACAATGTCGATCATCAAAGCTTCACCCAGCCCATTGAAGGAGTTCAGGCCGTTTCACATGTTTATCCCTTGGCTGACAATACACGTGCCCCTCGTACCCAAACTGAAGCCACTGCAAGTACCATCGCCCAAAGGCCTCGGAAGCGATCTCGTGTTCTCAATGACCGAGAGCTTCTCGTCGCTCTACATCAGAAATAGGATAACCATCATGACTGGCTTAAGCGCCAGATGCAAAGCCTCTTGGTGGATGTCAATCACATTCAAAATGTTGCCATTAAGAATGCCTTTGTTACACATGAAACCTGTCGGAGGTCATGGAAGAGTGTGACGTTGCTCAGTGTTGAAGCTGATCTTCAAGACGATGGCTTCATAGAGAGATTCAAGTTTGACTCAACTCCTCCAAGGAATGCTCACTTGAATCGGACTCCCTCACTTGAATACTCTGACTATTCTTCCTCAGCTGCAACAGTTAATGCCATAGTCATTGATGACCAAGATGATGCTACTTCACCACCTCCAACTTTGGCGTGTATCGACACTGCACCAAGTTCATCTGCACCACCAAACCTCAACGATGACCCTGCTGCATCGCCTACTCCACATGGGAACGAGTAGCAAGCTCTGTGTCTTCAAACCTTTTTGGTCATTACTGACAAAAGGGAGAGAAGCATATGAGTTGATAGTCTTCAAGCGGGTCCATATGGGTGGTTGCTATACTTTTGCTACATTTGCCAAGTGCTTACAACTCTTTCTTTTGATACATTTGGTTCTTTTGAGTTGTAACACTTAAACTTGATGGTCGTCTGCTACTTTTTCGTCAACTATGTGATGCGATGATAAATTCCGCATTTGCGATGATAAATCCTGCACGAAGTCAATTTCCAGACGTCCAATTTTCATTATGCATGTCATTATATTTGTTATATCCTTTCATGCATGATGAATTGACTTCATAAGTAGAAGAGGAGCTCCGCAAATACAACCTGCCATGTGCATTTGCATTCAAAAGCAAAATACTTATATGCACATCTTCAGGGAGAGCCTTTCTGCTACTTACGAAGACAATACCTAAATCCTTTACATTTTCACATACTTTTATCCCCGTTGAAAACTTCAACCAGTTTGTCATCAATCACCAAAAAGGGGGAGATTGTAAGTGCATCTAGTGCCACCCCTAGTTGGTTTTGGAGTATTGACGACAAACCTGGTTGAGGGACTAATGTGTTTGTGAGAATTGCAGGACAACACAGGTACTAGTCCCTCATTGATTCGGTTTACCTACCGGAGATGACCCCTAAAAATGTATGAGGACATTGAAGACAAAGGTGGTATGTGAAGACATTCACATTGAAGACTATGACAAGAGAAGACATTGCGTGAAGACTATGGAGCGCGAAGACTTAGTTGTTTCGTTGTTTCCTTTTCTTCTTTGTTGAGTCATAGGAACCACCGTGCTGTTAAGTGGGGTCCAACTGAACAAAGTCAGAGTGACTGAAGTGATGCTTAATCAAAATCCTATGTCTTCGAGCGAAGACAATGAGAGCAAAACTTATCCAGAGCTGGATAAGTCAGCTTTACTTGTAGCCCGAGTAAAGTTGCCGCGTGTGTTTGAAATCTAACCGTTGGAACACGTGTCAGTTCCTTAGTGACCCAAGGTCATTTCGGACAAATCAGGTTGGGTTGCCTAGTGGCTATAAATAGCCCACCCTCTACACCATAAATTGGTGGCTGCTCAGAGTTAGTGCACGGCTTTTGTCATTTGAGAGCAACCCACCTCGAAGTCTTTGAGAGAGAAATCCAAAGCCCTAAACACCCAGAGCCAAAGAGTGTTAGGCATCACTGAAGTCTTCCTGTCTGTGTGATCTGAAGACTTGTTACACTTGAGGACTGTGAATCCTCCAACCGGTTAGGCGTCGCGTTCTGAGCATCCAAGAGTCATTGTGGATCGCCGGTGAACGAAGTCTGTGAAGGTTTGGAAGTCTACCTTGAAGACTTACCAGAGTGATTGAGTGAGGACTGGGTGTCCTTAGCTCAAGGGGAATAAGGTGAAGACATGGTCTTCTAAGTTAAATCTCAGCCTCCCTAACCAGACGTACAGTTGCCACAGCAACTGGAACTGGTCCAACAAATCATTGCCTTCAACAAGCAACTGGTTCTATCCTTCCCATCTCTTTATTTACACTTGGTCCTTGTGAAGTCATTACCTGTTTGCATTATCCATTTGTCTTCACTGTGTGACTGTGTGACTGTGTGACTGTTTGTTCTAATTGGTTTCATACTATCTTCCATCCTGATCCGTACTGCCTAGCTGCTATTAGTCTTTGTGCTCTCACTTCACTGAATACTTGACTATGGCTTGTCTAGTGTAGTCTACCTTCCGCTGCATGGTTATAGGTTCATTTCTATCGTTTGTCTTCGAAACTCCCATGTTTTGAAGACTCGCCTATTCACCCCCTCTAGTCGATAACTAGCACTTTCACATACCTATCGGTATCTGTGAGGATGTGGCCGTTGTTGTTCCTAATGTTACTATTCTGGCTGACTTTGTTATACTTGAGATGCCCGAGGACGACAACATGTCGATTATCCTTGGTAGACCCTTCTTGCATACTGCAGGGGTTGTTATTGATTGCAAAAAAAGCAAGGTTACTTTTCATATTAATCGTAATGAGCATATGGTGCACTTTCCGGAGAAACAATTCAAAGTGATTGGTATTAATGTTATTGAAAAATCTCCGACAATCACTATTGGAAGTTTTCCAATACCTCTACCTACTATCAAAAAGAAATATGAAATGATTATTGTTGGGGACATGCATATCCCCATTGAGGTAACTTAGTGATTTACGAAAGTTCTTCGGTTTCATGCTAATCGAAAGTGGTTATTAATAAGACCCGATCAACCTTATTAATGGATCATTTTTGAACGGTATGAAGTTGATGAATTTAGTAAGCACTACTTTCTGTCCCTACTTTTTATTCTCTGTTTTTATTAGTTAAATAAAATAAAATGTGATGTTTCGTCTGTTTTCTGGATTTCCCGTGCAATACAAAATGACCCAAAAATAAAAGTTCTCTAAATGCCCTGAAAATTTAATATGATTTTTTCCTGAATATTTAAGAATTTCTGGTGCAAATAACATCAGAGGGAGGTGCACCACGTGGGCACAACCCACCTGGGCGCGCCAGCACCCCCAGCCGCGCCCTGGTGGGTTGTGGTCCCCACGTGGGCCCTCTCACTTATCTCTTTACACCACATCATCACCTACCTCTAGAAAAAAATATCCATTGCTCTCCCTCCCATGTTCTTGCTCTCAAACCCGTGGATTTCGATCTCTTTGCTTGAAGCTCCGTGTCCGAAACTGTTTTGGTGGATTGTTGCTTGGTATGTGACTCCACCATTTTTCCAATTAGTTTCTGTTTTAGTGGTTTATATTTTGAATAATTAGTTACTCTTGGTGTTGCTGTAGATGTGCTTGGATGTTAAATTCTTAGTGTTCTAAGTAGTTTGAATGCTTGCTATGGCTTCTATGCATCCCTGTGAGTACTTGCTATCAATTTTACAAAGTTTTGTTGACAAATTTTTTGTCACTCCAAAATTTTTATTTTCAGAAAGTTGTACGCGGACATGATGAACCTATTTGGAAGGATTTCTTCGAGGAGACGATCTCGGGGGCATCTTCTAGTGACAATTCTGCTCGTCTTTCTTATGTTGAACCAAGTGAAAGTTCCATCTGAGATGCCGCCACCAAAACATGCTTATGGCCCTGCGATGAGTATATGGTGCGTGTGGGCATTAAGGAGGAATTTGAGCAATATGTTCACAATGTAGGTCTCAGTCCCTACCTTTTAGATAAGTCTGAACAACGCCACCTTCTCACTGAATCATTTGTCAAAGGATTTAAATTATTTCCCCGTGTGTCTAGGGTGTCATTTATGCTTTATGATAACCCATTTATCATACCACTAGAGAATTTTTCTTACCACTGCAAACTCCCGTATTGGGGCTTGCTTGACGAACCGTCAAAGGCTGAGTACCAAACATTCTTGACTAGTCTTTGTTACGGTGAGAACAGAGGAGTGACACAAGGTAGAATAAAGAGCATTCATTTTCCCAGAATTCAGTACTTTGCATTATTTAACGGGAAAAGTATAGTAGGTAAGCAAGACTATAGTACACTCTGTGCTCCATACTTGAGCCTCATCCACACCACTCTCACTAGTGAAAGAAATTATAACCTTGGAGCAATTGTTGCACGCAGACTTCAGCATAATGCTAACAGTGGCTGGTTCTATGGTGGAATTTATGCCACACGTTTAGCATGAGGGCTTGGTGTTTCACCTTTGCCCTTTGATCCTGTCCTACCCACGCAGTATTTAGATTTTGACACTTTAAAAGAACATAAGATTCTCAAGGGAAAGATTGACAACTTCACTTATAATTTATTGTTTAACCAAAAATCTATTGTGCACACATATTTGCCTATGCCTGCTCTTTTTGATCATCACAACAAAGGAAGATATTTTGTTCTTGAGAGCGAGGCCAGAGCTCACAACACAACAGTGGAGGCAGCACGGCAGGCCGAGGCTTCCGCACCTAGAGCCTCTTTGAACTACCACACCAACTACTATCCAGACTACTGATCGTTTACCAAGTTAGGCCAAAAGCCTAAGCATGGGGGAGTACGTGTTTCTCACTGACATTACATTCATGTTTTCTTATTCCATTTGTCGGTGCTCACACTCTTTTAGTGTATCATCCATGCTTAGATTTATTTTTCTTGCCTTCTTCTTGTGTGTTTGAAAAACTTTAGAAAAACCAAAAAAATTAGTTGTAGTTATTTTACTTTCTATGCATGCTTAGTTGTAATATTAATATGAAAAAGAAAACCCAAAAAGATTTCCTTGTTCTTCTTTTCCTTGTTGGGAGCTTTCTCGTGTAAATAGTTTTTCTAGTTTTTGCTTTTCCCTTTTATTTGCTTGTTCAAGAAAACCAAAAACTCCAAAAATATTTCAGTGTGTTTCTATGAATTTCTTTTCTTTTTATTCGAGTCATACCAAAGAGAAGACCACGAGGAAAATATTGAGTGGCTCTCAATTGAATAATTGTTGAACTAATAAAGAGCCCATTATACCTTGTCTTCTCCTGCTGAATAAAATGTTTTGCAGATTCCATCTTAGTCCATGGCACTCTTGCACTATTATTATTTTCATATCGTTCGTTCGCGCAAGTGAAAGGCAATAATTACGATATTCGATGAACTGGCCATGGCAAAGAGAAACTAGTATGAACTCGACTTGTTCTTTTTTGTGTACATATGTTTAACCTAGTATCCATGATTCAGCCCATTATGATTAAACATGTTTGCAATGTGTCGGGGGGATGCTGATTCCACCGACACCTATGGGGACAGGGCCCCTTTCGGTTCGGTGGGGGGCGGAGAGCGCACAAAGAGCGGATCGAGGCGGTACACGCGGGCTATTTTACCCAGCTTCGGGCCGCACGGATGCGTAAAACCCTACTGCTGCTTGTTTGTGTGTATTGGATTCTTGCTCAGGAGCGATGGACGCTGCCAGACTGAGCGTGAGAGTGTTCCTGGTGTTGGATGAGCCGAGCTGGCCGAACCTCCTCTACGTTGCGCTTGGGCCTCCTTTTATACTTTCAAGGGGTTACCCACAGGTGGCAACGTAGACTAAAAGGATAGAAATGGAAAAGGATGCGGTAGGTGCAGCTACCGCTACTGTGGATACAGTGCACCCTACCTAACTCTGACGGCAGGGGACAAGGGCATTAAATGCCTGTCTGAGTCTCCTAAACAGTGCAAAAGGTGACCGTTAGGAGCGCCACCGTTTGCCACGATGGGCTTCTCTTCATCTCCGCTTGCCACCACGTACCCCTAGCTGCACGGCCTCCTGCCACGTGTGCTTGGGAGAGTCCCAAAGCGACACGTTAGCAGGTGTGCTGGAGCGCGGGCACAAAGTGGGGGTTTCCCGCGGCAGGCTCCTTTCCACGACCGTCGTCTTGTCGCGTTCGGAAGCTTGTCGCTCGCCGGATCTTGCCGGGACGCAGGGCACGTCACGGCAAGCTTTCTTGGTATGCCTTGAGTGGCCTTCCTGGCAAGCTCCTCTTGTCGGGGTCTCGTCTCTTCCCGGCAAGCTCCTCTTGCCGGGGCCATGGTTGGCCTTCCCGGCAAGCTCCTCTTGCCGGGGCCTTGGTTGGCCTTCCCGGCAAGCTCCTCTTGCCGGGGCCTTAGTTGGCCTTCCCGGCAAGCTCCTCTTGCTGAGGCCTTGGTTTGAGTACTTTGTTCTTGAATGGTCTTCAAGGGAACCACGGAGGGTCCTGGCGGTCACCCGGCAAGCCTTGCCGCGGGGCGCTGCAACTGCCCGTGCACGAGTTCAGGGTAATAGGGTACCCCTACTCTAGTACACCGACAGGAGCCCCCGGGCCTGGGCCATACACGGTGCCGAGCGCTGTTGGGCCAAGCCCAAAATAGTGCACGGGCACGCGCGGCCTAGGTCACACCGCATATCTCTCCGCTTCCACCGCGCACGCCCAGAACAGCATGCGTCAAACGCGGCGTCGTGGGTGAGATCGTGGGTGGCGTGCGTGGGGCTAAGCCCCCGAGCATGCGTCAGGCCACGATGATGGGGACGGTTCACGCCCTCCTCCCTAAACGGAGGTAGGTGTGGGGGCGTGGTGCATTTACTGGACGGGGCTGGTGCGCGGTTTTCGGGACGTCCACTCCCCACGTTCACGGGGCGGAGCGAGGCCGCCTCATCTGTCGCCTTGGTTCTGCATCCCCGCCACGCAACTCCCATGCGCTTGGGGTCACGGACGGTGGAGTGGGAAACTGGGCCGTCGCGAGTGGGTTGGCCCTGACTCCCTGCCCTTCCCGTGCCTTGATTCGCTGAGCGGGGCGGCCGAGCCCCCACCTCGCTCCTTTATAAAGAGCGGGATGGGAGCACAGAAACCCGCACTCTCTCATCTTCTCCTTTCTTCAGCTTCTGCTCCCCTTCCTCTCATCTGCCATGGAGAAAGGGAACCCAGGCCCTTCATCGGTGGCGGCGAGGGTCGCCGCCAGATAGCGCATCTCTCCCTCTTCCGCGCTCGTGGTGGCAGAGCCAGCCATAAGGGGAAGAGGGAGGGGGCGAGGTCGCGGACGAGGTCGAGGACAAGGTCGAGGCACTCGGGGAAGAGGCGGACAGGGCGGCGCGTCAGCTTCACCTCCGCCGGCGGCTCCTCCCCCCACGGCGGTCCATATAGGGGATGACCCTTGCGAGTTCTTCGTCAGGCTGCACCGGGCGCCTCGTCGTCGCCTCCGGCTTCCAGCTCCGCCATCGCCGTCCAGCCTTCGGACGGCCCCGGGATGTTCTCTTGGTGTCTTCTGGCACCCGTAGCTCGCCTAGGCACTCCTTTTGCCCTTTTCGCCTCCTTGACCTGCCTCCTGAAAAGAGGGACAGGAAAGGGATCACAGGCATCTTATCTTTTTAATTTGTAAGCCTTCGGGCCTTAGTTGTATCTAAAATTTGTAATCCTCTCTTTCATGTTTTTCATCCTCTATGGACTGTACCTGAGTGGGATGTTTTTTAATGAAAAGGGGATGCTTGCCGGGTTATTTGTCTCGTGAGCTAAACCCACGCCAAGGAGCGAATCCTTGGTGTCCCTCGGACAGACATTTCATCTCCCGGCAACAGGCCCTACCGCCTTCCCACGTCGCTCAACCTTTCTCACGTTTTAGACGAAGGCAGGAATGAGGTGGGTGCGGTCTCCTCATTTCATCCCTTTGCTGCCGCGACTACGACTAAACTTGGCCCCGAGAACGAGCCCCAGGGCCTAGAGTTGAGGGAGCACGACAGTTTTCGGGAAGAAACGTGGTTTCGCATTCCCCAGTCCATAAGAAGATGCATGATGAGGGATGAAAGACTTATCTGATATTGCAGCCCCCGGCAACTCTGGTTTGCCGTGGACGATTCTTGGCACTCACAGCCCCCAGCGATACTGGCTTGCTGGGAAGGCTTTTATCTTCAGCAGAGAACTTTGACGTTCTCGATGCCGGCTTCCGGCAAGCTGGTCGCCAGGAAGGCTTTTATCTTTAGCAGAGAACTTTAATGTTCTTGATGCCGGCTTCCGGCAGGCTTGTCGCCAGGAAGGCTTTTACCTTCAGCAGAGAACTTTGACGTTCTCGATGCCGGCTTCCGGCAAGCTCGTTGCCAGGAGGGCTTTTACCTTCAGCAGAGAACTTTGACGTTCTTGATGCTGGCTTCCGGCAAGCTCGTTGCCAGGAAGGCTTTTACCTTCAGCAGAGAACTTTGACGTTCTCGATGCCGGCTTCCGGCAAGCTCGTTGCCAGGAAGGCTTTTATCTTCAGCAGAGAACTTTGACGTTCTCGATGCCGGCTTCCGGCAAGCTCGTTGCCAGGAAGGCTTTTATCTTCAGCAGAGAACTTTGACATTCTCGATGCCGGCTTCCGGCAAGCTCATTGCCAGGAAGGCTTTTGGCAAAGAACATCATTTTTCTTGACACCGGCCCCCGGCAAGATCGTTGCTGGAAAGGCTTATGGCGAAGAACTTCGTCGTTCTTGGCGCCGGCTCCCGACAAGATCGTTGCCGGAAAGGCTTACGGCGAAGAACTTCATTGTTCTTGACGCCGGCTCCCGATAAGATCGTTGCCGGAAAGGCTTACGGCGAAGAACTTCGTCGTTCTTGATGCCGGCTCCCGACAAGATCATTGCCGGAAAGGCTTACGGCGAAGAACTTCGTCGTTCTTGACGCTGGCTCCC
>NC_041386.1:437237620-437296868 GCF_002162155.2 Triticum dicoccoides
CATCGTTCTTGACGCCGGCTCCCGACAAGATCGTTGCCGGAAAGGCTTACGGCGAAGAACTTCGTCGTTCTTGACGCCGGCTCCCGACAAGATCATTGCCGGAAAGGCTTACGGCGAAGAACTTCGTCGTTCTTGATGCCGGCTCCCGACAAGATCGTTGCCGGAAAGGCTTATGGCGAAGAACTTCGTCGTTCTTGGCACCGGCTCCCGACAAGATCGTTGCCGGAAAGGCTTATGGCGAAGAACTTCGTCGTTCTTGATGCCGGCTCCCGACAAGATCGTTGCCGGAAAGATTGGCCCTAGGGGCGTTGCCAGCCCCCGGGCCATAACTGCATTTAAACATGACAAGTGATTAGCATCCGAAGTGCACTTAACTCGCTTGCGAATTTTGACCTTTGCTGCATATTCCCTATGCCTGCTGGAATGCTTTCCGGTGCGTACGATCCAGCCAGTAGCGCTTGAGGGAACGGGCCCTTAGCGGCTATTCGGGAACATCGCCTCCCGGAAAGGTTTACCTTCTTGGTTCTAGCGCAACCGCACAAGTTGCCGAGCGGACTCGAGGCAACATGGAGCGCAACTAGCCCCGAGAAGGCTCCTTGGCATACAGGTCTATGCAGAAATCTCAAATAAATAGCGCATGCTATCTTCCTGTTCAACCTCTCTTTGTACGTCCACCCTACGCTTTCTAGGGAAACTTGCCGGTGCAGGCACCCTTGCCGCGAGCGCCGAGTGCGGAACTTCAGCAGCCTGCTGGCGGGGTCGCTACCGGCAAGCAATCTTGTCGCAACTAGTTGCAGCTCGCTTAAGTTGTTGAGCTGACTCGAAACAAAGTAAGGGCGCTAGCGGCTCACTTAAGTTGCTGAGCGGACTCGAAGCAAAGTAAGGGCGCTAGCAGCTCACTTAAGTTGTTGAGCGGACTCGAAACAGAGTAAGGGCGCAACTAGCTACGAGTTGATTCCTACGCGCACAGGTTTTCCGTACAAAGAACAAGATCTCTGAGGCGGATAACCTTATATAGAAAGGAAATATCTAAAGTTTCGCACGACTTAGCTTTTTCTGTTGCCGCACTGGCGTCGTTCTTTTACTCGCCCGCTCCTTAGGAGCCATGACAATGAAGAACAACTGAGCCTTGTGTGCACGCCGGATCGGATTCGCACAATCTCGACGCCCCCTACCTGGCGCGCCAGAGATGTCGGGGGGATGCTGATTCCACCGACACCTATGGGGACAGGGCCCCTTTCGGTTCGGTGGGGGGCGGAGAGCGCACAAAGAGCGGATCGAGGCGGTACATGTGGGCGATTTTACCCAGCTTCGGGCCGCACGGATGCATAAAACCCTACTGCTGCTTGTTTGTGTGTATTGGATTCTTGCTCAGGAGCGATGGACGCTGCCAGACTGAGCGTGAGAGTGTTCCTGGTGTTGGATGAGCCGAGCTGGCCGAACCTCCTCTACTTTGCGCTTGGGCCTCCTTTTATACTTTCAAGGGGTTACCCACAGGTGGCAACGTAGACTAAAAGGATAGAAATGGAAAAGGATGCGGTAGGTGCAGCTACCGCTACTGTGGGTACAGTGCATCCTACCTAACTCTGACGGCAGGGGACAAGGGCATTAAATGCCTGTCTAAGTCTCCTAAACAGTGCAAAAGGTGACTGTTAGGAGCGCCACCGTTTGCCACGATGGGCTTCTCTTCATCTCCGCTTGCCACCACGTACCCCTAGCTGCACGGCCTCCTGCCACGTGTGCTTGGGAGAGTCCCAAAGCGACACGTTAGCAGGTGTGCTGGAGCGCGGGCACAAAGTGGGGGTTTCCCGCGGCAGGCTCCTTGCCGCGGCCGTCGTCTTGTCGCGTCCGGAAGCTTGTCGCTCGCCGGATCTTGCCGGGACGCAGGGCACGTCACGGCAAGCTTTCTTGGTATGCCTTGAGTGGCCTTCCCGGCAAGCTCCTCTTGCCGGGGTCTCGTCTCTTCCCGGCAAGCTCCTCTTGCCGGGGCCTTGGTTGGCCTTCCCGGCAAGCTCCTCTTGCCGGGGCCTTAGTTGGCCTTCCCGGCAAGCTCCTCTTGCCGGGGCCTTGGTTTGAGTACTTTGTTCTTGAATGGTCTTCAAGGGAACCACGGAGGGTCCTGGCGGTCACCCGGCAAGCCTTGCCGCGGGGCGCTGCAACTGCCCGTGCACGAGTTCGGGGTAATAGGGTACCCCTACTCTAGTACACCGACACAATGACAATTAGAGATTATAGTTTCTCATGCCATGCATAAGTAGCTGGGAGTGAATAATGATTTATCTTGGATATCAACATTGCATTAAAATGATTGTGATGTAGTATGATGATATGGTATCCTTCTCTGAATGTTCAAGTGGCTTGACTTGGTACATGTTCATGCATGTAGTTGAATCAAAACCAACATAGCCTCTACGATATGTATGTTCATGGTGATCATATCCTCCTCATGCTAGTGTCCAATGTTACTTATGCATAATGCATGATCATGATCGTTGTTGCTCTCTAGCTGGCCGCTTCTCAATCTAACTGCTAGCCTTGGCCTGTACTTAGTGGGGATTCTGCTTGTACATCAAATACCTTGAACCCAAAGTTATTCTAGATGAGTCCACATACCTACCTACATGCGGTATTACCCTGCCATCGTAAGTAAATTTGCATGTGCCACCTCTAAAAACTTCTAAAAAATTATCCGTTTTGTGTGCCTGGATCATTCATGGAACGACATGAGGTGGTTGGTATCTTCCATGCTAAGCGAGTTATTCTCACGTCGAGTGTTTATTCACTCGCCATCGCACAAGAAAAGGGAGGTAATAGGGATGCCCAGTCCCAAATTGCAAAATACAAAAAGAGTTAATCGCTCGAATAATCATGCAAAAACTCCCAATGGAGTCAAAACCTTAACTTTTATCGCTTGGAAACCGCCACTAGCCTGTTTAGCATGGGAGATATTGATAACTGATAGTCGTGAAGTAAATGAGATGTACACAAGTATCAAAATATCATTTATCCACTCCTTATTCCTCCAGAAAAATTCTCTCCATAGCTCAAACTCGTGTTCTTGCTCATCTTGCTGCCATTTTCGATCTCCTTACTCAAAGCTCCATTCACAAAACTGCTTTGGGGGATTGTTCTTTGGTATGTGACTCCTCCAATGGTCCAAATAGTTTTTGTTTTAGTTCTTTAATTATTGCAAATTTTTGCTGCTTTGGTGACCCTGTTCTTGAGCTTGCATGTCAAATTTATATGGTCCAAAGTAGTTTTGATGCATGATATAGCCTCTAGGCACTTGTAGGAGTAGTTGCTATCAATTTTGTTGAGTTTTGTTCACTTTTATTTTGAGTTACTAAAAATTTCAGAAATTTTTGAGAGGAATAAAATGTTGAGGAGATTGTTGAGAGGCTCCTTGAGCCAGGGTTTGAAGGAAAAGGAAAATGAAGAGAAAGAGAATCCCAAGTATAATCTTCCTCGCGCCATGGAAATTTGGCCGTGTGAATGGCCATGTGATGCCTTCTTACAAGCAGCCGAGACTTATGATGAATTCTATTATTTGGCATAGAATGCACGCATCACCGACTTCCTCCGTGACCAGTGTAATCAATATCTCCTACTCACTAATACTTTCGTGCAAAATTTTCACTTTCATGCTAGGAGATCACCACCCATAGTAGACTTTCACTTATATGATGAGTACAAAGGAATGACGCTTTATGACTCTTGTGAGGTTTTGATACGTCTCCAACGTATCTACTTTTTCTAATGCTTTTCCTATTGTTTTGGACTCTATTTTGCATGATTTGAGTGAAACTAACCCCAGACTGACGCTGTTTTCAGCAGAACTACCATGGTGTTGTTTTTGTGCAGAAATAAAAGTTCTCGGGATGGAACAAAACTTTGCCAGGAATTTTTATATAGTATATAAGAATTTCTGGAGCCAAGACCTACTAGAGAGGGGCCCCTGGGTGGGCACAACCCACCAGGGCGCGCCCCCCTCTCCTGGCGCGCCAAGTGGATTGTCCCCACCTGGTGGCCCCGCACACCCTGAAACCAACGCTATAAAATCCTATTTTTGGAGAGAAAAATCAGGGAGAAAGAATTATCGCGGTCCACGAGACGGAGCCGCCGCCAAGCCTTGTTCTTCCTTGGGAGGGCAAATCTGGAGTCCGTTTGGGGCTCCGGATAGGGGGGCCTTTGTTCTTCGTCATCACCAACCCTTCTCCATTGCCAATTCCATGATGCTCCCCACCGGGAGTGAGTAATTCCTTTGTAGGCTCGCTAGTCGCTGAGGAGTTGGATGAGAATCATCATGTAATCGAGTTAGTTTTGTTAGGGCTTGATCCCTAGTATCCACTATGTTCTTAGATTGATGTTGCTATGACTTTGCCATGCTTAATGCTTGTCACTTTGGGCCCGGGTGCCATGATTTTAGATCTGAACCATTCATGTTATCACCATTATATTCATGTTCTAGATACGATCTTGCAAGTTAGTCACCTACTATGTGTTATGATCTGGTCACCCCGGAGTGACAATAACCGAGACTTCTTCTGGTGATTACCGTAGTTTGAGGAGTTCATGTATTCACCATGTGATAATGCTTTGTTCCGGTTCTCTCTTAAAAGGAGGCCTTAATATCCCTTAGTTTCCAATATGGACCCCGCTGCCACGGGAGGGTAGGACAAAAGATGTCATGCAAGTTCTTTTAATAAAGTACATATGACTATATACGGAATACATGCCTACATTATATCGATGAACTGGAGCCAGTGCCGTATCGCCCTAGGTTATAACTATCACATGATGAATATCATCCAACAAGTCACCGATCGAATGCCTACGAATTTTTCCATATTGTTTCTTCTAAGTTACTACTGCTATCATCACTGTTACACTTGCTACAAAATTACTGCTATCACTACTACCGTTACTATTGCTGCTGTCACTACTATCAAAACTATCAAACTATTTTGCTACTGATCACCTTGCTGCAGATAATTAATCTCCAGGTGTGGTTGAATTGACAACTCAGCTGCTAACACCTTCAAATATTCTTTGGCTCCCCTTGTGTCGAATCTATAAATTTGGGTTGAATACTCTACCCTCGAAAACTGTTGCAATCCCCTATACTTGTGGGTTATCAGGTTTGTAAATTACCTTATGAGGGTAGCATTGAGGAGCCACATCCTAGTGATGTGGAAGGCCTTATTAATGAAATTACCGTAGGGGGAAATAGAGGAGTGTCAGGAGTGAGAGTGGCTAGTACACATTTCCCTGTTTTACGCTATTACTCATTATTTGCTGGGAGATGTTTAATTGGTCATGGAGAGAGTGGAGGTCTTAGTGTCCCTGATCTTGCCATTTTGCGCCATGCATTAAATAGAGATAGAACTTATAGTTTGGGCGCTATGGTTGCTAAATGGTTGAGTTTAAACCATACAAAGGGTCCTATTTTCGGAGGTATCTTTGCCTACCGCCTTGCTAAACATTTTGAGATACCCATTAGGCACTATGAAAAAGGGGAGAAATTGCTACCCACTATATATTTAGATTATGACAGGATGGTAGCACATAAGTTTATTTGCCATGATGAGGAAAAGAGACTTATCTATAACCTGGTATTTAGCGAGGTCACCTTTCAGATTATTACCTTGTCCGTACCTATTTTGTTCGATATTCATTCAGGCAGGTACTTTGTTTTGCCCGCGGACATTCATGCATACTGGGAGGGGACACGATCCCCACCTCCTGAGCCAGAGCCATCACCTGATCCATATCAGGAGTCTATTTATCAGTGGGATCCACAAGAGCTCGCTAACCAGTGGAACCCCCAGGATCCTCCTCAATACACTGGAGAGGGCTACTTTGATCCATGGGCATAGACCAACTTAGGCCAAAAGCCTAAGCTTGGGTGAGTGCGTATTCCTCACTGACATTACATTCATGTTCACACCTTCATTCTAGTTGTCAGTGCTCATAATTTTTCATTGTAATATCCATGCTAGTTTATTTTCTTTTTCCGCTTTCTTCTTGTGTGTTTGATAAACCTTAAGAAAAACAAAAAATAGTTGTAGTTAGTTTACTTTTTATGCATGCTTAGTAGTAATATTATAAAACCCCAAAAGATCTCTGGTCTTCTTTTGCTTGTTGGGAGCTTTACCGTGTAAATAGTTTTTCTCGTTATTGTTTCTCTTTCTTCAGAAAAACAAAAACTCCAAAAATATTCCAGTGTGTTTCTTTGAATTTCTTTTCTTTTCCTTTGGGGTTGAGAGGAGAAGACCATGATGAAAATGTCGAGTGGATCTCATATGCGTTATTATTGATCTAACATAGAGCCCATATTACCTTGTCTTCTCCTTCGAATAATGTTTGCAGATTCTAGCTTAGTCCAATGCACGTGCACTATTATTATTTATCCACACTGTTCGGTCATACAAGTGAAAGGCAATAATGACGATATATGATGAAATGATTGAGATGAGAAAAAACTGGTATAAACTCGACGTATCTTGTTTTTGTAAATATGATTAGTTCATCATTCATGATTCAGCCTGTTATGAATGAAACATGTTTGCAATGACAATTATAGATTATAGTTACTCATGCCATGCTTAATTAGCTAGGAGTTTATAATGGTTTACCTTGCGTGCCAACATGGAAATTAAAATGGTTGTGATGTAGTATGATAGGATGGTATCCTCCTTTGAATGATTCAAGTGGCTTGACTTGGCACATGTTCACGCATGTAGTTGAAACAAACTCAATATAGCCTCCATGATATTTATGTTCATGGTGATTTATATCCTACTCGTGCTTGGATTCAATGCTGGTTAATCTCAATGCATGTTTGTGACTGTTGTCGCTCTCTAGTTGGTCGCTTCCCAGTCTCTTTCTAGCCTTCACTTGTACTAAGCGGGAATACTGCTTGTGCATCCACTTCATAAACCCCAAAGTTGTTCCATATGAGTCCACCATACCTACCTATATATGGTATTCCTGCTATTCCAAGTAAATTTGCATGTTCCAAACTCTAAAACTTCAAATAATAATCTGTTTTGTATGCTTGAATACCTCATGTGTCAACTTGGGTTATCAATATCTTCCATGCTAGGTGGTTTATTCTCACGATGAGTGGACTCCGCTCATCATTCACGAGAAAATGGTCAGTAACCGGGATGCCCAGTCCCTTGCTCAAAGCAAATCAAATCAAAATAATTGAAAACAAAACTCCCCCAGGATTGTTGTTAGTTGGACGTTATCTGTTGTTTCGGACCAGCCGTGGAGTGTGCTTGTTGGTGGTGGGGGAGTATAAACTTTACCATTCTATTTGGGAACCGCCTATAATGTATGTAGCATGGAAGATACCGAGATCTTTTAGTTGTTATGTTGACAATGAAGCATACCGCTCAAAATATTATTTATCTCTATTTCAAAACTTGAGCTCTAGCACCTCTGCAAATCCCTGCTTCCCTCTACGAAGGGCCCATCTATGTACTTTTATTGTTGAGTCATCATACTCTTATAAAAGGCACCAGTTAGAGAGCACCACTGTCATTTGTATGCAGTGTTATTAATTTATATTGAGTATGACTGGATCTCTTTTACCATGAATTGCAATGTCTAGTCAGTCCTTGATCTTCAGCGGTGCTCTGCATTTATGTTTTGCAGTCTCAGAAAGGGCTAGTGAGATACCATCTTGTTATATCATATCATGATTGTTTTGAGGAAAGTGTTGTCATCCGAGATTTATTATTATTGCTCGCTAGTTGATTATGCCATTGATATGAGTAAATGTGAGACCTAAGAGTTATTGTGAATATGTTTAGTTCATAATCTTTGCTGAAAATTTGAATGCTGGCTTTACATATTTGCAACAACAAGATCAAATAGAGTTTGTAAAAGTTTTTCTTTATCACTTTCAGTTTGTCAACTGAATTGCTTGAGGACAAGCAATGGGTTAAGCTTGGGGCAGTTGATACGTCTCTGTCGTATCTAATTTTCCAAACTCTTTTGCACTTGTTTTGGACTCTAACTTGCATGATTTGAATGGAACTAACCCGGACTGACGTTGTTTTTAGCATAATTGCCATGGTGTTATTTTTGTGTAGAATAAAAAGTTCTCAGAATAACCTGAAACTTCATGGAGATAAGTTTTGGAATTAATAAAAAATATTGGTGAAAGAAGCAGCAGAAGGGGCCCACACCCTAGCCACAACGGTGGGGGACACGTCCACCCCCCTAGGCGCGCCCTCCGACCTTGTGGGCCCCCTGGACCTCCACCGACCTCAACTCCAACTCCATATATTCTCTTTCGAGGAGAAAAAAAATCAGAGAGAAGGATTCATCGCGTTTTATGATACGAAGCCGCCGCCAAGCCCTGTTCTTCCTCGGGGGGCAGATCTGGAGTCCGTTCGGGGCTCCGAAGAGGGGAATCCGTCTCCATCATCATCATCAACCAACCTCCATCACCAGTTTCATGATGATTACCGCCGTGCGTGAGTAATTCCAACATAGGCTTGCTAGACCGTGATGGGTTGGATGAGATTTACCATGTAATCGAGTTAGTTTTGTTAGAGTTTGATCCCTAGTATCCACTATGTTCTAATATTGATGTTGCTATGACTTTGCTATGCCTAATGCTTGTCAATAGGGCCCGAGTGCCATGATTTCAAATCTAAACCTATTATGTTTTCATGCATATATTTGTGTTCTTGATCCGATATTGCAAGTTATAGTCACCTACTACGTGTTACGATCCGGCAACCCGGGAGTGACAATAGTCGGGACCACTCCCGGTGATGACCATAGTTTGAGGAGTTCATGTATTCACTAAGTGCTAATGCTTTGGTCCGGTACTCTATTAAAAGGAGGCCTTAATATCCCTTAGTTTCCAATAGGACCCCACTGCCACGGGAGGGTAGGACAAAAAATGTTATGCAAGTTCTTTTCCCTAAGCACGTATGACTATATTCGGAATACATGCCTACATCATATTGATGAACTAGAGCTAGTTATGTGTCACCCTATGTTATAACCGTTGCATGATGAATGCCATCCGACATAATTATCCATCATTGATCCATTGCCTTAGAGCTCGTTTCATATTAATTTTTGCTAAGTTACTTTTCCATTGCCACTACTCCGATTGCTATAGTACTGTTACTTTTACTTTAGCCACCGTTACGTTACTTCCATACTACCTTGCTACTAAATATTTTGCTGTAGATATTAAGTCTTTTAGGTGTGGTTGAATTGACAACTCCGCTACTAATACTCAAGAATGTTCTTTGGCTCCCCTTGTGTCGAATCAATAAATTTGGGTTGAATACTCTACCCTCAAAAACTGTTGTGATCCCCTATACTTGTGGGTTATCACTCCCCGACAATAGCGCCAGGAATTCTTTCTGCTACTTGTGAGATGTGTTGGATTTCCCCTGAAGATGAAGGGTGAAGGAATATAGTAGCGGATAGTATTTCCCTCATTGAGAACCAAGGTTATTGAAAGTGCTAGTTATCGACTAGAGGGGGTGAATCGGCGATTTTTATGTAAGTCTTCAAAACACGGGGGGCTTTGAAGATAAACGATAGCAATGAACCTATTGATATGCAACAGAAGGTAGACTACACTAGACAAGACATAGTCAAGTAAGCAATGAAGTGAAAATACGAAGACTATCAGCAGCTAGGTAGTATGGATCAGGATGGAAGATAGTATGAAGCCAAATAGTAAAGAGTCTTCACTTAGTGAAGTCAATCAGATCATATAGGCATGCAATGACTTCACGAAGACAAACTGTAAAGTAAAGGGAAGTGAAGGATAGAACTAGTAGCTTGATGAAGACAAGCATTTGGTAGACCAGTTCCAGTTGCTATGACAACTGTATGTCTGGTTAGGAAGGCTGAGATTCAACTCAGAAGACCGCGTCTTCACCTTATTCCCCTTGAGCTACGGACACACAGTCCTCACCCAATCACTCTGGTAAGTCTTCAAGGTAGACTTCCAAACCTTCACAGACTTCGTTCATCGGTGATCCACAATGACTCTTGGACGCTCAGAATGCGAAGCCTAACTTGCTGGAGGATTCACAGTCCTCAAGTGTAACAAGTCTTCAGGTCACGCAGACAGAAAGTCTTCAGTGATGCCTAACACTCTTTGGCTCTGGGTGTTTTGGGCTTTGTCCTCTCAAGGATCTCTCTCTTTCAAAAGCTTCGGAGGTGGGTTGCTGTCAAACGACAAAAGCCGTGCACTAACTCTGAGCAGCCACCAATTTATGGTGTAGGGGTGGGCTATTTATAGCCAGGAGGTAACTCGGCCTGATTTTTCCAAAATGACCCTGGGTCACTAAGTAACTGACATGTGTCCAATGGTCAGATTTCAAACACACGTGGCAGCTTGACTTGGGCTACAAGTTAAGCTGACTTATCCAGCTCTGGATAAGATTTGCTATCATTGTCTTCGCTCGAAGACATAGGATTTGGTTGAGCATCACATCAGTCACTCTGACTTTGTTCACTTGGACCCCACTTAACAGTGCGGTAGTTCCTATGACTCAACAAAGAAGAAAAGGAAACTACGAAACAACTATGTCTTCACACTCCATAGTCTTCATGCGATGTCTTCTCATGTCATAGTCTTCAGTGTGAATATCTTCACAGACCACCATTATCTTCAATGTCTTCACACATTTTTAGGGGTCATCTCTGGTAGGTAAACCGAATCAGTATGGGACTACTACCTGTGTTATCCTGCAATTCTCACAAACACATTAGTCCCTCAACCAAGTTTGTTGTCAATACTCCAAAACCAACTAGGGGTGGCACTAGATGCACTTACAATCTCCCCCTTTTTGGTGATTGATGATAAACTGGTTGAAGTTTTCAACGGGGATAAAAGTATCTGAAAGTTGGGAATTACGACATTGTATTCGTAAGTAGCAAAAGGCTCCCCCTTAAGATGTGCATATAAGTAGTTTGCTTTTGAATGCAAATGCACATGGCAAGTTTTACTTTGTGGAGATCCTCTTCAACTTATGAAGACAATTCATCATGCATATAAAGATATAACAAAGATAATGACATGCATACTGAAAAATGGACGTTTGCGGAATGACTTCATGTGGAATTTATCATCGCATCACAGAGTAGCAGAAAAAGTAGCAGACGACCATCGAGTTTAAGTGTTACAACCCAAAGAACCAAATGTATCAAAAAACGAGAGTTGTAAACACTTGGCAAAAATAGTGCAACCAACCATAAGGACCCGCTTGAAGACTATCAACTCATATGCTTCTCCCCTTTTGTCAGTAATGACCAAAAAGGTTTGAAGACATAGAGTATCTACTCGTTCCCATCAGGAGTAGATGTAGGTGCAGGGGGCCTGCTGCAGAAGGGCCTGGTGCAGTGTCGAGATGCAGTGAAGCAATGGTTGGTGAAGTGGCGCCGTCTTCTTCATCAATGACTCTCGCAACAACAGTTGCAGTCTAAGACGAGTTCTCGGAATCTTTTAGTGATGGAGTGCAGCGCCAGCTTGCATTGCGTGGAGGTCTGGAATCAAATTTGAAGCCCTCAGCGAAGCCATCTTCGCGAAGATCTTCTTCAGGGCAGAGTAGCGTGAGACTCTTCCAAGACTGCCGACAGGCTTCATGGGCAACAAACGAGTTCTTGGCGGCCAAATTTCTGATGTCATTGACATCCACCAATATGCTCTGCATCTGACGCTTGAGACAATCATGATGCTTGTCCTGCTTCTGATGTAAGGCCACAAGCTCTCGGTCATTGAGGACACGAGAATGCTTCCGAGGCCTTTGAGCAATTGTACTGTCAGTGGCTTCGGTGTTTGCATGGTGAGGCACACGTATATTGCCAGCCAGAGGATAAGCAGGAGTTGCAGCATTGGGGACATGAATGCCTTCTATTGGCTGCGCGAAGCTTTGATGATCAACATTATGAAGATATAACGGCTCCTTGGCAGGCTTTGGGTAGATGGCTTCGATGGATAGATCAACCTCAGGCAGAAAGACAAGATGGTTGCGCGCTGAGGGTTGATAGTCAACAGAAGAGTGGAGCTTGATCAGGTGCATCACCCATGGAGCATAAAACTTCAGGCGAAACAGATCAATCCCACATGCAGCAAGTTGTCTAATGAAGAAATCCTGGATGTTGAATCTGATGCCATTGATGGTGTAAAACAGCAAAGCCTTCAAGGCTCCTTTAAGTTTGGCTTCAACAGTATATCCCTTGATTGGCCATGGAGTATGCCTCAGAATATGATAGACTGTGCATGGCAAGTACTCGAGGTCTTTGACAAAGAATTCTTTGGGGGTAATCAGCATCTTGGGGCAGTGGCTTCATAATGCTGAGCATATCGCTCATATTGGGTTCAGGCCTCTGGAAGATACTCTGCAGTTCATTGCGATGACGTTGACAACCAGGTTCATAGAACTCGCCTGGAGTGGGCAGGGAAGTAAGCTCAATGATGTACATCTCCTGACATCCACTCAAGGACCCATGTCTTTGGATCCCTGTTGTAGCCACGAAGCTCTTCATTCTAGTGTTCCTTGTCAGTAACGAATGGCAGAAGACCAACCTCCCTGAAATAGTCAAGGGCTTCTTCAAGACAGGGCAGCCCGGCAATGGCTTCACAATCAAGGTGCATGTGGGGAAAGGTTCACCCCTGATTGTACAGAATGCAGGAGTAGTAGTTGCGCTGCTGATAGCCCAAAATCGATCAGATGAGATCTTTGGCTTTGAGTAGGGATTCTTGGCGCTATCGAAGAAGTATTGTGTGCCCTGAAGTTGTTCACTTTGAACGATCCTGGGGATGTGGCAGCACCTGGAAGCCTTGGTAGCCTAGGCTTTGGCTTATGAACTTGTGGCCTCTGCTCCACATGATAGTCATATTGAGGTCTGGGAGCAGTGGGAGGCACCATACCGGGCCATCGAACTGTGACAAGTTCACCATGATTATAGGCCTGTTCAATGGTGTGAGGCCTTGGAGGGGGAACTAGGGCTTCAGTATCCATAGTGGCTTCAAGCGCCATATTGTCTTCGCGCGCCACATGGTTTTCAGCCATGACAGTATCATTGGCTTCAGCATCATTGTTTGTGGTCGCCTCAGTGGTTTCAACCTCTGCTTGTTCTGGAACAGGAGGTTCGGGCACAGACTCATTCTCCCCGAGAATGACTGGTTTAGTAGGAGGGGGTGTAGCAACTCTTTTTTCTTCTCTTGGTTATTCTTTTTCTTCATCGACTGATGCAGCCGGAATGTCTTCAGTAGCTTTAGCTTCAGACTCGGAGACATTCACAGTTGGGATGGCTTCAGGAAACACTTGACATGCTACTGAGCTTTGTTGCACTTCCCCTTCTGGAATGCTCAACATGGTGACCTGTGGCCTGGGGCCTTTGCGAAGCCCGCGGAAAGCGGGCGACGCCTATGGTGACGGAGAGGTCTGTACCATGTAGTTATCATCGTCAAGCACCGGAGTGGTGACTTGAGGTGTTGGAGTTCTGGGTGTGTCTTCATGAATGGGGGTGTCTTGTTGAGGCCGATCCGCCCATGAATCATCCTGAGCAATTGGCGTCAATGGACGACCAATGCTGATGAGTTCGTTGTTCGTAAGAACATGCGATGATACCACTTGATACTCGAGTTGAGCAAGGACTTCATCATCTTCAACATTGTCTTCACGATCAATGTCTTCAGCTGTGGTGGGGTCAACAGGTGGAACTTCTTCATTTTCAGGAGCCTCCGTGAAAGCAGGCTCGTGAATCACTAGGCGACGCTCTTGGTTGGTGGAGGCTGGTCGAGCAACAGAGATGGGCTCAACCACAGGGCTCAAAGGCTGCAACACGCTCTTTCTTTGAAGACTTTGTCTTCAGCTTCTTCTTGGATGGGGCTTCATCATAGGTGTTCTTGTGCTTGCGCTTCATGGCATCGGCTTCTGCTACCCTAGTCTTCTTCAGTTCCGAAGCTGCTGAGGGGACCTTAGGCTTCAAGCCTGTCATGCTGGCAGGGAAGACAATATGAGGTTCTTCCTGCCTTGGTGCTTCAGTTCGGACCACAGCAGACTTCTTTGTTGGCTTGGTATCCATTCTTGGGTCAATGCCAGGATGGCCAAGAGCCTTGCGCTTCTCAGCCTCATTGTGAGCTTGAACGCATTTCTGCGCAAAGTACTTCATGCGCTCTCTTGAACCTTTAGCTTCTTCACGCTTCTTGTGAAACTGCTCCTTGAGCTCATGAAACATCTTCTTGATATTCTGAACATCTTCCATGCTAACCTTGGCCATGTTCTTCTTGAAGTGAGCCTTCTCATAGTCAATTTTGTTCTTCAGCTCAACAATTTTCTGAGCCACGACCAACTCATTTGCCATAGCTCCGTGGAAGGTGACGCTGATGTCCACAGGAAGCTGAAGATCATCGATGCTTATGCTCTGGTCGTCGAACCACTCATCAATGAAGTTGTTCAGAATATCCACGTCAAAGAGGGGCAGATCATTGAAGATCTTGGCCTCTTGTTTTCTCTTGATGAGTTGCTCAAGGGCGTCATCACCAAGATCTTCGTCACTTGATGGATCAATGGTGTCTTCTTCGTTCCCGAGAATGGCAGCTGGAGTCAGTTCATGCCCGGAAATCTTCTTGGGCTTCTCGGTTTTCTTTGTCTTCACGACCTTCTTGGAGACACGAGATAAGTCTTCGGAGTGCAAATTGGCTTCAGGAGGTGCAGTGGCCAATGGCTTCACACGCGAACTTTTGGTGAGGCAGGGGGCTTTGAAGCCTTTGATTTCTTCTTCTTCTGCGGCTTTGGTGGTGCTGGCACATCTTCCGAGTCTGCGTCATCAACTGAGTGCTCCACCGTAGCCCCCTGAACAACTATGTGAGTGAGGCCATCGAGGTTGTAGAAGGGGCCGATGACATTTGGATTGGCATCTCTGGTGCCATCAGCCCTTGGAGCAGATGGACCAGGGTTGAAGTTGAGTCTCAGGCCCTTCTTGTTCTTGACAGCAGACTCCTTTGGCAAATTGGTAATTGTGCTTGAAGAGATTGTTGTCGACACCATAATAGTGATGATGGGTCGGCATTCTCTGGATGTGGTCCTCGAAACATGCAAGGGTAGCAGCCTTGAGCAATGGCTTCATACTTGGACTTGGGTTGCATATTTCTGTATAGAATATCTGCCCAGGGGCCCTTGATGGCATTCTTTCAGCATATTCAGCAGTCACAAATCTTTACATGAACCATTGCTCTGCCCAATATCTTCGAATCCATTGGATTCGGGTCTTGTGCTCGCCATAGCTCTCCTCTGGATCTGACTTGTATAGCTCAAACAGATTTGGAGGCAAATCCTTGGCTGTATCTCCAAGGCGCTGCCTGCCACCCTTTCTAGCTGATTTCTATGTTGCCATTGTATTCAGATTAAAAGGCTTCAAGACAGTGAATGGCTTCCTCTTGCTGGTCAGACGGGAACTGGCTTCAGGTGAGTGAATATGAAGCTGTAAGAACTCTGCAAATGAATGCAGACTATGAGAACCAAGGGATTCTCCCACGGACATGTACCTGTGACAGCATTAGAGATGCGAGGGAAGGGGAAGAGCTCATATGCATTCTCAGAAGATTTTGAAGATAAATCAGTTTTGAAGACATTGACCTCATAGCGCGAATACATTCACTTATTTGAAGAGACTCGGTTCCAGAGTTGTACGAATCCATGAATAAGTACAAGTGAGGAATCTAACTAGTTATGAAGCATAAGTGAATATACTAGGCATGATATGAGATGCAGATAAGGATGGATCCATATTTGGAAGTGAAGAAACCACTTTTGGTTGAAGTGGATAGATCTGATGGATCTAAAAGGCAGTAAAAAGTAAGATTTAATTACCGCTTGATGAACTGCTAGACGAGGTGAAGAGAGAGGCCGAGCAGTTCAATATCTCGCGACCTAACTTGGCAGCGGAAGACACCTACGGCGGTGGCAGAGAGGACGAGGTCCGCGGTCAGCATGGGGACGTCGTCGAAGAGGTCGCGGCAGCTAAGCGCTTCGTCTCCGGCATCGACGCGAGCTAGCAGAGGCGCTAGGGTTTTTGCGAGGCAGAGAGGTGGAAGAAGAGATAATGACCATGGTGACTTGTGTATTTATAGGGATAGGGACATCACAACATAATTACGCAGGTGCCCCTGGCGATTCACATCTGAAGGACACGTGGCTTGCATGCAACTCATTGGGAGTTGATCCATGTTCCCACGCACGCCTAGATTGTCGAGTGGTCATTTCGGCTTCTTCGGTATTCAGGCAAAAGGATATGGCAATTAAAACGGATTCAAATGTTTGTCTCTATGTCTTCTACTGACAAGGACTCAGAGAAGACACTCGACAGGTTTCAATAGAATGCATATGATATGGACTGATAGAGTTTGTGATAGAAGCACAGAGGGGGTAAGGGTCCGATCACATTCACTTAGATCAAGAAAAGATTCAAGCATGAAGACATAGCTATAAGTGAATGCTATAGAGGACAGAACACGAATATATATATCACTTTTCAAGATATCTTCCAATATTCCGATAAATCGGCTGATTTATCGCTTACCGTTGTCTGACCGATAAGATAAATCGGCCGATAAATTAGCCGATATGGCGATAAACCGCCTGATATGCCGATAAATTGGCCGATTTACCCCTTATCTTGGGTCGACCGATAAGTTTCCGATAAGCGATATCCCCAACATTGATATATATATATATCAGACCAACTCAGCATTGCGAAGATAAACCTTGAAGTCAAATCAATGTTGAAGACAAACCAAAAGCAAAGACTATGTAATTATTATGCCACATGAAACACTTCAAAAGAATTTTGGTGGTGGCGTTACCCACCCTATAGGAAGTATTAGACCCAGACACAGAACACAATTATCGTGGCGCTCCGAAGTCAAATTCCGCGTTAATGTATTCACACTTAGAGTGTATGTCTTCATTGATTGAAGATATATGTTACTTTGTGTGTTGCACATCTAAGTCATCAACATGCATAAGCGTTAGGATGTGTGTCCAATTACAGGATATTTGAGGATTCTAAGATATTTAGCTCACACCACAACTTGCAAAACCTTTTCTCATCCAAGGGCTTCATGAAGATATCTGCCAATTGCTCTTCAGTGTTGACATGAATGATATCAATATCTTCCTTCATGACATGATCTCTGAGAAAATGATGACGAATCTGAATGTGCTTTGTCTTCGAGTGCTGAACTGGGTTATTGACAATCTTGATGGCGCTTTCATTGTCGTAGTAGAGTGGCACATGCTTCAGTTGGATGCCATAGTCCTTGAGAGTTTGCTTCATCCACAAAAGCTGAGTGCAGCAAGATCCAGCACTAATGTATTTAGATTCAGTAGTGGAGAGAGATACACAGTTCTGCTTCTTTGAAGACCAACAAACAAGAGATCATCCAAGAAAGTGACATGTACCTGATGTGGACTTGCGATCAACCATGTCACCAGCGTAATCAGCATTTGAGAATCCAACTATGTCAAACTCTGAGCCCTTTGGATACCATAATCCT
This sequence comes from Triticum dicoccoides, assembly GCF_002162155.2. Classification (NCBI taxonomy): domain Eukaryota; kingdom Viridiplantae; phylum Streptophyta; class Magnoliopsida; order Poales; family Poaceae; genus Triticum; species Triticum dicoccoides. The sequence continues at coordinate 437,255,178 of NC_041386.1, forward strand.
AGTGTTGGGGTGTAAACCAAATACCGAAGAATTTGCTTCACAACTAAGTGATGAGACTCCTTTGGTGCCGCTTGGAACCGAGCACACATGCAAATGCTAAGCATTATATCTGGCCTAGATGCACATAAATAGAGTAAAGAACCAATCATGGAGTGGTATACCTTTTGATCGAACTCTTTACCATTGTCGTTGGGGCCCACATGACTTTTGGTTGGCATTGGTGTCGTGTATCCTTTGCATTCTTGCATTCCAAAATTCTTTAGGCAATCTTTGAAGTATTTCTCTTGTGATATGAAGATGTCGTTGCTCTGCTAACGGATTTGAAGACCTAGGAAGAATTTCAGCTCACCCATCATGGACATCTGATATTGTTCTTGCATCATGTGTCCAAACTCATCACTATATCTCTTGTTGGTGCATCCGAAGATAATGTCATCCACATAGATTTGGCACACAAATAGTTCTCCATCACATGTCTTCATGAAAAGTTTAGGATCCAATGAACCAGGTTTGAAGCCTTTGCTCTTCAAGAAGTCTTTGAGTGTGTCATACCAAGCGCGAGGGGCTTGTTTGAGGCCATACAGTGCCTTGTTGAGCTTGTATACCATGCCAAGATGTTTTGGGTCTTCAAAACCAGGTGGCTGTGCAACATACACTTCTTCTTCAATCTTGCCATTCAAAAAAGTACTCTTCACATCCATTTGGTACAGGAGTATGTTGTAATGGTTGGCATAGGCTAGCAGTATGCGAATGGCTTCAAGCCTAGCCACCGGAGCAAAGGTTTCATCGAGGTCAATTCCTTCTACTTGAGTGTAACCTTGAGCAACGAGATGAGCCTTGTTTCTTACAACTTGACCATGCTCATCTTGTTTGTTGCGATAGATCCATTTGGTGCCAATGATGTTATGCTTGAGAGGGTCAGGACGCTTAACCAATTCCCACACATTGTTCAGCTCGAACTGTTGAAGCTCTTCTTGCATTGCTTGAATCCATTCAGGTTCCATGAAGGCTTCAGCAATTTTCTTGGGTTCAGATATAGAGACAAATGCAAAGTGCCCACAGAAATTTGCTAGCTGTGTTGCTCTTGAATGACTGAGCAGACCAGGTGCATTGATGCTATCGATTATCTTCTCAATCTACGCTTCATTTGCAACACGAGGATGAACTAGATGAAGACTTTGGTCTTGCTGATCATTGTCTTCATTGTCGGCGTTGACTTCAGGCTGATCATTGTCTTCGGGTTGATTAGGTGCAGAAATGATGAGTTCTTCTTCAGCCCGAGCCTCTGAAGGTATGATTTCTCCAGTCCCCATAAGCTTGATGGATTCACTTGGTGAGACTTCATCTAGCACATTTGGCAGGTGCTCTCTTTGCGAGCCATTAGTTTCATCGAACCGCACATCCACAGTTTCAACCACTTTATAGTGAAAGAGGTTGAAGACTCTGTAGGAGTGTGAATCCTTTCCGTAACCAAGCATAAAACCTTCATGTGCTTTCGGTGCAAATTTGGAAGTGTGATGTGGATCCTTGATCCACCACCTAGCACCAAATACTCTGAAGTAACAGGCATTTTTCTTCTTACCAGTTAGTAGCTCATATGATGTCTTCTTTAGAAGCTTGTGAAGATAAACACAGTTGATTACGTGCCATGTAGTATCAATGGCTTCAGACCAGAATTTTCTTGGAGTCTTGTACTCATCAAGCATCGCCCGAGCCATCTCAATGAGGGTTCTGTTCTTGCACTCCACGATGCCATTCTGCTGAGCTGTGTATGGAGCTGAGAACTCATGAGTGATGCCCAATGTATCAAGATAAGTGTCGAGGCCGGTGTTCTTGAACTCTGTGCTGTTGTCACTTCTGATGTGCTTGATCTTGATGCCATAGTTCGTCATGGCCCGATTGGCGAATCGTTTGAAGACATCCTGCACTTCATTCTTGTAGAGGATTATATGCACCCATGTATATCATGAGTAATCATCAACAATGACGAAACCATAGAGGCAAGCAGTGGTAGTAAGAGTAGACTAGTGAGTGGGGCCGAATAAGTCCATGTGAAGCAGATCAAAGGGACGTGATGTAGTCATGATTGTCTTTAAGGGATGCTTGGCCCTAGTCATCTTTCCAGCTTCACAGGCACCACAGAAATGATCTTTCTTGAACTTGACGCCCTCGATGCCTATGACATGCTTCTTCTTTGCGAGAGTGTACAAGTTCCTCATGCCGGCATGCCCTAGCCTCCGATGCCAGAGCCAGCACTCTGAAGCTTTTTCTAGAAGACATACAGCCAACTGTGGTCCTGCTGAGAAATCTACCATGTACAAATCGTCTTTTCGATATCCTTCAAAGACTAGAGATTTGTTAGATTCCATAAGCACAAGGCAACGATATTTTCCAAATATCACAACCATCTTTAGATCACAAAGAATTGAGACAGACATTAAGTTGAAACCAAGGGATTAAACAAGCATAATTTTGTCCATGTGCTGATACTTTGAGATTGCAACTCTACCTAGACCCAATACCTTGCTTTTACCAGTGTCAGCAAATGTGATGTGACTCTTGTCAGATGCACATAAGATTGAGTCCATGAGAATACCTCGATCACCAGTCATGTGGCTAGTGCATTGACTGTCCATAATCCGCTCAGAAGCCTTTGGTATCGTACCCTACAGTGCAGTTAGGCGGATAGGCTTCACCAAGGGATATGTGAAGCATAAACATTTGACGAACAAGCATATTATCAAAGTTCAGATCCTGGTTAGGGAAGATAGGATGATTGTCAAGGAATCTAGGAACAATATACATAGTAAGACCATTTGGGCATTTTATCTTGTGCCCCACAAGATGTTTTAGGTCCCCAGCATAAGCATCAGACGCCTTTGATTTTCGGCTGGAGACCTTTCCTTGCAAAAAGAGTTAATTCTTCTTAACCACCCACATCTTCAGGGGTGGCTTAGAAGCAATGAGTCTAAGTGCAGCATCTGAGAACTTCGGATTTGGAGCCCTAGCAAATAGCCTTGCAGGAGGAGAATAATACTCATAAGAATACGCAGAATAGTTCTTGGTCTTATGAACATAGCGGTTTGACGAAACACGCTCATATTCATAAGTCTGAGTATGGTTTCCCTGCAAAACATTGGTGTTAGGGTGACTCTGGTGAGTCCTTTATCTGTATGAAGCCTTTGGACCATATGAAGCCTTTGGTCTGGGGTTTGTCTTCTTCCCAGGTGGTGTCATGATGACATTCACCTGAAGATTTTCAAGACAACTCTTGGGCACCTAGATCTTGTTCAAAGGGGGTCCATTCCTGCAGTTAGTACCAATATACCTAGCAAACACTTCAACATTCTGATTCTTAAATAGTTTATAGTTTGCATCAAAGGATTCATCAATGATAATAGGGTTGGCACAAGTGAAGCCAGATAAGGTAGATGGATCCACTGAAGGTCCCTTTGCAGCAACCCATGTGGTTTTGGGGTACTTCTCAGGCTTCCAGTAGGAACCATCAACATTCATTTTCCTCTCGAACCCAACACCCTCTTTCCTAGGGTTTCGGTTCAGAATCTGTTTCTTGAGGACATCGCACAGTGTCTGATGGCCTTTGAGGCTTTTGTACACCCCTGTTTCAAGCAATGTCTTCAACCTGGCATTCTCATCAGAAATAGTAGTGGTATCCTCAGAAGAGGGGTTAGTCTCCACATCAGCAGTTGAAGACATAGCAACAGTAGTAGTAGTAGAACATCCAGCAACAGAAGCAACATTATCAGGCTCAAGACATTTTAAACATGGTGGCTCAAAGTCTTCCTGAGCGGAACTGATCTATTGAGCGCAGAGTAACTGTTCTCCTTTTGAAGATCTTCATGAGCCGATATCAAGTTCTCAAGCTCTTGCTTCCTTTGGAGATAATCATAGGAGAGCTTTTCATGAGTAGTTGAGAGCGTTTCATGACGACTTTCAAGTTCCTCGTACTTAATATGAATACTTTTAATGTCTTCAATTAAGGACTAAGTTCAAGTCATTTCCACGTCCAACATGTCATCGCTTTTGTCCAGCAACTTTTGTATATGTTCCATAGCATTTTGTTGTTCTATTGAAATTTTAGCAAGTGTTTTGTAGCTGGGTTTAGATTCACATTCAGAGTCATATTCACTTGAAGTTTGAAAGTAAGCATCGTGTGAGTTTACCTTGGCACCACGTGCCATGAAGCAGTAGGTAGGAGAAGATGGCTCAGGTTTGGGAGTCATCGTTTTGAGAGACTCCTTGAATTCGAGGAACCATGGGTCCTGCCATGTTCAATGACCTTCATAGACGTCAGAGATCTGGTCCCATATAAGCTTTGCATTGGATAGATGCATGACACGCCTGAACTCGTCTCTTGACAGGCAAGAGCATATAACAGCCTTCGCCTTTGTATCCAGAAAGGTGTACTTCTGAATATCGTCAACACGCGCCATCTTGCATAAATCGGTGAGACCAATCTCCGTGACAGTCCAAAGCTCACTGTCCATTGCTAGAAGGCGCTTCCTCATCATAGCCTTCCATTGGAGATAATCACGACCATTGAAAATGGGGCACGCAGCGGAGACCTTGATTGTCCCTGCAGTCGACATAGCTAATACTCCAGGTGGTTAAACCGAATCACATAGAACAAGGGAGCACCAGGCTCTGATACCAATCGAAAGTGCTAGTTATCGACTAGAGGGGGGGTGAATCAGAGATTTTTATGAAATTCTTAAAAACACGGGGGCTTTGAAGACAAACGATAGAAATGAACCTATTGATATGCAACGGAATGTAGACTACACTAGACAAGCCATAGTCAAGTAAGCAATGAAGTGAAAACACGAAGACTATCAACAGCTAGGTAGTATGGATTAGGATGGATGATAGTATGAAGCCAAACAGTAAAGAGTCTTCACTTAGTGAACTCAATCAGATCATACAGGCATTCAATGACTTCACGAAGACAAACTGTTAAGTAAAGGGAAGTGACGGATAGAACCAATAGCTTGATAAAGACAAGGATTTGGTAGACCAGTTCCAGTTGCTGTGACAACTGTACGTCTGGTTAGGGAGGCTGAGATTCAACTTAGAAGACCGCGTCTTCACCTTATTCCCCTTGAGCTAAGGACACACAGTCCTCGCCCAATCACTTTGGTAAGTCTTCAAGGTAGACTTCCAAACCTTCACAGACTTCATTCACCGGTGATCCACAATGACTCTTGGATGCTCAGAACGGGATGCCTAACCGGCTGGAGGATTCACAGTCCTCAAGTGTAACAAGTCTTCAGGTCACGCAGACAAAAAGACTTCAGTGATGCCTAACACTCTTTGGCTCTGGGTGTTTTGGGCTTTGTCCTCGCAAGGATCTCTCTCTCTCTTTCAAAAGCTTCAGAGGTGGGTTGCTCTCAAACGATAAAAGCCGTGCACTAACTCTGAGCACCCACCAATTTATGGTGTAGGGGGTGGGATATTTATAGCCAGGAGGCAACTCGACCTGATTTGTCCAAAATGACCCTGGGTCACTAAGGAACTGACACGTGTCCAACGGTCAGATTTCAAACACACGCGACAGCTTGACTTGGGCTACAAGTTAAGTTGACTTATCCAACTCTGGATAAGATTTGCTCTATTTGTCTTCGCTCAAAGACATAGGATTTGGTTGAGCATCACATCAGTCACTCTGACTTTGTTCACTTGGACCCCACTTAACAGTAGGGTGGTTCCTATGACTCAACAAAGAAGAAAAGGAAACTACGAAACAACTATGTCTTTGCACTCCATAGTCTTCATGCGATGTCTTCTCATGTCATAGTCTTCAATGTGAATATCTTCACAGACCACCATTATCTTCAATGTCTTCACATATTTTTAGGGGTCATCTCTGGTAGGTAAACCGAATCAGTATGGGACTACTACTTGTGTTATCCTACAATTCTCACAAACACATTTGTCCCTCAACCAAGTTTGTCGGTGTCGGGGGACTGATCCACGAACACCTATGGGACCGGCGGGCCGAGTCCCTTTCGATTCGGTGAGGGCGGAGGTCGTGCAAAGAGCGGATTGAGGCAAAGCACGCGAGCAGTTTACCCAGGTTCGGGCCGCACGGATGCATAAAACCCTACTCCTGCTTTGTGGTTTGTATTGAGTTCTTGCTCGGGAGCGCGGAGTGCTACAGTACACACCAGCGGCTAACCAGACCGAGTGTGAGTGTTCTCTGAGCTGGCTAACTAGCTAACCCGCTAACCAGCCAACCACCCCCCCTACGTTGCGCATGGGCCTCCTTTTATATGCTCAAGGGGTCACCGACAGGTGGCAACGTAGACAAGGGTAAAAATGTAAAGGTGCTGCGGTAGGTACAACTACCTGCTACAGTGTATCATACCTAACCCTGACGGCAGGGGACAAGGGCATTAAATGTCCATCTGTGTCGCCTAAACAGTGCAAAAGGGACCGCCAGGGACGCCACCGCTTGCCACGATGGCAATCTTGTCAGCGCCGCTTGGCACCGCGCACCCCTGGCTGCACAACCTCCCACCACGTACGCCTGGAAGGGTCCCAGAGCGACACGTTGGTGGATGTGCTGGAGCGCGGGCGCGGAGTGGTGGCTTGCCGTGGCAAGCGCCTTGCCGCGGTCGTGTCTTGTCGCGTCCGGGAGCTTGTCGCTCACCGGGCCTTGCCGGGACGCGAGGTGCGCCACGGCAAGTTCCTTGAGATGCCTTGGGTGGCCTTCCCGGCAAGCTCCTCTTGCCGGGGTCTTGTCTCCTTAAGCGCCTTGCCTTGGTTGACCTTCCCGGCAAGCTCCTCTTGCCGGGGTCTTGTCTCCTTGGCTTGGATACTTTGTTCTTGAATGGCTCCAAAGGAACCACGGAGGACCTTGGCGGTCACCCGGCAAGCCTTGCCGCGAGATGCTGCGACTGCCCGTGCACAAGTTCGGGATACTAGGGTACCCCTACTCTAGTACACCGACAGGAGCCCCCGGGCCTGGGCCATACACGGTGCCGAGCGCTGTTGGGCCAGGCCCAAAACAGGGCACGGGCACGCGCGGCCTAGGTTACGCCGTATCTCTCTCCGTATCCACCGCGCCCTCCCCGAACGGCACCCGTTGAATGCGGCGTCGTGGGAGAGGTCGTGGGTGGTTTCTTTATTCGGAAATGCGAAACATCCGCCCCCTCCCTCTTTATAAGTAGAGGAAACAGGGGCAGTTCGCCCATTTGCCCGTTGCTGCTTCCAATCTCAGAAATCTCCGCCGCTCCCTCGCCTTCCCAAAGCTAAGAGAGAGAGAGCAGCGCTCCGCCCCCCATCGCCACCAGTACCACCAACGCCGTCGACCCCCTCCACCACTTCCGCCATGGCTCCAAAAGCCGACAAGGGGAAGGTCGTGAAGTCGACCGAGGCGCAGCGGCTTGCGGCGCTGCGGAAGGAGCGGGCCGTCTTCCCCCCCAAGCTTGCCGCGAAGGAGCCGAGGGAGAACTACTACCTCTTCTGGTCGACGGAGACGCGCGCGCATCCGCGCACGAAGGTACTCCCCGCCGCCGCTTGGAAGAAGGCCCCAAACGGATACCCCTTCTTCGCCTTGTTCTTCTACTGCGGGCTCTGCTCGCCCTTCTCTGAATTCTTCTGCGACATCATGAATACCTACGGATTCCACCTCCTTGACTTCACCCCCAATGACGTTCTGACCATGGCAGTTTTCGCACATCTCTGCGAAAACTTTGTCGGAGTCCATCCCAATGTAGCTCTCTTTCGCCACTTCTTCATACCCCGAGTAGAGAGAGGGGAGCCCCTATCCGGCGGAATCGCCTGGATCTCAAGGGCCAGCAAGAAGGAAACGTATCTGGAGGGAGAATTCCGCGGCAAGTGGGAGGAGTGGAGAGCAGACTGGTGCTGGATTGACGAGGAGAACCCGCAGCCATTCACCACCCGGCGCAAAACCCCAGTAGCACGCGGCAGCGATTGGAGTGACGTGGCCCCGGAAGACGACAGGCTGAAGATTGCTGTCACCCGGATCCTACGCCTCAGGCTTGCCAGGCTTACTGTAGGCGCTGTTGGCGCAGACTTTCTTCGCCCATCGCCCCCCTGCAGGAACGAGGGAGGCCCACTTGGGAGTTCAAGAATGCGGCAGATATCATGAGGCTCCGGCCGGGCCTCAACTACAACTTCACTGTCCTGGAGCTCAACGCGATGCTGCAGGAGCTGTTCAAGTATGACCCCCAACATCCCGAAGTCTTCAGGTTGCCGGGGGCGTCGTTCCGCTGTGCAACAATTCCTCGCTCGACCGCATCCGTGCAATGATGCCGGAGTGCGACTCGCATGGAATTGTGCCGACTTGGCAGGAGCCTGCAGATGACGTCGTGCAGCAGTTCTTCGATGACTTGGTGGAAGTGCCGATCCGCTCTGGCGAGAAGAAGGGCCTCACCCGCGACACCACCGATGCAGAGCTTGCACTCATCGCCACTAGGGTGGAAGAGGCGGCGGCAGCCGCAGCCGCGGGTGACTTTGGATTCACCGTGGAGGAGGCAGATGCAGCAGAGGCGGCAAGCCGTGCCGAGCGAGGGGAGCCCGCCGGCAAGAAGGAGCTTGCCGGGCGTGATGCCGAGCCAAGCGAGCCCGCCAAGGATACGAGCGGCTCGCTGGACATCAACTCTTCTTCCTCCTCATCTTCAGGCAGCTCGCCGCAAGCAGAGCCTCCATCCCCACTAAGAAGGCGTCTCCGCAAGGCCGGTGACGTGGCGGAGCGGCAAGCGGGTCAACAGTCGCCACGCCGCGTGACGCGCTCCACCGCGGCAACCACCGTTGCCGCGGGAGCGCCTCATGCAGCGACGGCAACTGGAGCGGAGTCTAGCCGGACCACCGCTTCAGTTCCTGCCGCTGCTCACGCCGCGCCAGCAGCCGAAGCGGGGTCGTCTTAGACCACCGCCACTGCTCCCGCCAAGCGGCCAAGGGAAGCTTCTCCTCCGCCTCCTCGCGCCGGGCGTGCGCCGGACTTCGACTTCTCCGCGTTCAGCTCCGACAAGGAAGAAGAAGAGTAAGCTTCTCTTGCTGTACTTGTAGTTCTTCAATCGATTGCAACGTACAAGTACTCAAAGCCCCCGACTGCTCGGGGGAGGGGCCGAGGATGTCGAGCCCCCAGACCGAAAACGGCCAGGATAAAGGGATCGTCTGGAGAGCTTGAGCTGGTTGGTGTATCTGCTTGGAATGGAACTGGCACGCTTCACACTTGGTTACTTGTGCAGTTGCATCCTGGAAGGCTGTCGGCCAAAAGAAACCCTGCCGGAATGCTTTGCCGACAAGTGCTCTTGCGCCAATGTGGTGTCCACATATGCCTCCATGTATCTCTGCCAATAGCTTTTGTCCGTCTTCCCGGTGAATACACTTCAATTTCACACCGTTGAGTCTTCTTCTGCACAGTGCCTTGTCGACAAACTAGTACATACTTGACTGCCGGGCTACTCTTTCCGCTTCTTCTTTCTCTTCGGGAAGTTCTCCTGTCTGAAGGAAACGGACAATTTGCTGTGCCCATGCTGGAGCTTGTGGCTCGACAACAAGGACTAAAGGCAAATCTGCTGCTGCGGGAACATCCGCTTCTACGGCGAGAATCTGCGGCTCTGCCGGAGCTTGACGTTCCCCGACAAGCTTGCCGGAGCAAAACTTGTCGGGAGTTTCTGCTTCAACAGAACAAACCCTAGGGCTTGCCGGAGCAGATTGCTCCTCAGCGCAAGGCAAATCTGTTGCTGCGGGAAAGTCCGCTTCTACGGCAAGAATCTGCGGTTCTGCCGGAGCTTGACGTTCCCCGGCAAGTTTGCCGGAGCAAAACTTGTCGGGAGCTTCTGCTTCAACGGAACAAACCGTAGGGCTTGCCGGAGCAGATTGCCCCTCAGCGCTCTTGGCGTTGATCTTGGGGACCTTCTTGGCGGCCGCTTCGGGGAGCTCTGCCGGCAAATAGTCACCAGAAATCAACTTCCTCTTCTTGCTCTGTCCAGTTGATGGTGTTACAGACGGTTGTGTCAGCTTGAGCACAAAAATCCCTGGTTCCACAGGTAATTTAAGTGCGGCGCACTTTGACAGGCCGTCGGCAATGGCGTTCTGAGCTCTTGGAACATGCTCCATCTGTAGACCGTCAAAGTGCTCTTCTAGCTTTCTCACTTCGTCGACGTAAGCTTCCATCAACGGACTCTGATAATTCTTGTTTACTTGCCGGACGACAAGCTGCGAGTCACCCCTGACAATGAGCTTCTTGATCCCAAGGTCTGCCGCGATTCTGAGACCGGCAAGCAAGCCTTCATACTCTACAGTATTGTTTGTTGCTTGCTCCTTAGGAAAGTGCATCTGGACTACGTACTTGAGGTGCTCTCCGGTGGGTGCGACAAGCAGCACGCCAGCGCCGGCGCCTTGCAGCGAAAAGGCACCATCAAAGTACATCAGCCACTCTTTGCTTGCTTCCTTGACGGGGATGCTCGTTTCTGGAATTTCTTCATCTGGTGTTGGCGTCCATTCTGCTATGAATTCTGCCAATGCTCTGCTTTGGATAGTTGAAGTACTTTCAAACTTGAGACCAAAGCTTGACAATTCCAGTGCCCACTCAACAATCCTGCCTGTCGCTTCTGGATTCTGTAGTATCCTCTTCAGCGGAAAGCGAGTGACAACCGTGATCTCATGTGCTTGGAAGTAATGGCGCAGCTTTCTCGAGGCCATGAGAAGGCCGAAAAGCAATTTCTGCACGCCAGAGTACCTTGACCTAGCCCCCTGCAGAAGGGAGCTGACAAAGTAAACTGGGCGCTGCACCATTTTCTTCTGTATTTCCTCGTGTATCTGCGCAGGTTCATCTTTGTCGGGACCAGAGCTTGTCAGGGAAGCCCCCTGCTTGTCGCTGGATGTGCCTGCCGTGGTTGCTGGCTCGTCATCTGCCTCCCTCTCCGCTACTAACGCAACACTAACCACTTGATTGGTTGCCTCTATGTACAGCAGTAACTTCTCTTGTGGCTTAGGTGCGACAAGTATTGGAGGGGAGGACAGGTATCTCTTTAAGTCTTGCAGCGCAGCCTCCGCTTCCGGAGTCCATTTCATTGGACCTGCCTTTTTCAATAATTTGAAAAATTGTAGGGCGCGCTCAGCGGACCTAGAGATAAACCTGCTGAGAGCAGCCACGCAACCGGAAAGTCTTTGTACATCCTTGACGCGCTTTGGTGCTTCAATCTGCTCAATGGCCTTGATCTTGTCGGGATTGGCTTCAATTCCCCGCTGAGACACGAAGAACCCGAGAAGCTTGCCGGAGGGGACTCCAAACACACACTTCTCTGGGTTGAGCTTGAGGCTGATCTTGCGCAGATTTGCAAAGGTCTCGTCTAAATCTTGAATCATAGTTGTTCTGTCCTTGCTCTTGACCACTATGTCATCCATGTAGGCTTCCACATTTCTGTGTATTTGTGGCTCAAGAGCGACATGGACTACTCTTGCAAATGTTGAACCAGCATTTTTTAATCCGAAAGGCATCCGTACGAAACAGTACGTGCCACATGGAGTAATAAATGCGGTCTTCTCCTCATCCTCTTCTGCCATGAAGATCTGATGATATCCTGAGTATGCGTCAAGAAATGAAAGCAAATCACATCCGGCTGTGGAGTCAACAATCTGGTCAATGCGCGGCAAAGGAAATGGGTCTTTGGGACAAGCTTTGTTAACATCGGTAAAGTCGATACAAAGTCTCCATTTCCCGTTTGCCTTGCGCACGACTACAGGATTGGCCAACCACATAGGATGGAGCACTCCTCTGACAAGGCCTGCTGCTTCCAATTTCTTGATCTCTTCTGCGATGAATTCTTGGCGCTCCACTGCTTGCTTCCTGACCTTCTGCTTGACGGGCCGTGCATGAGGACAAACGGCGAGGTGGTGCTCAATTACTTTCCTGGGAACACCGGGGATGTCAGACGGTTGCCACGCAAACACGTCGACATTCGCCCGCAGGAAAGCAATGAGCGCGCTTTCCTATTTAGGGTCGAGAGTGGCACTGATGGTGAAGGTACCACCAGCGCCGTCCTCCTTTGCGGACACCTTTTTCGTCTCTGGCGGAGCTGCCATCGCCTTCTTATACTTGCCGGTGGAGCTCGATGGTGCGTCCTCGACGGCAGCGCAGCACTCCAAAGAGGTGCGCTTGCCGGAGTGGGCATCAGAACTCTTGCCGGACTTGGTCTTCTTCCCCCCGGGAGCTTCAGCGGCAAGTGACTTGCGGTCTGTTGCGGCTGCCGCTTCCCGGTAGATCTTATCAGCGCAGATAAGGGCATCCTTCTTGTCGCCGGGGACAGAGATGACGCTTATCGGGCCTGGCATCTTCAGCATGTTGTATGCGTAGTGAGAAGCTGCCATGAACTTGGCGAGTGCTGGACGGCCAAGTATCCCATTGTAAGGCAATGGAATATCGACAACGTCAAAAGTGACCCTCTCAGTCCTGAAGTTCAGCTCGCTGCCAAACGTTACTGGCAACGTGACCTTCCCCTTCGGCTTGCTCCTTCCCGGGTTGATTCCTTGGAATGTGCCGGTCTCTTCGAGCTCGCTGTCAGGGATTTGGAGTTTCTGGAGTACAGCGGAGGAGATCAGGTTCAAGCCGGCCCCGCCGTCAACTAGCATCTTAGTGACCTTGAGGTTGCGGATAGTTGGTGAAACCAACATCGGCAAGCACCTGACTGCAGTTGTGCGATCAGGGTGGTCCTCAATATCAAAGATGATAGGCGTGCTGGACCATTTCAGAAGCTTGCGTGATTCGACGGGTGGTTCTGCTGCATTGACTTCCCGCACCCACTGCTTGAGCTGGCGGTGCGAAGTATGCAGGGAAGCACCACCGTCAACGCACAAGACCTCTGTGGCTTTCTGGAACTCCTGCTCACTGGTCTCGACATCAACCATGTCTTTGTCGTCGTCGTCATCTTCGTCCTTGTCGCGGCCGCGGGGAGGTCTATCTCCTTGCCGCTGCTTGGCCTTGCCGCGGCGTCCTCCCCGGCCGGCGCGCTTCTTGCCGGATTCTCCATCGCCGCCTTGGGCCCTCTCCTTGTCGCGTCGCTCATACTCAGCCGTTTGTTGCTGGACAAGCTGCTCGACCTTCTTGCAGCTCTGGAGGTCATGGCCCTTGGTGCGGTGGATCTTACAGTACTGCTTGTCGGAGCCGTCCTGCTTGTCGGCGGCCGCCACAGCCTGGCAGTTGGTGCATGTGGCAATCTCCTTGCCGGAGCTACCAACTTTGGCTTTATTGGTGCCACCTTCGTTGCCGGACTGCTCAACGACTAGCACATCTTTGCCTTTCTTCTTCCTGTTCCGCCGCCGGTTTTTCTTTGCCGGGGCAGCATCCTCACTGTCAGATCCTCCTGCTCCTATATTCTCTCCGGGGAGTCTCCTCCCTTCCTCAGCACGTGCACACTTGTCGGCCAGGGCATATAGCTCACTGACGTCTTTGATCTTGCACATCGCCATCTCCTCCCGCATCCTGCGGTTACGCACGTTCTGATGGAACGCGCTGATGACCGCGGCAGGGTGAACATCTGGGATGTTGTGCTGTACACGGCTGAATCTCTGAATGTACTTGCGCAGAGGCTCTCCTTCCTTCTGGGCGAGCAGATGAAGGTCACTTTCTTGGCCATGAGGTTTGTGGCCGCCTGTAAAGGCGCCGACAAACTGATGGCAAAGGTCTGCCCAGGAGGATATGGAGTTGTCCGGCAAGTGCATGAGCCAGGACCTGACGTTGGGCTTGAGCACCAGCGGGAAGTAGTTGGCAAGGATCTTGTCGTCCCGTCCCCCGGCAGCCTGCACCGCGATGGTGTAGATGCTGAGGAACTCCGACGGATGCGACTTGCCGTCGTACTTCTCTGGTACGTCTGGCTTGAAGTTCTTCATGCTGGGCCATTGGACTTGCCGCAGCTCACGAGTAAACGCAGGGCAACCTACCGCGTACGGCAAGTCGCCTGGTTCCCCTGGCGCATGCATGTCGATAGAGGGCCCAGCGCGCTGGTCTGATTGACGTCGCGCTTCTCTTAGGCGCTCGATGCGAGTACGAGCGTCTTCTTGCTGTCATTCGTGAAGAACTTGGCACTGATCGCGACGAGCTCGTGGATCTGATGACGCGGTGGAGTCGCTGTCGAGGTGGATCCGGCGAGTCGGCGATCTTGGCCTTCGGGGCGGAGAGTGCACAGTGGTTGCACCCCCACCGGTCTTGTCGCCATCGGCTTGTGCCTGGCTGACTTTCCGCGGCTGCGACGTGCTCGGTTGCCGTTGGGCGTCGCCGTTGGCGAAGCCGATGAGACTCCGAATGGTGGCCCTCCAGTCATCGATCTTGTCCAGCGCTGGAGGGTAGTCCAGGAGCAGTTGAGCTCGCGCCAAAGCTTCTGCGGCAGTGGCGGGTGGCGGTGGCGAACGGTGCGAGGAGCGAGATATGCTCGGACTTCTAACTATGTTAGAAGGAGCAGTATCCCGTCCAAGCGACCGTGCCTCACTCATGCCAGCATGTTGGCGTACATGCTGGTCTTGAGCACTCCGGGACCCACCAGCTCAATCTTGGTCCAGCAAACGCATGGTACGGTGAGTACCATGACGCTGCCGGTCCCGCACTTCCTGAGATGGGCGCGGTGCATGCACGGACGCCGAGGTCTTGGAGTGCGCCCGGTCATTGTGGGAGCCGGCCACGCCGCCGATGGGCAGCGCAGCCTTGTCCTTGGACCTGGCAGCACCGCGGGCTCCCTCGTCGATGCACGTTCTTCCGCCGGCGTCCGTCCCACCAGCCGTTTGCTCCGGCGGTGGTGGGTTCGGCGCGGACAGAGCAGCTGCCTCCGAAACCTTCTTCTTTAGCGGCATGTTGATAGATGATGAAGATCTAGCTCGCGTGAACGCCGGATCTGGTTCACACAACCTCGACACCCCCTACCTAGCGCGCCAAAGATGTCGGGGGACTGATCCACGAACACCTATGGGACCGGCGGGCCGAGTCCCTTTCGATTCGGTGAGGGCGGAGGTCGTGCAAAGACCGGATCGAGGCGAAGCACGCGAGCAGTTTACCCAGGTTCGGGTCGCACGGATGCGTAAAACCCTACTCCTGCTTTGTGGTTTGTATTGAGTTCTTGCTCGGGAGCGCGGAGTGCTACAGTACACACCAGCGGCTAACCAGACCGAGTGTGAGTGTTCTCTGAGCTGGCTAACTAGCTAACCCGCTAACCAGCCAACCCCCCCCCCCCTACGTTGCGCATGGGCCTCCTTTTATATGCTCAAGGGGTCACCGACAGGTGGCAACGTAGACAAGGGTAAAAATGTAAAGGTGCTGCGGTAGGTACAACTACCTGCTACAGTGTATCATACCTAACCCCGACGGCAGGGGACAAGGGCATTAAATGTCCGTCTGTGTCGCCTAAACAGTGCAAAAGGGACCGCCAGGGACGCCACCGCTTGCCACGATGGCAATCTTGTCAGCGCCGCTTGCCACCGCGCACCCCTGGCTGCACAGCCTCCCGCCACGTACGCCTGGAAGGGTCCCAGAGCGACACATTGGTGGATGTGCTGGAGCGCGGGCGCGGAGTGGTGGCTTGTCGTGGCAAGCGCCTTGCCGCGGTCGTGTCTTGTCGCGTCCGGGAGCTTGTCGCTCACCGGGCCTTGCCGGGACGTGAGGTGCGCCGCGGCAAGTTCCTTGAGATGCCTTGGGTGGCCTTCCCCGCAAGCTCCTCTTGCCGGGGTCTTGTCTCCTTAAGCGCCTTGCCTTGGTTGACCTTCCCGGCAAGCTCCTCTTGCCGGGGTCTTGTCTCCTTGGCTTGGATACTTTGTTCTTGAATGGCTCCAAAGGAACCACGGAGGACCTTGGCGGTCACCCGGCAAGCCTTGCCACGGGATGCTGCGACTGCCCGTGCACAAGTTCGGGATACTAGGGTACCCCTACTCTAGTACACCGACAGTCGGCAATACTCCAAAACCAACTAGGGGTGGCACTAGATGCACTTACAATTATCAAACCAAAAGGAGAACTAGAAAACACCTATTTAACAATACCTACACACACAAGAGCAAATACTTGCACCCAACGTGGGCAAGAGGGTTGTCAACCCCCTTGAACTCGTTACTTGTAAGGATTAAAACTGATAGTCATAGATAGATAAATTGAAAAGTAAAATAAAAGTAATAAAATGGCAGCAATATGTTTTTGGTTTTTATAATATGATTAAAGTAGACCCGAGTGCCATAGTTTTCACTAGAGGCTTCTCTCTCATAAGGATAACATACAGTGGGTAGACAAATTACTGTTGGGCAATTGATATAAAATCGCATAGTTATGATGTTATTCATGGCAATAATCATGTATATAGGCATTGTGTCCGTGACAAGGAGACCAAAACGATTCTGCATATACTACTATTACTCCACTTCGAGAGCGCTTCTATGCTTGCCTCACTACGTATTAAGTTCATATAAAACAGAGTAATGCATGAAGTATGATGAGATAATGTAGACAGAATAGAACCAAGCAATATGATTGAACCCTGTCATCTTACCCTTAATGGCAACAATACAAATATGTGTCTCGCTGCCCATTTTGTCAGGAGGTGAGGACATCACAAGATTGAACCTACTACAAAACGCCTCTCCCACTGAAGATAAATCAATCTAGTTAGCTAAACCAAACGGATAGATTGAAGAGAAATACAAAGCTATAACACTCATGCATAATAAAGTTCAGCCAAGACTCAATTACTTTCAATGAATAATCTGATCATAAACCCACGATTCATTGGGTCTCCGAAGAGAACATTGTATTGAATACTAGAGAGAAAGAAGAAGTCATCTAGCTACTAGCTATGGACACGTAGGTCTGTGGTAGACTACTCACACATCATTGGAGATGCAACAAGGATGATGTAGAAGCCCTTCGTGACCGATTACTCCCCCGACAGAGTACTGGAAAAAGGCCTCCATATGGGATCGCAAAAGAACAAAAGCTTGCAGCGGCGAAAAAATTGTTTCAGGTGTCTCTTTGTTGGTTTCAGGATATATGGCAATTCATAACATTGTAATTAGGTCAAACGAAGGTGCGTGGGACCCATGAGCTCAGGTGGTGTCCCCTGGGAGCACACCGTGTGAGCTCATGGCTCTCCCGTAGATCTTCTGGCATCCTCCCGAACATTCTAGGGTCCTTTCTGGTCTAGAAAAAAAAACACCATAAATTTTCATCGTGTTTGGACTTCGTTTAGTACCAATTTTCTAAAAGCCAAAAACAAGCAAAAAACATCAACTTACACTGGGCACTGAGTTAATAGGTTAGTCCCCAAAAATGGTATAAAATTGCATATAAAGTATCTAAGATTGATAATATAATAGCATGAAATAATAAAAAAAATTATAGATACGTTGGAGACGTATCAGTACTTAATGACACTTTCATTATTTTCCAATGATCAACAATTTGATCATCCTGGTAAATTTACTCACAACTTACTTGGAGTACTAGACATATCTGGTTGTTTACATACCATGGAATGTATTTAAAACAAATGTGATTGAAATCATGTATTTCGCTCATCAGTATTACAGAATACATATTCTTGCTTAAAACTCTGTCCATGTGACTTTGACAAGAAACTGTTCTTGCGTATTTTATACTAAATTGTTTTAGTGTTCTTTCAATATGTATTTTGGATATGCCCTATTAGGCACTACTATATCCATAGATCATTATACCTAATACCATGACTATATATTGCCTAAGTACTTTACTAAATAAACTAGTTTCAATAAAGTCTTAATCTGTGTCAAGAAATTCATATAATTTCCTATCAACAATGTGTGATGCACACATAGTTTTTAGAAATATTATCATGCTTCCACATACTTTCTTGTAAATACAAGCATCTTTGCTTCTATTGATGAAATCATTTGATCAATTCATCAGAACAAAGATTCCAACTCCACTATGCTTTCTTCGGATCATTATAGGATCTCGTGAAGTATGCTTACTTACTAGCATCCTCTGGATAGACAAAATTACCTTAGGCTGTATCAAATATACAACCTTGGTTCTATTTCTGTCTCGCGAGAATCATTTTGACATCCATCTATGATATCTCATAATTGAAATATTTAGCAATTGCTAGTTTAACCCAAACAGACTTTAAGTACTGCTATGACGAGACAATTTCATTATAGTTAACTCCTTGATCTTGTCATAAAATATTATTAACATGTCAATCTTTATAAAACATTTTTATCTTTGTCAGTTTTATAGATCCATTATTATACTATCCTCCCACTTACTCTTTTGCAGAAAATATTTTCTTCAAATTTTCAACACTCTGTGGAAAAACACGTTGCCTCGACGTGGTGATAGAGAAACACCCAATAATTTGGGATTACCTACAAAGTAGCACTTAATTTCAACAAATTTTATGGTGTTGTTTTCAGTGTAAAAGCCAAAGTCTCTAAAGAATCACATTAAAAAGTATATTGTTGAAATAATCAATATGATCTTTGATCTCACCATGTCATGCTTACATCTACTCAAAACATTCTACTCTTAGTAATGTTCTGGGAAGTGTAAGTTATAAAATTCTTTTCATAGCTCATCAGACATCCGCTAAACTTGTGACTCAAATACTCCTTCCCGCAAGCTAATTGAAGAAACATAATTTTCTTGTTACAATAAATTCTACTTCATTCTGAAAACCTTCTAAAACATTTCAAAGGATCCAGATTTATGTTTCAATAAGTAAATATAAATATCTACTTGAGTCGTCCTTGAAGATGGATAATCCACTGCTTGCAACAACACTCATTGGACTACACACATCAATAGGCATATTTCAAATTATTTTGTTGCTCGTTCTTTATGACCTGAGAACGGTGTTTTAGTTTACTTCACCAATTGTATGAAAGTTGCAATTGTTAGATGATTTATAATCGGATAACTTCAGAATCCATCACTATGGAATTGGTTTCTCCAATATGACTAAATGAAGTGCCACACGGATGTGGTATTCTATTAGTCTTGCGATATTTAGTGTCAGTGTTATGGACGTTCAATTTTATCATCAATATTCATAACATACATCTTATTCACAATAGGAGTATGGATGTTTGGTCATAACTATTGTTCTCTCGTGAACAACCTCCTTGCAACTTCTATGCAATGGACTAGAGTGTATAAAACTCTAAAATGAATTATGACAATAAATACAGAGGAAATATACTAATGAGAAATACTATAACTTTTACAAGGTTTCCATCAAATATTTTAACCTCATTATTTGTTGGTCATTTAGGTCGTTCTTAGTTTCTTACAATGATTTGCAACAATATGCAATCGAGCTGATATCCTTGTGATCAACTTTTTAACCACAATACCGAGGTACTAATGATCAACAAATTGACCATATTGCCCAAGAACTACACTTTACTTCACCAACTATCTCTATATCTTATAACTCGTATGACATTCATACCCGAGCTGGACATTCCAGTCTTCTTTTCTTTCTACCTTTTACTTCTTATAGTTTTACTTCCAATATTTCTCTTACTCACTGAAGAAGCATCCGACTTTAAGAGTGCGTGAGCCCTGAAGTTTCTTAGGCATGTAAGCCTCATTACATACTTTGGATTTCTTGTTTCTCTTTAGTTCTGACAATCAACACATGGCTGGTGTTATTCCGAATCTTATATATTCTAGTCTTAAACATAGTTGAACGTTTCACTAGAACTTCCAAACGAACACTTCTTTAGATATCACATATCTTTCAGCCTTTGTTTGTCTCTAAAAAACAATTTTCAGTTCCAAGAATATCACATGACTATTCCAAACATTTTTGAAGTTTGGGTTTCTTGGAAGCAAGCATACCTTAATGTAATTCTAGCCTTTTGGATCGAAAGACGTGAGTCTCATCATCCATAGCATCCGAAGGAGAGTATTGCAAGTATGCAATGGAAACAATCTTTCTCGGCAGTCTAGAGAATGATCCTCTCATTGCGTTTACCAATCGTAAAGATTCAACCAGATAAATATTAGTCAATCAATTTGAACATGAAAGGTGGAACCGTGAGCCATAATTCTACAACTATATTGCAAACTACACATAGACATTGTTCATAATTAATTTTCACTAGTGATTAAACTTAATTAATTCATAATTGTGCTCCCACACAAATCAATATCTCATAATTGAAAGTGAGTGATTCAAGACCATGATCTCATTCACAACCATTGATGTGGACATCACTGATGACGTGAAGTTCAATCGGTAGTTAATATTTTGCCGTCATATATACATATGACTCTTGTTCATCTTTCGATGCTTTGTGCTCCGAGCTCAGAACGATTTTGCCAAAACTTCAAGACAACCGAGTGTTATCTGCTTGCTTAGTCTGAACTCGCCCGCCTTACACTTCACGATCCATTTGTACTCATGTGTGCATGACGCAGTCCGAAAAGCCACATGTTATAGACGGTTGCAACACTGGGAAGAGCACCTTTAACTTGATATTTAATGTGAGGGATCACCCTAATAATTGACTACTATGCAATCAAAGGGTGCAAAAAACAAACAGATAAACATCTCAGGCAATTCACAAAAGCATGATATGGTATAGCCTTGCACTGGTACAACGACGTGCTATACAAACGGTTTTTAACCCCTTTCCGCGAAGGCATTTGGAACCGTCGCCAAGTGAGTGTGGGCGACAGGGGGTCCTTCCCACACGACCTAGAAACCGTCGGGGATAGGCCCTCCTGGCACACAAAATGAGCTCGTGTGCGATCTGGTGGGGTATCGAAACCCAATTGTTTCCGTTCGTATGTACATCCCACATGGTGAATCCCAGAAAATCATTTCCGTTCGTATGTATATCACACACAGTTCTTTGTGTGGAAACGTTTGTGCAAGGTGGCCTAATGCAAACAGTTCGTTGCCGGAAGCCGTGTGTGATTGTTAGTTGATCAAACACGCCTACTTTCTAGAAACCGTGCGGGTAGTTTGAGTGCATCACCCACGGTGCTGTCTGAGTAACCGTCTGCAGTAGAAACCCCCAATAAGCAGGGTAATTAGCCTATTATTGATAATCCATGTACTAATCAAATTGATATTTCTTATAAAACACACCAAATATTTCATATTCGTATAACAGCAACCATGATTTCATAATCGAATTACATCAGATAGCTTCAGCACTCAGTTACGCCATTACACAACAGCACCAAGTTTCACATGCAACATCAAAAACCTTTGGAAAGTAGCATCATACATGGTAAATAGACAGATAAATCTCATCTGGGAAACTACAAAAGCGGAAGGCAAATATTGAGCCTTCAGTGATGTTGAGTGTCCTTGCAACTTTAGGCCAGTGGCTATGGATAATTGCCCGCCCAACCTTCATCCTCTTCAGCAAGACTTCAATATTGTACCGTGGGTGTTGAATGAATACCTTCCTCGCCTCTTGACCATGCAGTTGGTTTGAGAGGTAATCATCAGTGAACTGCTTTGAAAAGTACTGAAAACAAAGATATGCATAAATCGCTGTTATAAATTTTGAAATGGCGCAAGGGGTAAAACAAGGTAAAAGAGTTAGTACCATCCTATAGTTGACCGATGTCTTCTTCATTGTGCAAACAAAGATCTTGCTGTTATTTGTCGCATGTTTCTTCATCCTAACAATCTTTTCTGAGTTTCTTAACTTGACTGATATTCATGGACATCTCATTTCCCCATATGCAGAATGGGTCAAACAGTGGGTCTAAGCCTCTGACATCAGGATCTACATGTGCAAGACCAAATTGTAAGAAACCTAAATATTAGAATGATTCTTGCAACTGCACAATAATGTGCTATTAGCCAAAGGACCATGCTTGAACAAACCTCGATGGTAAACCACAATGTCTCCCATTGTTTCCCTGCAACACACATAAGGAAGATCTTGACCAGGTTAACTAGAGTTGCCATACTATCAGTAGAATATGTATTGAGTACAGCCAAATTCGATTGGTGTCACATGCATAACAATACAAAATTGTACCCACAACAAATGAAAATCAAATTGCAGAACTGAACCAAATAGTTAAATGGATAGCAGACCAAATGACCAAAATAGTTAACTGAGCACGACATTCCAGAGCAGAAACATGTACTAGAGGATAAGATAGTTAACAAAACAATGAATGCTTGAGAACAGTACTACAAAATGTAGTAATTGTTGGACCAAAGTGTTAACTGAACATTATATTTCAGAGGACCAAACTGTTAACTGAACATCAGATTGCATATTAACATTACAGAGGACAAATCACTAGAAGGCATTGGCGGTGGCCTCGACAAAACAACACGAGCTGTATTTTAAAGTAGACAACTGCGTAGCAGTGTCGACGGTGGCCTCGAAGACGAGGTGCTCCTCCAAGATCTGGCGGTCGGCTTGCATGGCAGCCATAGCGACCTCGTGCGTGCATGCGGCCGTATGCTACCGAGATCCATGTTATACTGTGTGCAAAATGGTTGTGGGCAACGCTTAATTGGAGGAGGGGGAGAGTGATTTCGGCGAAAGGTGTAGAGCTGTCGGTCGGGGCATGTGGTACAGGAAAGGAGGATGATGGTGTGGTGGGGTGTGGATTACCTGACCATATCAACGAGGCCGCGCAGCAAGAAGAAGGGTCGGCGGCAAGGAGGTCGTGCAGCAAGAAGAAGGGTCGCCGGCGAGGTGGCGGCGCTACAAGAAGAAGGGTCACCGGCGAGGAGGCGGCGCTGCAAGAAGAAGGGTAGCCGGCGAGGAGGCGGTGCTGCAAGAAGAAGGGTCGTCGGCGAGGAGGCTGAGCTGCCAGTAAGCATCAGTGAAGGTTTGAACTTGCAAAGCAAGGAGGAATAGTGGAAATGTGGCTTTTGGTGGGAGCGAGGGGGCGGGAGATAGATATTTCCGTGGTGGCAAAAAATTCGCTCGGTGCAGCGAGAAACTGGCACACAAGTGTGGTTCAAGCGGGGGGCGGTGGACTGTAGACGACGAAGCTTCCTGCGTAAGCCAGACAAGACGATGCGCCAAGATTTTTATATCGCAACCCACATGATTCTTTCTAGTAAACTGTTTGTGGTATACCAGATTTTTTCATTATGTTTTGAAAGACAAAATGGTGTTGTCATGGTTCTAAGACTGACAGTAGAATGGGGGTAGGTATGATGAGGCAAGATGCCAGCTATGGTGAAGTTGTACACACAAGATTTACGAGTTCAGGCCCTTCACGGTGGAAGTAATAGCCCTACGTCTCGGTGCCCAGAGGTAGTCAACTGTATTATATGTGTGTGGTGTTACAGGGGGTGCGAACCCTTGTCCCTGAGGAGCGGGGTGGCTTATATAGAGTTCGCCAAACCCCTCCCGCCCTCAGTTACAAAGGGTTTAAGGTACATAAAGATGGGGCATTTCTGGTAACGCTAGTAATAAAGTGACATAATGACCATTAAGTCTACAGATTAAACGCACGACCATTGCTTTTCAGAGTGTCTTTCGATCTTCTATCTGTCAAGTGATCATTGCTATGGTCGAGTGACATAGAGTCTTCCGAGTGGAATGTTTCTGGTCGAGTGGATGATGATATCTCTTGAATGCTTCTGACTTTAGGGTGATGTCCTAGGGGAGGGTGTCTAGGTCAGGCCTATGACCCTACCCTAGGCACATAGCTTCATCATTAGCCCCTGAATGGTTCAGGGTTCGAGTGGAGAAGGAGTTGAAAATACTTCCGACTCGATTTTTACACTTCGGAACCGTCTTGTTAGGATCAATGAACAACATGATGGCTTCAACTTCTTTTTCAGTCGTCTTGATCCATTCTTAACTTTTGCTGATAAGTTCTGAGTGTTGATATGAAAGAAATCTTTAGTCTGACAGGTTGCTCTGCAGTTCCCGAATCTTACGAGATTCAAAATTTTGGGAAGCGCGCGGGACGGAGGAGGCCGCAGTAATCGGGATGGATTAGGCAGGGGCGCCTCGATCTCTGTGCCACCTTTTTCGCCACATACCGAGCAAGAGTTGCGGGATTTGACACGATTGCCCAGGCCCAGTCGTCAGTCACTCGGAAATGACTCCATATAAGACGTTGGGCCAGGAGCTTTTGCACAGTGCGCCCAAGTTTCTTCTTCTTCCTCCTCTGTTCCTCCACTGCCCCCGTCTCCACTCTCGGCGCCGCCGCCCACCTCGAGCCCGTTCCGCCATAATGGGGAAGGACAAGACTGCCGCCCTGGAACGTGCGAAGAAAGCGGCAGCGAAGGCGAAGGGGAAGAAGACGAGCCGGGGCAGGTCGTTGTCAAGATCTGCTCTGCCGCACGGCTGGGTCCAAGGCGACTGGATCCGATCTATGCTCATGCTGGATGACCTGCAAGACCTGGCTGAGAGTGGGCTGATCGAGCATGATTCCTGGAGGCTTTCGGGGGATGAATCTGACCCGCAGCCTTAGGAGCATGAGTGCATCTTGCTCGCCACTCACGTCGACCGTGGTTTTTCTTTGCCTCCACACCCCTTTTTCCGAGCATTCTTGAACTTATTTGGAGCTCAACTCCACCATTTCTCCCCCAACACAATCACGTACCTTGCAGCTTATGTCTCCTTGTGTGAGAATTTTTTGGGCTGTCGACCGCACTTGCGGCTTATCTTCACGTGCCGCTCGCAAACTGTGAAAAAGGCCAATCCGAGTGACGAGAGAACCCAGGTGATCCAGATGTGTGGGGGCTTAGGTATCCAGATGAGGGGGAAGAGTGCTTTTCCTACGATGACTCTTCCCGACTCGGTTAGAGGGTGGCAGTCGACTTGGTTTTATTGCAAAGACAAGCCGACCCTAGGTCATTCGATAGGTCTCCCCCCTTTTCCTTGGCGCGAGTCCAGAAAGCCACTTCTTTGAGAGTGGCTTCAATAGAGAAGGTGGATGTGTCCATGTTGATGGAGCGACTAGTTCAGCTGATTCACGAGGGAGTGACTGGCATGGATCTGCTCGAGGTATTCCTCAGTTAATGTATTCAACCCCTCCAAGCTCGTGATCGCTCCATGTGGATGTACTCGGGGATTGAAGATTCCACTCGGATCCATCCGGAGGACGTTGATGAGAAGACGGTGGCACAGTGGGTGCAAAGCATGATAGGGAACAAAGACAACCCCAGGGGGTCCCGAAGAGTTTTACCATTCCACACCAACAACCAACCAGACAAGGTCTATCTCTTACCTTCGAGTGTTTTTCATTCTAACTTGCAGTTGCTTACTAAGTCGACTATCCTCTGGTCATCTCTTCTATTTTGCAGGTTTATATTGAAATGTACTCAATGTCGAACGGGGAGCAAGAGCAGCACCAGGATGGAGAAGAAAGCGGAGGCGAAAGCATGGATTGGCAATCTGATGGAGGAGAAGAGGAGGAGGAAAGCAAGGACTCGAGCAGTGGTGAATGTCGTGGGTTTGTCACGGCAGATGTCCTTGTGAAAGGACTTAGTCGTGGAGCCATCGCTACGGGTTAGCTCAAAGGGGTTAAACCAGACAAGGGGACACGGGGATTTTATACTAGTTCGGCCCCTTCAAGGAAGGTAAAAGCCTACGTCTAGTTGTGATTGGTATTGCTAGGGTTTCGAAGGCCAGGGAGCGAATCCGCTTTGTCTGGCTCTCGAGTTGTTGTCTGCCCCTAAATCACGGCCGGGTCGTCCCTTTATATACATAGGTTGACGCCCGCCGGGCTACAGAGTCCCAAAGCCAGATCATAAACGTATCCGGTTTGGTCTTTATCCTTCCTATCTTATAATACAAGTTACATGACTAGGTCGGTTTACATTTACAGGCTTTAACCCGCCTTTGGGCCTTGGGACTTCATGAAGCGCCATCATCCTTGCATCTTCATAGGCTTCTAATCTTCAAGGAGTTAACCCAGCTACATAAGGCCGGTTTACCTCTAGTAGTAATATCCCCAACATTAGGCCCCAGATTGGTTTGAACTTGTTCATGTCAATCTTCTATACTTAGAAAAATTCTTCCCTCATATCTTCACTTTGATCTTGTAAACCGCCGTGATGTCATACTTCCAGATTATGATAAACCGCCCTGACGTCATCCATCCGTTGATGTCAAAGATTACCTTCATTTAATGTGTATTCAGTCACCGAGGCGACACCTTTATTAACTTATCCATTTTTTGGGCTCCTCGATTCCCGCACTTGCCGTTTTATCGCTTTGCCTTATAAATAGGGGCAAAGGACCCCTTTCTTTTCTTTCCGCTACCCATTCATCTTTTCTTCTTCCTCTCGACGACCCCGCTCTCGAGCGCCGCCGTCATCTTCGAACCTCGCCTCTGCTTCACCGTCGGCCGCTGCATCAACCTGTTCGCACCAGAGTTCCACAGCGCCCTTTCGTTGCTTCTGTGGTCACAGTAAGTCCTTTCCCCCTTCTTTCCTAGATCCATTAGGGTTTCCTTGCTCTTTGCTGTTCTTGAGGTTCATCAGAGCTTTTAATACTGTTCTTCCTTGGCCCGTAGATGAATGCTTCACACTTATCATATCCCTTGCCGTGGCTAATCTTCTGTTACCACCATAAATCCTTATGCGCAAAAGCTGATGTAGTCCTTCATAAACTGTTTCGGGTCTTACCCTTTTTAGGTCGAAATATTTTGCTTTTCTATCTTACCTTAGATCCGAAATTTTCATATGTCTCTGTGAAATCTATTTCTCCTCACGCCAACATAGGCGGTTTAACCTTGTATAAGCAATATATACCATTAGCCCTCTGCTAAACCGGAGAAGCCTTTTACCTTCATAGTTATACTCCGGTTTAACAGTGTCTGAGTACCCCTGTCATGCTACTACATTTTATACATTATTGCATTGATCTCCGGTTTATACCATGTCCCCTATTAGGGCATATTTTACTCCCTTGCATCTTGTATGTTATCATGTGTGATTTATAAACCGGCCTTTTGTTTCCAGCTCGTTTGTTCCACGATGGCCAAGCAATTCACCGCTTGCAACTGGGCTCGTTCCCGTGTTACAGAGGAACAATTGAATGATATGGTCAGCATTGGCACTTTGGCTAAGAAAACTGAAATCAAATGGCGAGTTCCAGGAACAGAAAATCCTCCAACCCCAAGGCAGGGTAAGGTAGTTGTCTTTGTTGACCACATAGGCCGTGGCTTCAAAACGCCAGGGTCAAAGTTTTACCGAGATGTACTTTCCAGCTTCCAACTTCATCCTCAAGATATTGGTCCCAACTTGGTCTCCAATTTATGCAACTTCCAGGTCTTCTGTGAAGTATATTTACAAGAAGAACCAATCGTCGAGCTGTTCCGGGACTTCTTTCATTTAAACCGGTGCACAGAATTTGTAAATGGCCCTAACACTGAACTTGGGGGTGTCTCAATTCAAAAACGGAAAGAGGTCGAATTTCCTCATGCCAAATTGCACAGCCATCCAAAGGAATGGAACCAAACCTGGTTTTATTGCAGAGATACATCCCCTGAAGATGAAAATACCCTCCCCGGCTTTCGTGATCACAGACTATCCAACACCCATCCAATGCTACAACGCCTGAGCTCTTCAGAAAGGGCGAAATATGCCCCTCAACTCGCCAAACTCCGGGCCTTTATGGCGAACGGTTTAACAGGCGTGGACTTTGTGCGCTGTTGGATATCCTGGAGTATCTTGCCACTAAGCCGGCGCTCCCGTTTAATGTGTGAGTATACCGGTGAGGTTGACGACCCTCAACGTCATTGCAACCTTCAATTATCTGAGGAAGAAGTCACTGAAGGTGTAAAGAAAATTCTGAATGAATCAGAACTGGCCTGTAGTCAAACCGGTCTGAGTCCCTTCTATGCCAAGAACAAACCGCCTGCTGTAAGCATTATACTTCCTTTTCATCTCTAATATTTTTAGCTTATGCAACCTGTAATCCTTCTTATGTGTATGTAGGGTGACGATCCCTTCTGGAAATGGAAAACCGTAGAGAAAGCGGCAAAGCTGACTGGGGATAAAGTGGTCAAGCCATCCCACCCCACAACCAAAGCCGTAAAACGGATGTCAAAACGGAAAACAGCTGACCGGATCAACATGGAGCTTGATGATGACACTGATGATCCAAAAGTTGAGGTAGAACTTGACTCACTTGGCTCTATTTTCATACATCTCATTAACAATGATCTTCCTCAGGAGGACGCAGAAGCTAGTCAAGCTGATGATGTAGAGGTAATTACCCTTTCCTCCGGTTCAGACTGTATGCCAACACAAAAAACTCGCCAAGCAGTCCAGAAATTAAGCTTTTCTCATCCTCTTGCTCACTTGGATCCAACATTTATTTTGAAGACTTAGCAGCATGAAGCTCGCCGGACAACCCGACACAGTGGCCAGCAGGTCACTTCAGCCGGTTTACCTGATACCCCGGTTCGGAAGCGCCGGTCTGAGGTCTCTCCTACTTCTGACCATTCTTACCCCAAGATAGGTTATTTCAGACAGCCTCTTAATCCGTCCGATTCCAATTATCAGGTGACACCTCCTTCATCTTTTGGTGAATCGACAGCAACTCAACTCCCCCCTTTGAAAACTGTGGCCGGGTAAGTTGTAAAAACCTTTCCTTTCAATGCGTCATAAATCCTTTGAATCGGATGTTAATCCTCTTTTATTCTGTTTGCAGGGCCAAAGCCAGACCTAGCAAGAATGCTCGGGTCACCAATCCTCCCGAAGACCTGGTCACCGAAGAAGAAGAACCCAAAGGTGAACTAAGACAAACTTGTGAACCGGGCGGCCCTCATCCTGAAGCTACTTCTGATGACCCGCCCCTTGAAGGCCAAAATACTAATGAGCCAATAGACGCTGAGCCTGTCGCGCCCGATGCTGAACCGGCAGCGCCAAACCGGGCTGGTCCGGTGAAAGATGCTGAAATTCCAATATCACCAACCAAAAACCCTGAAGGCCAAGGTGATGACGTTATTATTAATGGAATAGGCCATAGCTCTCCTGGCCATCCCGTAGTTTTGGCTCAACATAGTGCCAAGGAAGAGCAGGCTACTAGAGGAAAAGGCAAATGGAGCAGTGATTTGGCAAGTTATGCTCATCTCAACGCAGAGGAGCTTCATTCTGGCTTCTTGAATCGCTTGCACGCAAACCGGGATTATGAAGCCGGTTTGGTAAATTTGATGAAGGAGCGATATGAGGTATTTTCTTCCTCCTTTGTATCTTGATTCATAGTCTGAAAATGCTAGCCCAAATAGCCCCCAAGGGCCGGGTTATAATGTGAATCATAACCCGGGTCTTTGTAGCACTTTAAGCCACTGAGAAGAACCAGATTTACCCTTTAGCAAGTAGATAGCTTTCTGCCGCGTATCCCCCAAAGGCTGGTTTAACTCTAGCAAGTTAATCCGGGTTTTAATCCATGCATCCGTTTTTGAATCGACATACATTAGCCCCCAAGTGTCAAGGATAATGTTTACATTGTTCTGGAGACTTGTATAAACTGTAGCAATTTAGAGCAAATAGACATTAGCCCCCAAGTACAAAGTGCATAGCCTGTTATGCGATTCGTACTTAAAATATGTACGTATCCTATCCTTTGATATATCTTCAATTTTTGCAGTCTGATCTGAGGAATAAAGAGGCCCAAAACATTGATTTGCAAAACAATGTGAAGTCCCAACAAGAAGAAGCCACCAAAACCAAAGAGGAGCTGACAAAAGCCCTAGCCGCCATGGAAAAACTCAAAGAATCTTTCAACAAAGACCGTGCTGAATGGGAGATCGAGAAATCCGGTTTAATAAAGAGTGCCGAAGACGCCAATGCTGCCTTGAAACCAGTTGCGGAGGAACTGGCTAGTTTGAAACGGCAAATTAACTCTATGACTTCTGCAATCTTTGGTAAGTGTGTCCTTTATGTATTTGGTATAACTTGTGGAACCTTATCTTTGACCAGAATGCTGATGTTAAACCATGACAGGCACCCGGATTGCTCATCTTTGTACAGATATGCGCATGAAGCTCAAAGCGACATATACATTGGTTGAACAACTGTACTCTGGGTCTCAGCGGGCTATTTGCACGGCAACTTACAACAAACCGGCCCCAACTTTGATTAAAGAAACACTTGAGAAGTTGGCCATGTTACCAGCCCGTATTGCCGAATTGAAGAGGGCAGCTGCCAGGTCCGGAGCTTTAACCGCACTTATTCGAGCCAAAACCTGGATTCCAGACCTTGAAGCAGATGATATTATTAAAGGATATCCAGGTGTGAAGGAAGACGGTTCAAACTTTGATAACGACGACCTCCGGCGGCTGACCAAACAGATGCGGCCAGTAGCCAGCAAACTGGCCGATGATACAGACTTGTCCCATTTTCAACCGGTTTATGATGCTGAAGGGAGAAGACAACCGGCCGACATCCATGAAGTTGAGGAACTTGTACCTCCGATTCGTAAGCACACTTATGCTCCTGATATCAACCCCTCCAATCTTATCCATGAGGAAGCAGTATTTCAAGCTTTAACTAGAATTGATTGGTCGATGGTTGATTTCCAGCGTCTGGGGAGGGATGAAGAAGTGCCCACACCAACTGACCCTCAACCATCAAACCGTCTAGACGAAGCGTCTTAAATCGGTCGCCGGTTTACTAGCTACTGTGTGCCGACCTTATGAAAAACAATTATGCCATTGGAGCCGCTTTGAAATATTCTTGTAGTAAGATAGCCAAAACTCCGTTATTTGCCATGCCATCGAGCATGTTTTGTAATGCCTCATGACGACTTTTGCCACCTTTTGAGATATATTTATGCACAACCCATGATGAATTGTGTTCCTGGGTACAACAACTCAAAAATAGCTAGCGGTTTACCGCTAGACGGGTAATAATGTCCAGGAATTGTATAAGACATAGATGAGATAATCGAAGTGTTTGTACAAAAAGAAATATACATAACATACCTCATTGGCTGACCAACGGTGTATACGGCAAAGGTGTTAATACTAGTCCGGAACGTTGATAACCCCATCTTTGCAATGCCAGTCTATATATTAAACCGGACCGGGATAACTACCGGGTTTTCCTTATAACCCTGGTGATTTAGTCGAACCAGACCGGGTCAATAAACACCGGTTTGTAATTGATCATGTGCCGACAACTTGTAGTTGAAAAGCAAGCCGGGTCAAGGACGCCGATTTATCAAAAAATACTAATGAACTTCAACAAATAAAACTCAAAAAGGAAAATATGCAAGGCTTTTTATGAGCTGCCAGACTCCAAATCGAGGCTTTTCATGGGCTGCCAGTCCTCTGAGTTAAACCATTTAACAAAGCCTTTTAAGATGGGCCTCCAATTAACCAATTATCGTTTTAACTTTGACAAGTTCAGGGTCTATAAAAGATTGACATGTCAAACGTTCGATGGGTCATACCAGGATTACCTGGACAGGAGTGGCTTACTTGATGAAGGCAGGTTAACCCGGGTTTTTAGGTGAATACACCAGGCTTCCAAGCCGTGGCTTGATAGCCAATTACAAGGGTCCTTTCAAACTCTTTGTTGCTTTGCAAAAAGAGCCCCCAAGTAACTTTGTGAGTTGTGCTCAGTGTGTGCCCATGTTTGAGTCTGTGCTTTGTGCAACACTCTCTTTGGCTCCACATATTTTTCCTTTGTGGCCTAAATGCCTATCAAGAGGTGTAGCTATGGTGTGATAACAACCAAGCCCCCTAGTGATATCCCTTCGTGGTTTCAAAACCGATCAAGAGGTGTAGCTGTAGTTCAAATATGACCAAGCCCCCTAGTGATATGCTTTATATCCATGCAACTGCTAAGACCGGATTAATAAAACTCCGCTTTGTCAGTTAACTCGTATAACACACACAGGATGTAAAAAGAAACAGATACCCCGCTTATAACGGAGGCTCCGGTTTATTATATGATATATACACTGTCATAAATATGTACAGATGAAGAGCCTATGGCTTTAAGTATAGTAAGGCCACAGGAGAGCTATGGTCCATGGCCGCTTGGTCTCCTCCTTCGATTGACGTGAGTCTTTATGCTCTTGAACATCAATGAGGTAGTAAGATCCGTTGTGCAGATTTTTGCTGACCATAAAGGGTCCTTCCCAAGGTGGGGATAACTTGTGCATATCAGTCTGATCCTGTATGAGCCGGAGCACCAAATCGCCTTCTTGAAAATTTCTGGTTTTAACCCGATGGCTGTGATAACGTCGGAGATCTTGTTGATAAATCGCCGATCGTGCTGCTACAAGATCATGCTCTTCATCCAACAGGTCCAGAGAATCCTGATGTGCCTTCTCATTATCAGCTTCAACATAAGCTGTCACACGGGGCAAGTCGTGACGGATGTCACTAGGAAGAACGGCCTCCGCTCCATAAACCATGAAGAAAGGTGTGTAACCCATAGACCTATTGGGTGTGGTGTTGATGCTCCATAGCACAGAAGGTAGCTCCTCAACCCAACAACCTGGCGTTCGCTTCAAGGGAACCATAAGCCTGGGTTTGATACCTCGTAAAATTTCTTGATTTGCCCTTTCTGCTTGACCATTAGACTAGGGGTGAGCCAACGATGCTATATCGAGCCGGATGTGCTCATGTTGACAAAATTCTTCCATCTCCCCCTTTGACAGGTTGGTGCCATTATCTGTTATAATGATGTGTGGAAAACCAAACCGGAATATCACCTTTTTGATGAATTGAACCGCCGTGCTGCATCACACTTGCTGACTGGCTCTGCCTCCACCCATTTAGTGAATTTATCAACTGCAACTAACAGGTGGGTCTTTTTGTCCCTAGATCGCTTGAAGGGTCCAACCACATCAAGCCCCCAACTTGCAAATGGCCACGTAATTGGAATCATCCGCAACTCTTGAGCTGGAACGTGCACACGGCGGGCGAATTTTTGGCACCCGTCACACCTCTTGACTAAATCTTCCGCATCAGCATGCGCCGTCAACCAGTAAAAACCGTGGCGAAAAGCTTTAGCAACCAAAGACTTTGAACCGGCGTGGTGACCGCAGTCCCCTTCATGGATTTCTCGCAAAATCTCACAACCTTCTTGAGGAGAAACACAACGCTAAATTGCTCCTGAAACACTGTAACGATGTAACTCCCCGTTGAGTATGGTCATGGACTTGGAACGCCGGATTATCTGTCGGGCCAACATTTCATCGTCTGGTAACTCGCCCCGGTTCACGTAAGCCAGATATGGGATTGTCCAATCCGGTATGGCATGCAGAGCTGCCACCAACTGAGCCTCCGGATCAGGAATAGCCAAATCTTCTTCGGTTGGCATTTTGACTGATGGATTATGCAACACATCAAGAAAGACATTGGGCGGGACCGGTTTACGCTGGGAACCAAGACGACTTAAAGCATCCGCTGCTTCATTTTTCTGACGGTCTATATGGTCCACCTGATAACCCTTAAAGTGACCAGCCACAGTGTCCACCTCTCGCCGATATGCAGCCATGAGTGGGTCCTTAGAATCCCAAGTGCCAGACACCTGCTGAGCCACTAGATCTGAATCACCAAAGCACTTAACTCGGCTCAAATTTATCTCCTTAGCCATCCGAAGACCGTGGAGCAAAGCCTCATATTCAGCTGCATTGTTAGTACAAGGGAACAATAAACGGAGGACATAACAAAACTTGTCACCTCGTGGGGAAGTTAGTATGACTCCAGCCCCGAGCTCTCCAACTGTCTGGATCCATCAAAATGAATAGTCCAATATGTATTGTCTAGTTTCTCTTCAGGTGCCTGTAACTCCGTCCAATCATTGATGAAGTCCACTAGTGCCTGGGATTTAATTGTTGTGTGGGGTATATATTTGAGCCCATGAGGTCCAAGCTCAATAGCCCACTTGGCCATCCGGCCAGTTGCTTCTCTGTTTTGAATGATATCGCCCAGAGGAGCTGAACTGACCACTGTGATGGGATGGCCCTGAAAATAATGTTTAAGCTTCCGGCTTGCCATAAACACTCAGTACACCAGTTTCTGCCAATGCGGATACCTCTGCTTTGACTCAATGAGCACCTCGCTCATATAATAAACCGGCCGTTGAACCGGATATTCCTTGCCAAGCTCCTTGCACTCTACCACAATAGCTACGCTAACAGCCCGGGCATTAGCAGCCACATGTAGTAATAACGGCTCCTTATCGATCGGCGCTGCAAGCACGGGGGCTCCGCTAGCTGCCTCTTCAGATCCTCAAATGCTTTATCAGCTGCCTCACTCCAGACAAAGTTATCTGTTTTCTTAAGCATCTGATATAAAGGGATGGCCTTATCTCCAAGGCGACTGATAAACCGGCTCAAGGCTGTGATCCGGCCGGCCAGACGTTGAACATCGTTGATACACGCCGGTTTAGCCAAGGATGTAATTGCCGCAATCTTTTCCGGATTGGCCTCAATGCCTCTATTTGACACCAGAAAACCCAAGAGTTTGCCTACTGGGACACCAAAGACACACTTCTCCGGATTGAGCATCATCTTGTAAACCCGGAGATTGTCAAAGGTTTCTCTCAAATCATCTATCAATGTCTCCTCCTTTCTGGACTTTACCACAATATCATCCACATATGCATGAACATTGCGCCCAATTTGCTTATGAAGGCAATTCTGAACACATCGCTGGTAAGTTGCCTGGGCACTCTTGAGTCCAAAAGGCATGGAAACATAGTAGAAGGCTCCAAAGGGAGTTATGAAAGTTGTCTTCTCCTGGTCCTTAACTGCCATCTTGATCTGATGATAACCTGAATACGCATCCAAAAAACACAAACGGTCACAACCTGCCATTGCATCAATTATATGATCAATGCGAGGGAGAGCAAAGGGGTATGCAGGGCAAGCTTTGTTTAAATCTGTGTAATCCACACACATACGCCAAGTGCCGTTTTTCTTAAGAACCAACACCGGATTAGCCAACCACTCTGGATGAAAGACCTCTACAATAAACCCTGCGGCCAACAGACGAGCTACCTCTTCAACAATAGCCTTAAGCCTTTCCTCATTGAAGCGGCAGAAAAACTGCCGGACCGGTTTAAACTTAGGATCAATGTTAAGTGTGTGCTCAGCGAGTTCCCTCGGTACACCTGGCATGTCAGAAGGTTACCATGCAAAGATGTCCCGATTCTCACGGATGAACTCGATGAGCACGCTTTCCTATTTGGGATCCAGGTTAGCGCTGATGCTGAACTATTTGGATGAATCGCCAGGAACAAAGTCAACCATCTTAGTATCTGTGGCCGATTTAAACTTCAATGCCGGATCGTGTTCCATAGTTGGCTTTTTCAAAGAAGTCATGTCTGCCAGATCAACTTGCTCCTTATAGAATTTCAGCTCCTCCGTGGCACAAACCGACCCAGCATAAGCCGCATCACCTTCCTCACATTCCAAAGCGATCTTTCTGCTTCCATGTACTGTGATAGTCCCCTTATGACCTGGCATTTTAAGCTGTAAATAAACATAACATGGCCTTGCCATGAATTTAGCATAAGCCGGCCGCCCAAACAAGGCGTGGTACGGACTTTTGATTTTTACCACCTCAAACATCAACGTTTCTGACCTTGAATCATAATCATCTCCAAAAGCCACCTCTAAGGCTATCTTGCCAACAGGATATGCAGAATTACCAGGCACCATGCCATGAAAAATGGTATTTGATGGTTTAAGATTCTTATCTGTCAACCCCATACGATGGAATGTGTCATAATACAGAATGTTGATACTGCTTCCACCATCCATGAGCACTTTAGTAAACTTGTATACCCCGACTTGCGGGGCTACCACCAGGGCCAAGTGACCCGGATTATCAACCCGAGGTGGATGATCCTCCCTACTCCACAAAATGGGTTGCTCAGACCAGCGTAAATACTAAGGCACTACCGGTTCAACAGAGTTTACTGCCCTTTTGTGAAGTTTCTGATCACGCTTACACAAACTAGTGGTGAAAACATGATATTGCCCGCTATTTAGCTGCTTGGGATTGCTCTAGTAACCCAACTGCTGTTGTTGCTGCTGATTCCCCTGATGGTTATAGCCTTCCTGGTTACTTTGGTGCCCTTGATTGATGTGTCCGGTTTGGTTTCCTTGAAACCCTGAACCGGAACCACCACCTCCATAACCCGGCCCGGGGAAACCACCTACTGAACCGCCGGGCGGGCCATTATCATACTGGAACATATTGGAATTGTTGAAATCCCGCATGATATAACAGTCCTTCCAAAGATGTGATGCTGGCTTCTCCTTTGATCCATGCTTTGGACAGGGCTGATTTAACAGGCGCTCCAAATTGGGGCTTGAACCTCCTCCCCTCTGGGGCTGCTTGCCCTTACGACGCTGGCCATTCTCCTGAGCATTGGTGTTAGCAACAAAGTCCAAGCTGCTGTAGGCCTTGCGCTTACCGCTGTTCCCATGGCCTGCCGGATTATGCTGCTGACCCTTGGCGTTACTGTTATTTTTCCCTTTCTCTGGTTTGTCCTCCCCTGAATCCGGGTCCTTGGTATTATCTGAATCGGCGTATTTAACCAAAGCAGCCATGAGTGGTGACATATCATTGCAGTGACATTTGAGCCTTCCTAATTTCTGTTTGAGCGGCTTGAAACGGCAATTGCCCTCTAATGTTAACACTGCGGTGTCTGCATTGATACAATCTGATGAGTGCAAAATCTCTGAGACCCGTTTAACCCAATGGGTCGTGGACTCCCCTTCCTCTTGGACACAAGCGGCCAGATCCACGATTGACATTGGCTGCTTATAAGTATCTTTGAAATTCTGGATAAAACGGTGCTTCAATTCGGCCCATGATCCGACAGAGTTAGTTGGCAAGCTCTTCAACCAAGTACGAGATGTTCCTTCCAACATCATGGTGAAATATTTGGCACATACTGCTGATCCACATCTAACATCTCCATTGCCATCTCATATCTCTCCACCCACGCCTCTGGCTGCAAATCGGCGGTGTAATTTGGTACCTTACGAGGTCCCTTGAAGTCCTTGGGCAGTCTCACATTACACAAAGCGGGGGTGAGACACGGCACCCCTAAGGAACTGAACACCACACCTGGCTCTACTGAAGCCGTAGGGTGAACCGGAGTATGTTGTCGTGCTCCATGTCGAGCTGCCAACTCGGCCTCCTGACGTGCGCGGCCGTGGTCCACAACATCCTCCGCATTAGCGCCTCCCCCTGCCGGGTTGTTTCCTCGTGGCGAATTTCGGCGACGTGCACTGCTGGACACAACCGGTTCGTCCTCCACATGTCTGCTATAGCTCCGGCTTGGACGGGGAATGGAATGAATCCTCTCACGACTGTGTGAATATGTCTGCTATTGATTAAGCATTGTTTGAAGGAGATCCCTGGCCCGACGTGCTTCCATCGCAACTGGTGACTCGCCGTTGGTTGGGAGGGCTGCCAGGCGTGAAGCGGCAGCCACAATATTGTCCAATGGGTTGGAATAATGCTCGAGAGGTGTTGGTACATACTATGGCACAACGTTGTTCTGGCGAGGCGGGTCCATCGTGCACGGTTGAACCGGCGCTCCTGTTCCCGGTGCCTCCGCCCGGTTTAGTATGGGTTGGTTACCATCTCCTGCTCCTGGTGTGCCGAAGAGATTCTGCGGTTCATAAAGCGATGGGAGACGCGATCGGTACCTTCTTCTCATGACTTCCTCTGAAGCATTCTGATCCAGCCTAATCCGGTAGGACTGTGCTTCCAATTCAGCCCGCTCTGTAGCCATCCTAGTGTTCTCTGTCGCCAGGTCCGCTTTAGCCTGAGCTATCTGATCTTTCACCTTTGCAATCTCCGCATTATGCTGATCCCTGGCTGTTGCATCCACCTCTACGGCCATCAACATCGCCAAAGCATCGAACAAATCAGACAGGACCTGGGTTGGAGGCGGCGCAGAGCTTCCTGCCCCTGCCGGTGTAGCCGTTGTTGAACCAGAGAGTATTGCTACGGCGGTCGATGAATGAGGCGCTGATTGTGTGCCGGCCATGAAGATGGCGGCCCGGTTTGGCAGATCAGGGGAATCTGGAATACTGTTGCCCTCGGATCCTCTGTCAATTCGGTCGTCCTGCAACTGATAAAGCGATTCGGTCTCTCCAGAAGACTTGTCATCAGAACAGACCATGGTCTCTCCATCGGACACCGGCCCGTCTTCGTATCTCGATCCATGGATGACACCTATGAAAACATGCCTTGCTTCGGGCTGAACCGGCGAAGAACTTGCCCGCCGAGCCGTTTCGATGATGTCGATGCAGATGTCTGGCTCAGGGGCCGGTTCACCAATCTTGCCGATGAAGGCGTGAATCCCACCGAAGGGGATCCGGTACCCGTACTCGATTGAATCGGCCTCGGGACCCCATCCTGCATTGTCGATGTAGAGCTTGCCGCGGCGACTCTTCGTCATCCGGCCCATAGTGTATCCCTTAAGTCCGTCAAAGCTGCCCTTCAAGAACTCCAAACCATCGTGCGATAGCCCCACGGTGGGCGCCAACTGTCGTGGGTTTGTCACGGCAGATGTCCTTGTGAAAGGACTTAGTCGTGGAGCCATCGCTATGGTTTAGCTCAAAGGGGTTAAACCGGACAAGGGGACACGGAGATTTTATACTAGTTCGGCCCCTTCAAGGAAGGTAAAAGCCTACGTCTAGTTGTGATTGGTATTGCTAGGGTTTCGAAGGACAGGGAGTGAGTCCGCTTTGTCTGGCTCTCGAGTTATTGTCTGCCCCTAAACCACGGCCGGGTCGTCCCTTTATATACATAGGTTGATGCCCGCCGGGCTACAGAGTCCCAAAGCCGGATCATAAACGTATCTGGTTTGGTCTTTATCCTTCCTATCTTATAATACAAGTTACATGACTAGGTCGGTTTACATTTACAGGCTTTAACCCGCCTTTGGGCCTTGGGACTTCATGAAGCGCCATCATCCTTGCATCTTCATAGGCTTCTAATCTACAAGGAGTTAACCCGGCTACATAAGGCCGGTTTACCTCCAGTAGTAATATCCCCAACACTGAAGAAGTCGAGTCACCGCCTTGCACCAAAAAGCATTCCAAACATAAGCACGACCCAATGAGTGTCCGTGGAGAGGTAGCTAGGCCGACCGGACAGACTTCCAAACGCACTCGGACCTCTTCCCCTGTACCGACTGAGAAGGCCCCAAAGCAACAAAAAGTTGCAAAACCAAAGCCTCGGAAGACCCTGCCCAAGATCAAGATCGATGTCCCCACCGCTTCTGCGTAAGTGTCTTGTCTTCACTTTTCGATCGAGCATTTGTGCTGTCGACTCTCTTTCTAATTTGTCCGAGTGAATCTTGAAACTTGCATGAAAACAGTCAGGCTGCTTATGATGCCAGTGCGGCCCTTCGAGCCAATGTCCAGGTAAGTTGGCTTCCGACTGAACTCTTATCTTGCTGCTTGTTCTGTTAGGATA
Source organism: Triticum dicoccoides (assembly GCF_002162155.2). Lineage (NCBI taxonomy): Eukaryota > Viridiplantae > Streptophyta > Magnoliopsida > Poales > Poaceae > Triticum > Triticum dicoccoides. The sequence continues at coordinate 437,294,563 of NC_041386.1, forward strand.
TGCTACCTGAAAACTTTTCTTTGTGCACCGTCCTGTTATTCTGCACTTCACGTCTGCACACCCACTGGGTGTTTGAATTTATGTCGAGTAACTTTCCCAGTTGAGTCAACTAGGTTGTGTCGGTTGTAGTTCTGGGTTAGTAGGGGCACGCATAGTGCACCCACTGGGTGTAGTCCCCGAGGCCACCGTCGAATGTGTGATTCGGCGGAGGTCTTGATAAAAAAATTTCTTTATTGTTTCACTCTTCCACTCGGTCTGGGTGGACCATGTCGAGTGGAATCCGAACTAGTGGGGGCACGCTAAGTGCACCACTAGGTGTAGTCCCCGAGACTGCAGTCGACTGTGGGTAATCGGTTGGGGTCTGAGTATGTCCTTTACTTTTTTTTTTCTTCCACTCGGTCTGGGCAGGCCATGTCGAGTGGAACCCGAACCAGTGGGGGCACGATAATTGCACCCGCTGGGTGTAGTCCCCGAGACTACTGTGGAATGTTTGATTCTGCGGTAGTCTTAGAATTCTATTCACTCGGAAGCGAATGATCTTTGATCTTGTACATTGATGTATCTTTTGCCGACTGTGGAAATCCTGTGAGCTTACCTCCAAGTTCACCGAATTCGAGGAAAAGCACAGACAACTCAACCTTGATTTGGAGCTGGCCAATCAAAACTTGAAAAAGGCTCAAGACGAAGTAGCTGGTACGGAAGGTAACGACCTGTCGATTGTTTATCTTGACTATCCCTCAAGTTATCTCTTTGTTCCTCTCCTTGACCCGAATGCACATTCTTCAAAGAAAATGAAGCAAGCCTTGGCACAAAAGGATCTTGACCTTGCAACTGCGTAGAAGGAGGCTAAGGAGAAGACCGCACTTGCTGACAAGAAGCTGGCTTCAGTGGGAGCACTAGAGGAAGACAACGCCAAACTAAAGGCATCCCTCACCGAGGCCAACAAAGAAGCGACCCGTCTGAAGAAGAACAAAGTGGCTTTGAATGAGAAGATCGAAGGAATTTCTCGTAAGAGAAATGACCTGGAGGCTTATCTGGGGGCACTCGCCAAAAAGATGTTCCTTATGCTCAAAGGTATTTTCCTTTGCTCGACTATTTAGCTGTTGTTGATTCACCAGGCATTTGTCGACTCATTATTTCTTTGTGTTTGTAGAATCCTGCCAAAACTTTGAAGAAGAGACTGGGCGGTTCGAGACAGGTCTGGACCCTGTCCTTTCTCCCGTCGGTGATGATGCTGCTATGAACGTGCTCCGACTGGAATCCCGTGTTGCTAGTGTTACGAGCTATCTTGCTTGCCTAAAGGTGGCGGTGTCGCACATCGATACAGCACTCTAGCCAAGGGCAACGCTTCAAAATGACCTCGAGTCCCTGATGACTCGACTCAATGAGGTCCCTGGTCGAGTGCAAGAATGGAAGAAGTCTTCTGCCCGATGCGGTGCTGACATGGCTCTGTCGCTGGTTCGCGTCCACTGCAAGGAAGCCCGAGAAGAGAAGCTGGCAGCGATCAAGGTTGCCAATACCAAAAGGCATGACTTCCGATCCTTCATGGAAACCTTCATTGCTGCTGCCACTCGGATTGCTGACGTAATTGATCTGGACGACTTCGTTGAGCCTGCAAGCCCTCCTCCTGCAGAGTGAACAAACTTTATGCCTCGCCTTAAATTTGCCTCGGAATGCCGAGTGATTTTGTAACCATTAAACTCCTTCAGGCCTGACGCCCAAGTACTTTAATCCGTGTTCTGGAACCTTAGGATTTTATCTGAACTTCGGTTGCTTCTGAATCTTTTGATTCTTTGCGTAGAACTTGTTTCTTGCAGTTTGAGTTGCTATTGACTTTGTGATGCAGCTCAGTCGAGTGAATCATGGGCAGATCGTGGTCGACCTGCACTCCGCCACCCTTACGGATAAGGATCGAGCGGACGTTGTATTTGTGTCGAAGCTCCGAGGACAGGTCGTGGTCGACCTGCACCTCACCGCCCTTACGGGTAAGGATGGAGTGGATGTTGTATTTGTGTCGAAGCTCCACGGACAGATCGTGGTCGACCTGCACCTCGCCGCCCTTACGGGTAAGGATGGAGCAGACGTTGTATTTGTGTCGAAGCTCTGAGGATAGATCGTGGTCGACCTGCACCTCGCCGCCCTTACGGGTAAGGATGGAGCGAGTCTTAAAACTTAGGCGAGTACTGGACTGCAGCTAAGCCCCCGAGTGGGAGGGTTGCTCACCACTCGTTAGGATTTTTCAAACTTAGGCGAGTACTGGACTGCAGCTAAGCCCCCGAGTGGGAGGGTTGCTCACCACTCGTTAG
>NC_041386.1:437297393-437305182 GCF_002162155.2 Triticum dicoccoides
TGGACTGCAGCTAAGCCCCCGAGTGAGAGACTTGCTCACCACTCAGTAGGATTTTTTAAACTTAGGCGAGTACTGGACTGCAGCTAAGCCTCCGAGTGAGATACTTTCTCACCACTTAGTAGGATTTTTTAAACTTAGGCGAAACGGATTCACAGCTAAGCCCTCGAGTGAGAGACTTGCTCACCACTCGGTAGGATTTTTTAAACTTAGGCGAAACAGATTTGATGCTAAGCCCCCGAGTGAGAGACTTGCTCATCACTCAGTAGGATTTGATTTTTTGAAACTTAGGCAAAGCACATTCGCAGCTAAGGCACCCACTGGGGGATTTAGAACACTTAAAAAGGAACAACAATCATCTGATAATCGAACTAGAATGTATTTCTTATTACATCACAACCATCCGAATGCTTAAGTATAAAAGGGGCGAAGCAGCTCTGCATTCCAAGCATGTGGCTCGTCTTTATTGTGATCCACATTGTAGAGGCGATAAGCCCCGTTGTGAAGTACTTTGGTGATGATGAAGGGGCCTTCCCAAGCAGGAGTGAGCTTGTGTGGTTTCTGCTGATCCACTCGAAGAACCAGGTCTCCCTCTTGAAATGCTCGACCTCTCACGTTTCTGGTGTGGAATCGACGCAGGTCTTGCTGATAGATGGTCGACCGGATCAGCGCCATGTCTCTTTCTTCTTCCATAAGGTCAACAACATCCTGACGGGCTTGTTCTGCTTCGGCTTCTGAGAAGAGTTCCACTCGGGGGGCGTTATGAAGTAAGTCACTCAGAATGTCAGGACCCCGACTCAATGCCACATCGATCTAGCCGGTAACACCTCATATCACTTTGCGGCCTCACGCACGGTATCCCCACGGGTGTCGCCTTACCTTTGCCCGGGACCGTTTGCGCCTTTTGGCTCACGTATATGATAGTGTCGCTAGCATCCATATGATAAGGAGCCCGGGCTGACATGACTAGTCGTAAACCCAAAGTGGCACAGACTTACAGGGACAGGCATCCATGACCCAGCTTCGAACGTGTCGGTCATCAGCAAGTGGGTCCGGGCTGTAGCACTGGGCTAGCAGGACTCCGGTAAACCGGGCTGTAGCGGGCTAACAGGACTCCGGTACTCAAAGCGTGACATTTCCCCGAAGGGACAGACACAGGAACGAAGAAGGACACATGCCGGCCAGCCTAGGTGTTCCAGAGCAGTAGCAAGCTACCATGGCTCAGCGGTAACACTAGGAGACATTTCCCGGTAAGAGAGGCTACTAAAGATAAACAACTAGATAGTCAGATCCCACACATACCAAGCATTTCAATCATACACACAATATGCTCGATATGTGCAAATACAACGAAGCATCACAACATGACTCTACGACACAAGTACTTTATTTAAGGCTCAGAGAGCCATACATAACATACACAAAGGTACGGGTCTCACGACCCAACATACAAGTCATACAGTTATACAAACCAGCAGCGGAAGTAACTTGTCTGAGTACAGACAACTAATAAAATAAAAGAGGCTTGGGAAGCCTAACTATACTACAAGGCCCTTCACAAGCTCAGGGTCACCACCTGGGTCTTTTAGCCTACTTGTTGATGTCAACGTCTACATAGAACCCATCAGAAGGGGTTGCAGCGTCTTCTGTAAAAATGTAAATTATAGCAACATGAGTACAAAGGTACTCAGCAAGACTTACATCAGATCCTACATACATGCTTAGTATCAAGAAGGGTTGGTGGAGTTATTGCAGCAAGCCAGCTTTGACTCTTGGCTAGACTATCCTACGATACTCCAACTTGAAATGGTTTTTCGCACACGAGTCCACTACTCACCAATTCAATACACTACCGAGGATCCACCTCCGTCTTCCTACGGAAGAGCCATCCTCGGCACTCACACTTATCTTGAGGCTTTTAGTAGTTTCCATTTACTTGTCTATGAACTGTATAGGCAACCAAGTAGTCCTTTACCGCGGACGCGGCTATTCGAATAGATCATGTTAACCCCGCAGGGGTGTACTTCTTCATACACGCTCTCACCACTTACCGTCGTTTACACGACATGTACTCGGCAACCTTCAAGCGGAAGCCCAACGTGGGTGTCGGCCACGACCTACCTAATCACCTAAGCCTCCAGTCCAGGTTTATCGCCTATCCAGGTTCCATCCGCAGGGAGTCCGGCCGAGGTTTCCCATACGGCCCCGAACGATGTGAACAGGGTTCCCGAGATACCTAACGGGTATTCGGTACACCGTGCCACGTACCTACCGCATCACAGCCCACCCCTACGGTCAGCGCTGTCCACGGCCTCCAGTAGGCTACAAACACCAGAAACTACTTGCAACTCCTGGACGGAGAACTAGGGTGAATAAGAAGCCGAGAGGGTCCATTGTTTTCGGGCCCAATGCATGGTAGTAGCTGATTCTTAAATCGCACATACAGATCTCAGTGCTTAAGGTCGGCTTCAATGAAACAACCCACCATGTACTCCTACATGGCCTCTCATCGATACCTTTACCAAATCGTGTTCACCACACCACTCTCATTACCGACATAAACATTTCACTCTAGCCCATCACCCAGATGAACCAGACCTGACACGACTCTAAGCATAGCGGGCATAGCAAGGTAGGAACAACACATACATATGGCTCAAACAACTCCTACACATGCTAGTGGGTTTCATCTAGTTACTGTGGCAATGACAGGTCATGCAGAGGAAATGGGTTCAACTACCGTAGCACACAGCAGTTTGAAACGCGTTGTCTTAATGCAGTAAAAGAGAGCAGGAGCGAGAACATGGGATTGTATCGATATGATCAAATGGTTGGTTGCTTGCCTGATGGTTCGATGCACTGATACGGTTCTTCGTTAGGGTAATCACGGTACTCCTCGGAGGCAGAACCTGTCGCAAAGTACACTGATACACAACCATCACCAAACAATGTGCAACAATATGATGCATGCATGAAACATGGCAATATGAGTGTGTTGGGCTAATGCAACTAAAGCCAGAAGGGTTTGAACAAATTTGAATCAAAGATTCAAATTTCAAACTCAAACATGGCCTTTTAAAGTGCTTTTCCTTGTTCTGCTTAAAACATCAATTTAACTTGTTTGATCATGCATGAAAATAGTACAGATGGATAGATTGGATTTTTCTGATCATTTTTCATATATAATTTGTCCAATTTGGAGTTACAGAATAAAAGTTATGAATTTTTGAAGTTTAAATAATATTCTGGAATTTCCTGATTTAATTTAAATCCAGAAATATGATTATTGCGCCAGCATGACGTCAGCATGACGTCAGTGGTCAACTGCGGCTGGCTGAGGTCAAACCTGACGTGTGGGGCCCACACATCAGTGACAGGGGGGTTAAACAGAGTTAAATTAATCCTAATTACTAATTAGGGGCGCTGGGGCCCACTGGTCAGTGTCAGGGGGTTAACTAACAGTGGTTAGCGCTAATCCTAATTAGCTACAGGGCTGGGCCCACCTGTCAGGGACTCAGGGGGGGTCCTGCCGTGGTCAAAGTGGGTCAAACCCACCGGCGACGTGACGCCGGCGAGGCCCGAGACGGCGGCGCGATGCGGGATCGCGCTACAGGGCACGGGCGAGGCTGTGCTTGGGCTCGTTGGAGAGCCCTTGCTCCCGCGCGTCGAACGGTGGTGGTGGCCGGGCCTGAGGTGGCCGGAGTCGTCGACGGCGAGCTCGTGAGCGGCGGCCGGAGTTCGGGTGCGGTCGGAGTCGGCGTTGCAGGGTGTTTGGGGAGGCGTTGGTGCGTGCTGCGTGCTCCTAGTGAGGCGTGGAGCACGATAGTGTGCTCGGTTGGGCGCTACGGTGACCGTGGCCACGACGGCGACATCGCCGGCGGCGTGGAGCTCTCGGCCAAGGTGGGGCTAAGGCCTAGAGATCGAAAGAGACCCGGGAAGAAGGGGGAAACGACTCGGGGGCTCACCGCGGTTGCAGTGGGCGTCGAAGCGGGCTCGGGGACGCGCTGGAGACGGCAAATTCGTCGGCAACGGTGGTCGGAGCCCGAAGAGGGGAACGGCGGCGTGACGGCGATGCAGAGCTTCCGGAGACCCGTGGAGCGGTGGGGAGGAAGAGGAGGTCGAGGCGGAGCTCCTGAGCTAGTCGGGGGAGCGAGGGGTGGCCGGAGTCGGCTGCTATGGCGAACGGCGGCGACGGTGGTGTTCGGCCGTGTGAGAGAGAGAGCGAGGGAGAGGAGGGGAGAGCCGGGGGAGAGTGAGAGAGAGCAGGGGGGAGGCGTGGCGTTGTCCAGGGGCATCGAGGCGAGGAGGGGAGGGCAGGAAGGCAGGGAGAGAGGTGGCGTGGCGCGGTGGCGCGCGCGCGCGCCGGCCACACTCCCCTCCCTCTGTCGGGACGAAGACGACAGAGGAGGGAAGCGGGCTGGGCCGCCTGCTGGCTGGGCCGGCCAGCTGGCTGGGCTGCACAGGGAGGAGCCCAGGTAAGCTTCTCCCTTTTATTTTTTTCTGTTTTTCTAATTTCTGACATTTGTTCTGATTTAAAAAATATATTAAATCATTTATTTAACTTATGCCAATTTTTTGCAGGGGCTAGATATATTATTCCAGAGCTCCTAAAGAAATGGCATAATATTTGGATCATATTTCATATATATAGAAATATATTTCCAATGCAAATATTTATGCATTAATTCCAAATGCCCAAAATAAATGTCCATGAGCCACTAAAAATATTGGTTTGATTTTTATCTCTGTCCAATATTTTCAGAGAGCAACATGAGCATTTTCTTGGACCTTTTTGGAGAAATTTTTTATTTGGGTCATTTTCAAAATGATTCTGAGGGTTTCACAGATCCCCATTTCAAGTTAAATGGAATTTTAAACATGATGCACACACTCTAATGCATGACTAGCTAGGGTGTGACAACTCACCCCCACTCAAAAGAATCTCATCCCGAGATTTGGGTTCCTCCGGAAAGAAGGCGGGGTACTCGAGTTGAAGACGATCCTCCCTTTCCCAAGTTGCTTCATCCTCAGAATGGTGCGACCATTGTACTTTGAGGAACTTGATGTTCTGACGTCGAGTGGTACGTTCGGCCTGATCGAGGATACGAATGGGGTACTCTCGATATGTAAGATTATCCTGGAGATCAAGCGTTTCGTGGTCCACTCCACGGATAGGATCCGAGAAGCAACACCTGAGTTGAGAAACGTGGAAGACATCGTGGACCCTGGAGAGGTGCGGAGGTAGTTCCAACTGGTAGGCAACTTCCCCTCGTTTGGCGAGAATGCGAAAAGGTCCAATGTAACGAGGAGCCAATTTGCCTTTGATACCGAAACGATGGGTTCCCTTCAGAGGGGTGACCCGAAGATAAGCCTTCTCGTCAACCTCGAAAGTCATAGCCTTATGTTTTCGGTCATATTGACTCTTTTGACGAGATTGGGCTGTTTTCAACTTTTCACGAACGATACGAACTTGTTCTTCTGCTTCCTGAATCATATCCGGGCCAAAGAATTGTCTTTCCCCGGTCTCTGACCAGTTAAGGGGTGTTCGACACCGTCGTCCATAGAGAACTTCAAAAGGGGCTTTACCCAAGCTAGATTGATAGCTGTTGTTGTAAGCGAATTCGGCAAATGGAAGGCACTTCTCCCAATCCATTCCGAATGAGATAACAGAGGCTCGAAGCATGTCTTCTAGAATCTGGTTGACGCGTTCCACCTGACCGCTCGACTGAGGGTGGAAGGCGGTGCTAAAGGAGAGACGGGTTCCCATAGCATTTTGAAAACTTTCCCAAAATCGAGAGGTGAAAAGACTTCCTCGATCCGAGTTAATTTCCAAAGGAACACCATGGAGAGACACTATTCGGGAGATGTATAAGTCTGCCAGCTGACTAGCGGTTATACTCTCACGAACAGGTAAGAAATGGGCTACTTTGGAAATACGATCGACCACGACGAAAATAGCATTATTCCCTCTCTTGGTCCTGGGAAAACCGGTAATGAAATCCATACCAACTTTATCCCATTTCCATTCAGGAATAGCTAAGGGTTGAAGGGTGCCAGCAGGCCGTTGGTGCTCTGCTTTTACACGACGACAAACGTCGCAATTAGCAATATACTGAGCAATTTCTCTCTTCATCCTAGTCCACCAGAACCTCTGGCGTAGGTCCTGATACATCTTAGTACTACCGGGATGAATAGTGAGAGGAGATTCATGAGCCTCCTTAAGGATCAAACGCCTCAGGTTTCGCACTTTGGGAACCACTAGTCGATTCCCGAAGTATACGACCCCTTGATCATTAATGGAGAAGCAATTCGCAATTCCTTTCTGAATGTTTCTCTTGATGCGGGAGATTCCCGGATCTACCTTCTGTGCTTTGATAATCTGATCCGTAAGGGTAGGTTTTGCCACCAAGGTGGAAAGAAAACCTTGAGGTACAATGTGAAGGTTAAGCTTCCGAAATTCCTCATGGAGAAGCGGTTGACTTTGTTGTAACATCAGGTTGTTACAATAAGATTTACGGCTTAGCGCATCAGCCATGACGTTGGCTTTCCCTGGGGTGTAGGTTATTCCTAGGTCGAAGTCTGTGATCAATTCAACCCAACGTCTTTGCCTGAGATTTAGATCCGGTTGGGTGAAGATGTACTTCAAACTTTGGTGATCAGTGAATATTTCGCAACGATTACCGAGGAGGTAATGTCGCCAGGTCTTAAGTGCATAGACTACAGCTGCAAGCTCTAGATCATGAGTAGGATAATTCTCCTCGTGTGGGTGCAATTGCCGTGAAGCGTAGGCAATTACGTGTCAATCTTGCATGAGAATGCAACCTAGTCCTTGTCGCGAGGCGTCGCAGTAGATAACAAAGTCCTTGGAGAAGTCTGGCGGTACCAGTACGGGAGCAGAAGTCAGGCGTCTTTTCAGTTCCTGAAAGCTGTGCTCACATTGTGGAGTCCACTCGAACTTCTTATCTTTCTTGAGGAGTTCGGTTAGCGGCTTAGCAACTTTGGAGAAGTTCTCGACAAAGCGACGACAATAGCTCGCTAAGCCCAGAAAACTCCGAACTTGCTTGACCGATTCAGGTGGTGTCCAATTAAGGACGGCTTGAACTCGCTCAGGGTTAACAGCAATACCTTTACCAGATATTACATGACCCAGATAGGTCACTTCTGGCAACCAGAATTCACATTTAGAAAATTTGGCATAAAGGCGATGCTCTCGAAGTTTCTGCAACACTAGCCTTAGATGTTCGGCATGTTCTCCCTCGTTCTTGGAGTAGATGAGTATATCATCGAGGTAAACCACGACGAATTTATCCAAATACTCCATGAAGATTGAGTTCATTAACCGAGAAAAGGTGGCTGGAGCGTTGGTTAAACCGAAGGACATGACGGTGTACTCGTATTGGCCATAACGAGTAACAAAGGCCGTTTTAGGAATGTCCCCGTTTCTGATTTTGATTTGATGGTAGCCCAACCTCAAATCCATCTTGGAGAAGACTGAGGATCCAGCGAGCTGATCATACAGGTCGTTGATCCTGGGAAGCGGATATTTGTTCTTGATTGTGACCAAATTGACAGGTCGGTAATCTACAACCATCCGGTCCGTACCATCCTTCTTCTTGACAAATAGGACGGGGCAAGCCCACGGAGAGGAGCTAGGTCGGATGAAACCCTTTTTCAAGGACTCATCGAGTTGTTTCTTAAGCTCGGCTAGTTCTAGGGGTGCCATCTTATAAGGTCTTCTAGCAATCGGAACGGTTCCTGGAATGAGGTCTATTACAAACTCAACATCCCTGTC
>NC_041386.1:437305192-437325277 GCF_002162155.2 Triticum dicoccoides
GGCTGGCGTTAAGAGAATATAATTGTCGCTTGGCTATTCGGGTCAAGACATTGACTATCTTCCCCGAAGGATGGGTGAGTTGAACAGTCCTAGAGAAGCAATCAATTTTGGCTTGATGAGCTGACATCCAGTCCATACCCAAAATGATATTAATATCTGAAGATTTAAGGGCTATCAAAGACGCGAGGAAAACAAGTCTGTCGACTTGGATTTCATTTCCATGGCTTACTCTAGAAGTTTGCCATTTGGATCCCGGAGTTTGAATTACCATAGAGGTTGGCATATCACCGAATGCGACGTTATGCAAGCGAGCATAGTTTTCAGATATAAAAGAATGAGAGGCTCCTGTATCGAAAAGAACAGATGCCGGGTGGCAATTGACAAGAAGCGTACCGAGAACGACGTTGGGATCCTCTTGAGCTTCTTCGGCAGAGATACAGTTGACATGGCCACGTGAGGCGGTGACCGGCTTGGCATGGAATATTTTTCCTGTCGGCTTGCCACGGCCAACAGCTTTAGCAGACTGGTTGGGGTTGGTCTGGGGACACTCACGCATATAGTGACCAGATTCCCCACACTTGAAACAAGTCACGGAACTGGTACGTGGAGGAGCATTGTTAGTTGGACCCCCATAGGGCTTGGCTGGTGCAGACTGTTGAACGGGGCGAGGCGCCTGGAAGGATGGCCTCGGTGTGAACCTGGGTGGCAGGGCGGTGTTGGGTACCCACACGCGGCGCTTCTGAGGACCAGCACCGGATGAGGAACCCATATCACGGCCATGCTTGCGTGTTGCGTCATAGTCAGTCTGACCAGTTTCAGCACTGATGGCTTTGTTGACTAGTTTCTGAAAAGATGTGCACTCATGCAGACGGAGGTCGCGGCGAAGCTCAGGACTAAGGCCCTTACGGAACCTTGCTTGCTTCTTGGCGTCAGTAGAAACTTCCTCGGTTGCATATCGTGCGAGGTTACCAAACTCCCTGCTGTAAGCATCCACAGAAAGTCGGCCTTGGGTGAAACTGCAAAATTCTTCACGTTTACGGTCCATGAGACCCTCCGGAATGTGATGTTCGCGGAAAGCCTCACTGAACTCAGCCCAAGTAGTGACATGGCCCGCCGGGCGCATAGCTCCATAATTCTCCCACCATAGACTGGCGGGGCCTTCAAGATGATATGCAGCAAAGGTGACCTTGTCAGCCTCCGCTACCAGCGCGGAACGCAGCTTGTGAGAGATACTGCGAAGCCAGTCATCAGCGTCGAGAGGCTCGACGGAGTGGTGGAACGTGGGTGGATGTAATTTGATGAAATCACTGAGTGACACCACGTTAGTCCTCTGATGGTGTGCTGTGTTCTGTTCAATACGCTCTAACAAACGGTTGGTCTCCCGCTTGTTTCTCTCAGCTTCCATCATAACCTCGGCTAGTGAAGGAGGATGAGGCAGATTTGCATCCCTGGCTTCACTGCCTTCGGCCTGCTCTTGAGAAGCAGGGTTAGCGCGCGTGTTGACCATCCTAGGTAAACAAGACAATGATTTAGTCAGGATGATAAAATTCCGACATAGGATAAAATGTAAGGAATAACTCGAAATGCAAGATGATCATCCGTATGACATGGTAGATACAGAAACTGCTTCTTTATTCCATCGTCATACACACCATACAGGGTTTAGTACAAGACCAAACAAAGTACTATTACGGTGAAAGAGGATTACATCTCATCGGAGGCATTCCAAGCTCCTATACATTATTTTTCTACACCTCCGGAAGGAGTACAAACTAGGTCATATCCCACAAGTCACGCGGGACGATAGACGACACAGCTAGTGCGAACTAGTGATACTACCACTAACTCAGACCGATCCGTAGTAGTCCTCGTAGAAGTCACCTCCATAGCCTGGAAGCTCAACATGATCATCTGGAAACAGACGATCTCGCGGAGCTTGTGGACCATAGGGGCTAGGATGAGGCCTTGGACCAACAGACGGTGGCCTGCGGGGACAGCGAGGTGGGGTGATGCCTCCTATATCACGCCAAACCATCAAGTCTGGCAGAGCAGATCTCACAGGATAGAGATCGCGCATATCTGAACATCCAGCTTGCACCGCCGGTGCGAACCGAGTCAAAGTGGCCCAGTGGTCAGCACGGGTATTGAAGAGCTCTAACCTTAAGGCCCGATTTTCACGGTCCTTATCCTCGAGCATCTCAGCAGTGGTGCGAGTCCGTGAATCCTCTTGAGTGGGGTCAGCATAGATAGCCTGGAGATACCCTTGTGCTCCCGGAAGTGATCCTGGCATATACCGGAAATCAGAGTCCCGAAATAAACCAGATCTGACTCGCATAATGGTCATCATAGAGTAGGCGGCGTCCTGCATAGCCATCTCAATAGTAACCCCGAGTCCATAGGAGCAGTGAAGAGGCTCGGTGGATCCAGGATTAGATGGAAATATCCTGACAGTGCAGAGATACTGGCTTTGATTAAAGTCTCGGAATTGCTCTTCGACCGTGTACTCAGGATACCAGCGGTATCCAGCCTCAGTCATTACCCTGACCAACTTGGCAGTATGGCCGGGTACATCTAGGCATCGAGTCAGGCGAACCACTTGATTGAGGTCGCGAGTGGCCATCTGAAAGCACAATCATAATGCAAAGGCATTAAAATTTCTAGCAATTTCGGCAGCATATCAGCTGTAAATGCTCAAGAAGGATTTTGAGACATTTGACAAAGGATTACATACACACTCATCATCATCATAACAAAGTTCTGAATCCATTCTAACAACATAATGTGGTAGTAGAACTGAACTAGGCTTGTATCCATCAAACTTATAAGGTACTACTGATTAGTAACACGTGATCCTGATAGAGAGAATAGATCCTAATTCCTTATCCCCCGGTAGAAGAATGGACTGACTCAGATCAGAATGTCATAAGATAAAGGAGTAAAAAGAGCCTTACGTTCCATCCCACAAACAATTCCCCTACATATAACTAAAGAATTTCTAGACTCAATATCGACCAGTTTGGCTTGGAGAACCTACAGGCAGTCCGGCTCTGATGCCAACGCTGTCAGGACCCCGACTCAATGCCACATCGATCTAGCCGGTAACACCTCATATCACTTTGCGGCCTCACGCACGGTATCCCCACGGGTGTCGCCTTACCTTTGCCCGGGACCGTTTGCGCCTTTTGGCTCACGTATATGATAGTGTCGCTAGCATCCATATGATAAGGAGCCCGGGCTGACATGACTAGTCGTAAACCCAAAGTGGCACAGACTTACAGGGACAGGCATCCATGACCCAGCTTCGAACGTGTCGGTCATCAGCAAGTGGGTCCAGGCTGTAGCACTGGGCTAGCAGGACTCCGGTAAACCGGGCTGTAGCGGGCTAACAGGACTCCGGTACTCAAAGCGTGACATTTCCCCGAAGGGACAGACACAGGAACGAAGAAGGACACATGCCGGCCAGCCTAGGTGTTCCAGAGCAGTAGCAAGCTACCATGGCTCAGCGGTAACACTAGGAGACATTTCCCGGTAAGAGAGGCTACTAAAGATAAACAACTAGATAGTCAGATCCCACACATACCAAGCATTTCAATCATACACACAATATGCTCGATATGTGCAAATACAACGAAGCATCACAACATGACTCTACGACACAAGTACTTTATTTAAGGCTCAGAGAGCCATACATAACATACACAAAGGTACGGGTCTCACAACCCAACATACAAGTCATACAGTCATACAAACCAGCAGCGGAAGTAACTTGTCTGAGTACAGACAACTAATAAAATAAAAGAGGCTTGGGAAGCCTAACTATACTACAAGGCCCTTCACAAGCTCAGGGTCACCACCTGGGTCTTTTAGCCTACTCGTTGATGTCAACGTCTACATAGAACCCATCAGAAGGGGTTGCAGCGTCTTCTGTAAAAATGTAAATTATAGCAACATGAGTACAAAGGTACTCAGCAAGACTTACATCAGATCCTACATACATGCTTAGTATCAAGAAGGGTTGGTGGAGTTATTGCAGCAAGCCAGCTTTGACTCTTGGCTAGACTATCCTATGATACTCCAACTTGAAATGGTTTTTCGCACACGAGTCCACTACTCACCAATTCAATACACTACCGAGGATCCACCTCCGTCTTCCTACGGAAGAGCCATCCTCGGCACTCACACTTATCTTGAGGCTTTTAGTAGTTTCCATTTACTTGTCTATGAACTGTATAGGCAACCAAGTAGTCCTTTACCGCGGACGCGGCTATTCGAATAGATCATGTTAACCCTGCAGGGGTGTACTTCTTCATACACGCTCTCACCACTTACCGTCGTTTACACGACATGTACTCGTCAACCTTCAAGCGGAAGCCCAACGTGGGTGTCGGCCACGACCTACCTAATCACCTAAGCCTCCAGTCCAGGTTTATCGCCTATCCAGGTTCCATCCGCAGGGAGTCCGGCCGAGGTTTCCCATACGGCCCCGAACGATGTGAACAGGGTTCCCGAGATACCTAACGGGTATTCGGTACACTGTGCCACGTACCTACCGCATCACAGCCCACCCCTACGGTCAGCGCTGTCCACGGCCTCCAGTAGGCTACAAACACCAGAAACTACTTGCAACTCCTGGACGGAGAACTAGGGTGAATAAGAAGCCGAGAGGGTCCATTGTTTTCGGGCCCAATGCATGGTAGTAGCTGATTCTTAAATCGCACATACAGATCTCAGTGCTTAAGGTCGGCTTCAATGAAATAACCCACCATGTACTCCTACATGGCCTCTCATCGATACCTTTACCAAATCGTGTTCACCACACCACTCTCATTACCGACATAAACATTTCACTCTAGCCCATCACCCAGATGAACCAGACCTGACACGACTCTAAGCATAGCGGGCATAGCAAGGTAGGAACAACACATACATATGGCTCAAACAACTCCTACACATGCTAGTGGGTTTCATCTAGTTACTGTGGCAATGACAGGTCATGCAGAGGAAATGGGTTCAACTACCGTAGCACACAGCAGTTTGAAACGCGTTGTCTTAATGCAGTAAAAGAGAGCAGGAGCGAGAACATGGGATTGTATCGATATGATCAAATGGTTGGTTGCTTGCCTGATGGTTCGATGCACTGATACGGTTCTTCGTTAGGGTAATCACGGTACTCCTCGGAGGCAGAACCTGTCGCAAAGTACACCGATACACAACCATCACCAAACAATGTGCAACAATATGATGCATGCATGAAACATGGCAATATGAGTGTGTTGGGCTAATGCAACTAAAACCAGAAGGGTTTGAGCAAATTTGAATCAAGGATTCAAATTTCAAATTCAAATATGGCCTTTTAAAGTGCTTTTCCTTGTTCTGCTTAAAACATCAATTTAACTTGTTTGATCATGCATGAAAATAGTACAGATGGATAGATTGGATTTTTCTGATCATTTTTCATATATAATTTGTCCAATTTGGAGTTACAGAATAAAAGTTATGAATTTTTGAAGTTTAAATAATATTCTGGAATTTCCTGATTTAATTTAAATCCAGAAATATAATTATTGCGCCAGCATGACGTCAGCATGACGTCAGTGGTCAACTGCGGCTGTCTGAGGTCAAACCTGACGTGTGGGGCCCACACGTCAGTGACAGGGGGGTTAAACAGGGTTAAATTAATCCTAATTACTAATTAGTGGCGCTGGGGCCCACTGGTCAGTGTCAGGGGTTAACTAACAGTGGTTAGCGCTAATCCTAATTAGCTACAGGGCTGGGCCCACCTGTCAGGGACTCAGGGGGGGGTCCTGCCGTGGTCAAAGTGGGTCAGACCCACCGGCGACGTGACGCCGGCGAGGCCCGAGACGGCGGCGCGATGCGGGATCGCGCTACAGGGCACGGGCGAGGCCGTTCTTGGGCTCGTTGGAGAGCTCTTGCTCCCGCGCGTCGAATGGTGGTGGTGGCCGTGCCTGAGGTGGCCGGAGTCGACGGCGGCGAGCTCGGCTGCGGCTGCCGGAGTTCGGTCGTGCACGGAAACGGGGTTGGAGCTCGAAGGCGAGCGAAGCGAGGCGCTAGGGATGCTCTATGGAGCCTTACGAACTCGTTGGACTCGCCGGGGTGACCAAATGGTCACCGGAGCTGCGTCGACGGCGAGCTCGGCGACGGCGGAGGTTCGGCCGTGGTGGGGAGGAGGCTACGGTGAGGGAACGAGGGGGAGAAGAGGGGGAAACGGTGGCGTAGCTCACCGCGGTTGCAGTGGGCGTCGAAGCGGGCTCGGGGACGCGCTGGAGACGGCGAATCAACGGCGACGGTGGTCGGAGCCCGAGGAGGGGAACGGCGACGTGACGGCGATGCAGGGCTTCCGGAGACCCGTGGAGCGGTGGGGAGGAAGAGGAGGTCGAGGCGGAGCTCCTGAGCTAGTCGGGGGAGCGAGGGGTGGCCGGAGTCAGCTGCTATGGCGAACGGCGGCGACGGTGGTGTTCGGCCGTGTGAGAGAGAGAGCGAGGGAGAGGAGGGGAGAGCCGGGGGAGAGTGAGAGAGAGCAGGGGGAGGCGTGGCGTCGTCCAGGGGCATCGAGGCGAGGAGGGGAGGGCAGGCAGGCAGGGAGAGAGGTGGCGTGGCGCGGTGGCGCGCGCGCGCGCCGGCCACACTCCCCTCCCTCTGTCGGGACGAAGACGACAGAGGAGGGAAGCGGGCTGGGCCGCCTGCTGGCTGGGCCGGCCAGCTGGCTGGGCTGCACAGGGAGGAGCCCAGGTAAGCTTCTCCCTTTTATTTTTTTTCTGTTTTTCTAATTTCTGACATTTGTTCTGATTTAAAAAATATATTAAATCATTTATTTAACTTATGCCAATTTTTGCAGGGGCTAGATATATTATTCCAGAGCTCCTAAAGAAATGGCATAATATTTGGACCATATTTCATATATATAGAAATATATTTCCAATGCAAATATTTATGCATTAATTCCAAATGCCCAAAATAAATGTCCATGAGCCACTAAAAATATTGGTTTGATTTTTATCTCTGTCCAATATTTTCAGAGAGCAACATGAGCATTTTCTTGGACCTTTTTGGAGAAATTTTTATTTGGGTCATTTTCAAAATGATTCTGAGGGTTTCACAGATCCCCATTTCAAGTTAAATGGAATTTTAAACATGATGCACACACTCTAATGCATGACTAGCTAGGGTGTGACACGGAAGCACAGCTTCAGCCCCATAGACTAAGAAGAATGGAGTTCGGCCAGTCGATGGATTAGGAGTTGTCCTCAATCCCCAAAGTACTAATTAAAGTTCATCGACCTAGGCGCCCGCTGCATGCTTGAGGTCACATCAATTGGGGTTTCAGTCCTTTGAGAATCAATCTGTTCGCTCTTTCAGCTTGTCCATTCAACTAGGGATGGGCGACTGAAGCATAGTCGACCCAAGTGCCTTGGGAAGCACAAAAGGCTCTGAACTCATCAGAATCAAAGTTCGACCCATTATATATGATGATGCTGTGCGGGACACCATATCTGAATGTTAACTCTCTGATGAAGCTGACAGTAGTACTTGCTTCGAGGTTTTTGATAGGCTTGGATTCAATCCATTTGGTGAACTTGTCGACTGCTACGAGCACATGGGTGAAGCCACTTCTGCCAGTCCTTAGAGGTCCAACCATATCTAATCCCCAAACAGCAAAGGGCCAGATGAGTGGAATGGTCTTCAGGGCTGATGCAGGCATGTGAGATATGTTGGAGTAGAACTGGCAACCTTCACATTTGTCGACTATGTCTTTTGCCATTTCATTCATTCGTGGCTAATAAAATCCCGCTCAGTATGCTTTGGCCACAATGGTCCGAGAGGACGCATGATGACCACAGGTCCCTGAGTGGATGTCGTTGAGGATCACTCGACCTTCTTCTGGTGTTATGCACTTCTGAGCAACTCTGGTAACACTTTCTCCGTAAAGTTGTCCACCCATTACTATGAAAGTTTTAGATCGGCGGACAATCTGACGGGCCTCTTCTTCATCCTCTGGGAGCTCTTTCCTGAGAATATACACGATGTACGACACTGTCCAATCGGGTATGATGACCAAAACTTCCATGACCAAGTCGACCACGGCTGGGACTTCAACTTCAGTCGGATCAGTAGGACTCTTAGGTTGTGGGGGATCCTCCATGAAGGGATCCTCTTGGGCGGACAGCGTGTGAAGATGCTCCAAGAACACATTACTGGGAATAGGCTCATGCTTGGAGCCTATCTTTGCCAAATCATCAGCTGCTTGATTTTTTAGTCGGGGTATATGATGGAGCTCTAACCCCTCAAACTTCTTCTCTAACTTTCTCACTGCATTACAATAGCCAGTCATAGCCGGGCTTCTGACGTCCCACTGATTCATTACTTGATTAACCACCAAATCTGAGTCACCGTAGACCATTAGGCGACGGACACCGAATGAAATGGCCATACGCAACCCGTACAGAAGTGCTTCATATTCAGCTTCATTGTTGGAGGAATCAAAATGGATCCGAAGAACATAGCTGAGTCTGTCTCCTCGAGGGGATACCAATACCACCCCAGCACTAGAACCGTTCAGCATCTTGGATCCATCAAAGATCATGGTCCGATGCTCTGAGTGAATCTGAGTCGGTTGTTGCTGCTCGACCACTCGGCGAGGAAACCTGCTATTGCCTGGGACTTGATAGCTTTCTTTTCCTCAAACTTGGTATCCAAGGGAAGGAGTTCAATGGCCCAATTTGCCACTCAACTAGTTGCATCTCTGTTGTTCAGAATTTCGGACAAAGGTGCATCGCTGACGACTGTAACGGAGTGATAAGAGAAATAATGTGCAACCTTCCTGTCGTCATGTATATCCCATAGACAAGCTTCTGATAATGAGGATATCTTTGCTTGGATGGAGTCAAGACTTCAGAAATATAATACACTAGGCGCTGAACTTTATAGGTTTTTCCTTCTTCTTCCCGCTCGACTGTAAGTACTGTACTAACAACTTGTCTAGTGGCTGCAATATAAAGCAGTAAAGGCTCTTTGCTGAATGGAGCAGCAAGCACCGGCTGGGTGGAAAGCAAGGTTTTGAGTTCTGTAAACGCTGCATCAGCTTCAGGAGTCCACTCGAACTTATCATATTTCTTCATCAGTCGGTAAAGAGGCAATGCCTTTTCACCGAGGCGAGAGATGAATCGACTCAAGGCAGCCAAACAACCGGTAAGCTTCTAGACGTCATGCACACGCACAGGGTGTTTCATCCGGAGTATGGCTCCAACTTTCTCTGGGTTGGCATTGATCCCTCGTTCGGAAACGAGGAAACCGAGTAACTTTCCTCCTGGAATTCCGAATGTGCATTTCAACGGATTAAGCTTGATATCATACCTTCTGAGGTTGGCAAAGGTTTCAGCAAGGTCAGCCAGCAGGTCGGAACCTTTACGCGACTTGACCACAATGTCATCCATATATGGTTCCACATTCCGACTAATTTGAGTGAGCAGGCACTTCTGAATCATCCTCATAAATGTGGCACCAGCATTCTTGAGACCGAATGGCATAGTGACATAACAAAAGCACCCAAATGGAGTGATGAAAGTTGCTTTTATCTCATTGGATCCATACAGTCGGATTTGATGATACCCGGAATAGGTGTCTAGAAAAGACAAACGCTCACACCCCGCAGTCGAGTCGATGATTTGGTCGATACAAGGGAGAGGAAAATGAACTTTCGGGCAAGCCCGATTGATATGCTTGAAGTCAATGCACATACGAAGTGAATCGTCCTTCTTGGGGACCATGACAACATTGGCGAGCTACTCAGAGTGGTAAATCTCTCGGATGAACTCAGCTGCTAGGAGCCGAGCCACTTCCTCGCCAATTTCTTTTCTCTTCTGTGCGACAGACCGTCTAAGATGTTCCTTGACTGGCTTCACTTTCGGGTCGACTCGCAAACGGTGCTCAGCCAGTCCCCTAGGTACACCTGGCATGTTAGAAGGTTTCCATGCAAAGATGTCCCAGTTCTCACAGAGGAACTGGATGAGCACTTCTTCCTATTTGCTGTCGAGTGATGTTGAGATATGAGTACGAGCAGCATTAGGATCGGTCGAGTGAATATGAATCGGTTTTGTTTCTCCAGACGACTGAAATGCAGAATCTGTGGCAGGCTTCTTGGCTCGCAGCAAATCACTCGGATCTGTATTTTTATGATATTCTTGCATTTCAACTGCTACCATTTGTTCATCGGCAATTTTGGAACCCTTCTAGAAGCATTCCTCTGCCTTCTGCCGATTGCCAGTGACCGTGATCACTCCTCTGGGACCAGGCATTTTCAACTTGAGATACAGGTAACATGGTCAAGCCATAAAACGCGCGTATGCGGGCCTCCCCGGAATAGCATGATAAGCACTCTGGAAATCCACTACTTCAAATGTCAACTTTTCCTTACGGTAATTCTTTGAATCGCCGAAAACCACGTCCAAGGTTATCTGGCCGAGTGATTCAGCCTTCTTGCCAGGGATGTCGTCGTGAAAGCTCATGTGGCTCTCTAAGTTTGGACATCGGAATGCCTATCCCTTTCAAGGTTTCAACGTCAATAATATTCAAACCACTACCACCATCCATCAACACTTTGGTCAATCGAGTACCTCCAACAACTGGGTCGACCACCAACGCTTGCCTCCCTGGAGTGGCTATGTGAGCAGGGTGGTCAGACTGGTCGAATGTGATAGTTGTTTGTGACCACTTCAGGTATGTTGTCGTTGCCGGAGCAACCATATTCACTTCTTTGTTGATCACTTTCAGTCGACTTTTGCTCTCAACATCAGCAAAAATCATTAGGGTGGAATTGACATTGGGAAAGCCATCATCTTCCTCTTTGTCTTCATCCTTGTTAGATTCTTTTTCCTTCTCATTAGGCTGTTTCTCTCGGAACTGCTCGATCAGAACCCGACATTGTCGAGTGGTATGCTTAGGATAAATCAGATTGCCTTCTTCATCATTCTTTGTGTGAATGTGACATGGAAAATCCATCACATCGTTACCAGCTGCATCTTTTACTTTCTTAGGGGTCTAGGGCCCCTTAGGTTTCCCTTTAAACTTTCCTTGAATCACTATCGCAGTTTCACCGGGTCCTGTAGGCTCAGCTTTACGCTTTTGTTTCCAATTGGAATTGCCTCCACCAGTGTCTTGACCGACTAGTTTGCTCTTGCCACTGCGGAGTCGATCCTCTTCTTCTCTGTTAGCATACCGAGTGGCTATTTCCATCATCCGAGTCAGCGACATATCTCCTGTCCGACCGAAATTCAGGACCAGCTCCCGATTTTTAACGCCTTCCTTGAAGGCGCAAACTGCTTGATGGTGGGATACATTTTCCACTGTGTGATGCAAAGTGGTCCACCTCTGAATGTAATCTCTCAGAGTTTCATTCGGTTTTTGCACGCAATGCTTCAATTCCGTTAACCCCACTGGCCGCTTGCAAGTACCCTCAAAAGTTTTAACAAACACTCAGGCAAGTTCTTCCCAACTGAATATACTGTCTGGCGCTAACTGAGTCAACCATTCTCTGGCTGAACCTTCCGACATCAGAGGAAGATGTTTCATGGCCACTTCATCATTGCCGCCACCGGCCTGTACAGCCACTCAGTAATCCTCAAGCCAAGTGTCAGGCTTAGACTCACCAGTGAACTTTCTTACTCCAGTCGCCAACCTGAAGTTGGGAGGAATCACTGCGGCTCTCATGGCTCTGCTAAAACACTCTGGGCCTAAAAAATGAACTCTGCTACCAGTCGGGTGATCTTTGTCAAGGCCCTCCCTGTGTGTTGTGTTCCTGTCAACTAGACCTTGAACGAGAATAGATCTCACATCAAAGCCTGGTTCCCTTGGGTCGGCTGGTATTCTTCGCTCGCCACTGCAAGGGTGTCTATCATCATATTGTCGAGGCTCATATGATCCACTCCTCGGAGGAGGTGTGGGCACTCGACAACGGTCATCACGACCGAGTCAGTGATCATACCGCTTGTGGTTTCTGTACTGATCCTGCCGGTATCCACATCCCTCACGCCGCGGGGGCGATCTTGGGCTGTGAGCCGACTGAACTGTATCTGCCATCACAGATCTGCTATGAATCCTATTTCGCGACTGAGACACTGTTGTGTTCTGCTCTCCTGCTGCTCGGAGTAAGGCCCGGGTCTGCATCAAACCTCTGCCAGCCTCCGACTGGGAAGGCTGGATTGACTCTGCTATACGGGCTGCAGCCGTGAGATTTTGAATCGGAGTGCGGTATACCTGAGGTTGAGGCGGAAAAAGCTGTCGTCGACTGGACTCGGGGATCCGTTGTGGAGCAGGCTCGTCGAGTGCATGCTGAAGGTTCTCCAGTCAAGTGCGCTTAGCCAAGTTGGCCAGGCGCGCCTCCTCCAAGGCCCGGGCCTCGGAGGTTTCCCCAACGATGGGCGTGTGAAGTGCATCCATGTTGCGGCAGCGAAGCTCTTCCCTCTGTTGAGAAGAAAGAGGCTCGGGGCGGTATTCCCCATGAGCGCATGACGGATCGCCGCCAGCATCGCCGCCGTCGTCGCGGCGGAAGCCAGGAGAACTATGTGGTCCGTCGACCATCAAGACTTCAGCCGCAGGATCGCTGCTGTCGCATTCGGATGCGGTCTCGACGGAGCCAGTCGAACAGGCCGTAGAGAGTTTCATCGGGCTCGATTGCTGCGACTTGTGGGGTGGCTGACTGGCGAGCCACCACGTGTTTCACCCACCGCTGAAGCCGCGACCGACCGGATCGCTTGTGTTGGCGAACAGCGGGGAGTGAAGACACCACGGGAGTCGACCGATACTGGGTCGACAGCTGCCAGAGAAGGACGCCACGAGCGCACGTGCGAAAGTGCGTCGCCCCGTGGACGAGGAGCGCCTCGATGTCAAGGGGAGCTTCCTGAAGCCAGGCGGAGTCGTCGGCAACGAACACGAGCGCGTCGAGACGGATCTCACGGCCCTCAGCCAATCCACTGTCGGAAACCATGATTATGTGGATTGAAAAAATCACAATTTCACCAAAAAGTCACTAAGACACCTGCCCCACGGTGGGCGCCAACTGTCGTGGTTCTAAGACTGACAGTAGAATGGCGGTAGGTATGAGGAGGCAAGATCCCAGCTATGGTGAAGTTGTATACACAAGATTTACGAGTTCAGGCCCTTCACGGTGGAAGTAATAGCCCTACGTCTCGGTGCCCAGAGGCGGTCGACTGGATTATATGTGTGTGGTGTTACAGGGGTGCGAACCCTTGTACCTGAGGAGGGGGTGGCTTATATAGAGTTCGCTAGACCCCTCCCGCCCTCAGTTACAAAGGGTTTAAGGTACATAAAGATGGGGCGTTTCTGGTAACGCTAGTAATAAAGTTACATAATGACCATTAAGTCTATAGAGTAAACACTCGACCGTTGCTTTTTAGAGTGGCTTTCGATCTTCTGTCTATCGAGTGATCATTGCTATGGTCGAGTGACATAGAGTCTTCCGAGTGGAACGTTTCTGGTCGAGAGGATGATGATATCTCTTGAATGCTTCTGACTTTAGGGTGATGTCCTAGGGGAGGGTGTCTAGGTCAGGCCTATGACCCTACCCTAGGTACATAGATTCATCAGGTGTTACGGAGGAAAAAGATGGTGTTTGAATTGCTAGAGCATTTACGTACAATGAACATGCAACTAGTACATGAGTGTCGTGTTTAAATTTGGAATTATTCCGGGTTCTTTTGGCATTTTTATGCATTAATTGAGTTTTGGGGCATTTATTGTGCATAATTCAAATTTGAACTACAAGCACATGCTCCAGTGCACCAAAATTGGTTGAAAAATCACATGTGTGTCCTTGGGTGAATTTCTAGGTCCCACGCAAAAAAGGGAATGAAATTCAAACATCTGGGTGTCGTGGCTCGACCGGAAATATTGAGAAACTTGGTTTTTTTAATTCCTGTAAATCCAAAACACGCCTGAAAATCATGAAACTTGGCATGGTGTCATGACATGGCACCAACATGTTGCGGTAAATTTTTTGGCCGAATTGTGACAAGCTTTGGTGTAAGCTTCTTACAAACCGGAGCTTCCCTCAAGAAGGCTCGTGGTTCCGAGAGGGAACGTGTCACCTCCGTGTGCAAAACGACATACGTACACTGCCTTCTCCCGCCTTAATTTTTTTACACATGCAGATTAGACCAAATAGAAGTATCGTGCTAAATTTTGGAATTATTCTGGGTTCGTCTAGCCTTTTTATACATTAATTGAGTTTCTGGGCATTTAATGTGCATAATTCAAATTTGAACTACAAGCACATGCTCCAGTGCACCAAAGTTGGTAGAAAAATCACATGTGTGTCCTTGGGTGAATTTCTAGGCCCCATGCAAGAAATGGGAATGTGATACGTCTCCAACGTATCTATAATTTTTGATTGTTTCATGCTATTATATTATCCATCTAGGATGTTTTATATGCATTTATATGGTATTTTATATGATTTTTGGGACTAACCTATTAACCTAGAGTCGAGTGCCAATTTCTGTTTTTTCCTTGTTTTTGAGTTTTACAGAAAAGGAATACCAAACGGAGTCCAATTGACGTGCCAATTTTTGATGATTTGTTATGGACCAAAAGAAGCCCCGGGAGTAAAAGAGTTGGGCCAGAAGAGTCCCGGGCCGTCCACGAGGGTGGGAGCGCGCCCTACCCCCCGGGCGCGCCGCCCTATCTTGTGGACTACTCGGGGACCCCCTGACTTGTTCCCGACGCCAAAAATTCCTATAAATATAGAAACCTCTAGAAAATAACCTAGATCTGGAGTTCCACCGCCGCAAGCCTCTATAGCCACCAAAAACCAATCTAGACCCGTTCCGGCACCCTGCCGGAGGGGCGAATCCCTCTCCGGTGGCCATATTCATCATCCCCTCGCTCTCCATGACAAGCATGGAGTAGTTCACCCTCGGGGCTGAGGGTATGTACCAGTAGCTATGTGTTTGATCTCTCTCTCTCTCTCTCATGTTCTTGATTCGGCACGATCATGATGTATCATGAGCTTTGCTATTATAGTTGAATCTTATGATGTTCCTGCCCCCTCTACTCTCTTGTAATGGATTGAGTTTTCCCTTTCAAGTTATCTTATCGGATTGAGTCTTTAAGGATTTGAGAACACTTGATGTATGTCTTGCATGTGCTTATCTGTGGTGACAATGGGATATTCACGTGATCCACTTGATGTATGTTTTGGTGATCAACTTGCGAGTTCCGTGACCTCGTGAACTTATGCATAGGGGTTGGCACACGTTTTCGTCTTGACTCTCAGAAACTTTGGGGCACTCTTTGAAGTTCTCTGTGTTGGTTGAATAGATGAATCTGAGATCGTGTGATACATATCGTATAATCATACCCACGGATACTTGAGGTGACATTGGAGTATCTAGGTGACATTAGGGTTTTGGTTGATTTGTGTCTTAAGGTTTTATTCTAGTACGAACTCTAGAATAGATTGAATGGAAAGAATAGCTTCGTGTTATTATACTACGGACTCTTGAATAGATCGATCAGAAAGGATATCTTTGAGGTGGTTTCGTACCCTACAATAATCTCTTTGTTTGTTCTCCGCTATTGGTGACTTTGGAGTGACTCTTTGTTGCATGTTGAGGGATTCTTATGTGATCCAATTATGTTATTATTGTTGAGAGAACTTGCACTAGTGAAAGTATGAACCCTAGGCCTTGTTTCAACGCATTGCAACACGGTTTCGCTCACTTTTATCATTAGTTACCTTGCTGTTTTTATATTTTCAGATTACAAAAACCTATATCTACCATCCATGTTGCACTTGTGTCACCATCTCTTCGCCGAACTAGTGCACCCATACAATTTACCATTGTATTGGGTTTGTTGGGGACACAACAGACTCTTTGTTATTTGGTTGTAGGGTTGGTTGAGAGAGACCATCTTCATACTATGCCTCCCATGGATTGATAAACCTTAGGTCATCCACTTGAGGGGAATTTTCTACTGTCCTACAAACCTCTGCACTTGGAGGCCCAACAACATCTACAAGAAGAAGGTTGTGTAGTAGACATCAAGCTCTTTTCTGGCGCCGTTGCCAGGTAGGTTAGTGCTTGAAGGTATATCTTTAGATCTTGCAATCGAGTCTTTTAGTTTCTTGTTTTATCACTAGTTTAGTCTATAAAAGAAAACTACAAAAAATGGAATTGAGGGTGCCTCATATGCTTCATCTTTTTAATATCTTTCTTGAAAATAAGGATTCCTTGTGCCCAAGTGCTAGAAGAAGAACGCATTAAAATGTTTGGCACTAAATCTTTGAATGATGAGCAAGATTGCAATATTGTTAGTACGAACTCTTTGAATATCCATAGTACTAATGATGATTGCACTAGTCATGATAAAAATGTCTCTTATAAGCATGTCAATTTTTGTGGAGTGCATAGAGCTTCCAAGCACACACCAAATAGGGAAGATAGATTTTGCAAGAGGCATAAGTATTTGGAAACTAAATGGTTGCAATAGAGGCTAAATGCTTGTGCTGAAAATTTAAAATTTCTTTGCCATCCTTATGAACTTTGCAATGAACGTGATCATTTAAATCTCCAATGCAAATTGTTTCATGATCGAATCGTGTCCAAAAATTATGATGACTTAATTTTCCTTGCTCATCATAATGAACTTAGTTTGCTTGTGGGTTATGAAGAAATGAAACATATAACTAAGGATCTTCCAGAATTTGTCCTTGATAAAGTTCTTGCTTTTGATCTAGATGAAATTTAGATGTATTGTGCGGTGAATTGCATTGAAAATCCTTATATTGCCAATTACATAAAGACCAGAAAACAAATAGAAGATTAAGAGAGTACTAATGAAAGGGAAGATACATCCCAATATCCTCCTATTATTTCTTATGATGAATCAGGTAATGGGGAGGAGCCTTCTATTCAACCAATCTCATTAATAAGGAGCTCCAAAAAGAGGATTAAACCCACACATAATGTGAAGAAGAAAAAGAAAAGACAGAGAAGCAAAGGTAAAAAGGTATCCCTCCCAAATGATGTTGCTCCTATTACTCATTGTGATGATAATAATTGCTATACTATTGGTGCTATCCATACTATTAATGATGAGAGTGATTATGCTTATGTTATGAAAAGGCCCAAGCTTGGGGATGCTATGTTTGATGAGAATGACATGTTTGAGAATTTATTTGCTGCAATTAATGTTTGTACCAAGCTTGGGGATGCTATGTTTAATGAAGATGATATTTTTGGTCTCCCAAGTTTTGATGAGCAAATTTATTATGATGATAGCATGCCTCCTATTTATGATTATTATATTAATAAAAGTGGGTTTGGAAGAGTGTCAAATTTAGGAAGTAATTATCCCACTATTTTGGAGGATGTTGACTCTTATTGTGATAATTATAAAAGTGGATTTGGAGAGGCCATGACTTTATTTAGTAATGATTCCACTATCTTGGAAGAGGTTTCAATTGATTATGATGAGAACAAAGTTGCTATTTATGATGATTATTGTGATGACACTTATGCTATAAAAAGTAGTGATGATTATATTTATAAAACTTGTCATGATTATGATTACCCTTTTTCTGAACATTACTCTTTTAATGTGTAAACAATTTATAGTATTCGAGTTTCTTATGATACTCCAACTATTCCGAATGAGAATAATTTTGCTTATGTGGAGAGTAATAAAAATTATATGCTTGTAGCTCATGAAAAGAATGCTTTATGTGATAGTTATATTGTTGAATTCATTCATAATGCTATTGAAAATTATTATGAGGGAGGGATATATGCTTGTAGGAATCATAATAATATCAAGTTTCCTCTCTATGTGTTAAAAGTTTTGAAGTTATGCTTGTTTTGCTTTCCTATGCTAGTTGATTATTGTTCCCATAATTTGTTTGCTCACAAAATCCCTATGCATAGGAAGTGGGTTAGACTTAAATGTGCTAGTCATATTCTTCATGATGCTCTCTTTATGTTTCAATTCTTATCTTTTGTGTGAGCATCATTGAAATCATCATGCCTAGCTAGGGGCGTTAAACGATAGCGCTTGTTCGGGGGCAACCCAAATTTATTTTTGTCCTTTGCTTTTTGTTCCTGTTTAGTAATAAATAATTCATCTATATTTTTTTATGATTGTGTTTTTTATGTTTTAATTAGTGTTTGTGCCAAGTAAAGCCCTTAGGATCTTCTTGGGTGATTCTTGTTTGATCTTGCTGATAAAAACAGAAAGTATGAGATCACGAAAATAATTATAATTTCTTACCAGAGAGCGATAAAATACCAATTCCAACTGTAGTAGATCAATATAAAAAAAATCCTGGTCGTCCTAATTTTTCAGAATTTTTGGAGTTACATAAGTATTCGAAACATTCAGATTGCTACAGACTGTTTTGTTTTTGACAAATTCTGTTTTCATGGTGTTGTTTGCTTATTTTGGTGAATCTATGAGTAGTATCGGAGGGTATGAACCATAGAGAAGTTGGAATACAGTAGATATTACACCAATATGAATTTAGAATGAGTTCACAACAGTACCTAAGTGGTGATTTATTTTCTTATACTAACAGAGCTTACGAGTTTTCTGTTAAGTTTTGTGTTGTGAAGTTTTCAATTTTTGAGTAAAGATTTGATGGACTATGGAATAAGGAGTGGCAATATCCTAAGCTTGGGGATGCCCAAGGCACCCCAAGGTAATATTCAAGGACAACCAAGAGCCTAAGCTTGGGGATGCCCCGGAAGGCATCCCCTCTTTAGTCTTCGTTCATCGGTAACTTTACTTGAGGCTATATTTTTATTCACCACATGATATATGTTTTGCTTGGAGCGTCATTTTATTCTCTTTTGTTTTGCTTCCTGTTTGAATAATATACCAAGATCTGAATTTCTTAAAAGTTAGAGAGTCTTCACATAGTTGCATAATTATTCAACTACTCATTGATCTTCACTTATATCTTTCGGAGTAGTTTGTCATTTGCTCTAGTGCTTCACTTATATCTTTTTAGAGCATGACGGTGGTTTTATTTTGAAGAAATAGATGAAGTCTCATGCTACACTTATATTATTTTGAGAGTCTTTAGAACAACATGTTAATTTGCTTCGGTTATGAATTTAGTCCTAATATGATAGGCATCCAAGAGGGATATAATAAAAACTTTCATATAGAGTGCATTAAATACTGTGAGAAGTTTGATACTTGATAGTTGTTTTGAGATAAAGATGGCAATATTAGAGTTGTGCTAGTTGAGTAATTGTGGAATTGGGAAATACTTGTGTTGAAGTTTGCAAGTCCCGTAGCATGCATGTATGGTAAACATTGTCTGATAAATTTGAAACATGAGGTGTTCGTTGATTGGTTTCCTTATGAGTGGCGGTCGGCGACGAGAGATGGTCTTTTTCCTACCAATCTATCCCCCTAGGATCATGCGCGTAGTGCTTGGTTTTCATGACTTGTAGATTTTTGCAGTAAGTATGTGAGTTCTTTGTGACTAATGTTGAGTCCATGGATTATACGCACTCTCACCCTTCCATCATTGCTAGCCTCTTCAGTATCATGCATTGCCCTTTCTCACCTCGAGAGTTGGTGCAAACTTCGCCAGTGCATCCAAACCCCATGATATGATATGTTCTATCACACATAATCCTCCTTATATATTCCTCAAAACTGCCACCATACCTACCTATTATGGCATTTCCATAGCCATTCTGAGATATATTGCCATGCAACTTTCCACCGTTCGGTTTATCATGACACGCTCCATCATTGTCATATTGCTTTGCATGATCATGAAGTTGACATCATATTTATGGAAAAGCCACCTTCATAATTCTTTCATACATGTCACTCTTGATTCATTGCACATCCCGGTACACCGCCGGAGGCATTCACATAGAGTCATATTTTGTTCTAAGTATCGAGTTATAATTCTTGAGTTGTAAGTAAATAAAAGTGTGATGGTTTTCATTATTAGAGCATTGTCCCATGTGAGGAAAGGATGATGGAGACTATGATTCCCTCACAAGTCAGGATGAGATTCCGGACGAAAAATAA
>NC_041386.1:437325603-437326732 GCF_002162155.2 Triticum dicoccoides
GGAAAAAGAAGCCCCCAAAAAAGAGGCCATAAAAAGAGAAAAAAGGCCCAAATAAAAAAATGAAATAAAAAGAGAGAAGGGGCAATGTTACTATCCTTTTTCCACACTTGTGCTTCAAAGTAGCACCATGATCTTCATGATAGAGAGTCTCTTATTTTGTCACTTTCATATACTAGTGGAAATTTTTCATTATAGAACTTGGCTTGTATATTTCACTGATGGGCTTCCTCAAAATGCCCTAGGTCTTCGTGAGCAAGCAAGTTGGATGCACACCCACTTAGTTTCTTTTGTTGAGCTTTCATACATTTATATCTCTAGTGCATCCGTTGCATGGAAATCCCTACTCCTTGCATTGACATCAATTGATGGGCATCTCCATAGCCCGTTGATTAGCCATGTCGATGTGAGACTTTTTTTGTTTTTTCCACACAACCTCCATCATCATATTCTATTCCACCCATAGTGCTATGTCCATGGCTCGCGCTCATACATTGCGTGAAAGTTGAAGGAGTTTGAAAAGGCTAAGTATGAAACAATTGCTTGGCTTGTCATCGGGGTTGTGCATGATGGGAGCATTTTGTGTGACGAAAATGAAGCATGGCCAAACTATATGATTTTGTAGGGATAAGCTTTCTTTGGCTATGTTATTTTGATAAGACATAATTGCTTGGTTAGCATGCTTGGAGTATTATTATTTTTATGTCAATATTAAAATTTTGTCTAGAATCTTTTGGATCTAAACATTCATGCCGCAATAAAGAGAATTACATTGAAAACTATGTTAGGTAGCATTCCACATCAAAAATTCTGTTTTTATCATTTACCTACTCGAGGACGAGTAGGAATTAAGCTTGGGGATGCTGATACGTCTCCAACACATCTATAATTTTTTATTGTTCCATGCTATTACATTATCCATCTAGGATGTTTTATATGCATTTATATGGTATTTTATATGATTTTTGGGACTAACATATTAACCTAGAGCCCAGTGCCAGTTTCTATTTTTCCTTGTTTTTGAGTTTTACAGAAAAGGAATACCAAATGGAGTCCAATTGACTGCCATTTTTTGATGATTTTTTATGGACCAAAAGAAGCCCCCAGAGTAAAAGAGTTGGGCCAGAAGAGT
>NC_041386.1:437327025-437336829 GCF_002162155.2 Triticum dicoccoides
GACTCGGGGACCCCCCTGACTTGTTCCCGACGCCAAAAATTCCTATAAATACTAAAACCTCCAGAAAATAACCTAGATCGGGAGTTCCACCGCCGCAAGCCTCTATAGCCACTAAAAACCAATCTAGACCCGTTCCGGCACCCTGCCGGAGGGGGGAATCCCTATCCGGTGGCCGTCTTCATCATCCCGGTGCTCTCCATGACGAGGAGGGAGTAGTTCACCCTCGGGGCTGAGGGTATGTACTAGTAGCTATGTGTTTGATCTCTCTTTCTCTCTCTCTCTCTCTCTCTCTCTCGTGTTCTTGATTCGACACGATCTTGATGTATGGCGAGCTTTGCTATTACAGTTGGATCTTATGATGTTTGTCCCCCTCTACTCTCTTTTAATGGATTAAGTTTTCCCTTTCAAGTTATCTTATCGGATTGAGTCTTTAAGGATTTGAGAACACTTGATGTATGTCTTGCATGTGCTTATCTGTGGCGACAATGGGATATTCACGTGATCCACTTGATGTATGTTTTGGTGATCAACTTGCGAGTTCCGTGACTTCGTGAACTTATGCATAGGGGTTGGCACACATTTTCATCTTGACTCTCCAGTAGAAACTTTGGGGCACTCTTTCAAGTTCTTTGTGTTGGTTGAATAGATGAATCTGAGATTGTGTGATGCATATCGTATGACCATACCCACGAATACTTGAGGTGACATTGGAGTATCTAGGTGACATTAGGGTTTTGGTTGATTTGTGTCTTAAGGTGTTATTCTAGTACGAACTCTAGGATAGATTGAACGGAAAGAATAGCTTCGTGTTATTTTACTATGGACTCTTGAATAGATCGATCAGAAAGGATAACTTTGAGGTGGTTTCGTACCCTACAATAATCTCTTCGTTTGTTCTCCGCTATTGGCGACTTTGGAGTGACTCTTTGTTGCACGTTGAGGGATTGTTATATGATCCAATTATGTTATTATTGTTCACAGAACTTGCACTAGTGAAAGTATGAACCTTAGGCCTTGTTTCAACGCATTGCAATACCGTTTTCGCTCGCTTTTATCATTAGTTACCTTGCTGTTTTTATATTTGCAGATTACAAAAACATAAATATACCATCCATATTGCACTTGTGTCACCATCTCTTCGCCGAACTAGTGCACCCATACAATTTACCATTGTATTGGGTGTGTTCGGGACACAACAGACTCTTTGTTATTTGGTTGCAGGGTTGGTTGAGAGAGACCATCTTCATCCTATGCCTCCCACGGATTGATATACCATAGGTCATCCACTTGAGGGAAATTTGCTACTGTCCTACAAACCTCCGCACTTGAAGGCCCAACAACGTCTACAAGAAGAAGGTTTTGTAGTAGACATCAGAATGAAATTCAAACATCTGGGCGTCGTGACTCGGCCGGAAAGATGGAGAAACTTGGTTTTTTAATTCCTGTAAATCCAAAACAGGCCTGAAAATCATGAAACTTGGCATGGTGTCATGACATGGCACCAACATGTTGCGGTAATTTTTTTGGCCGAATTGGGACAAGCTTTGGTGTAAGCTTCTTGCAAAACGGAGCTTCCCTCAAGAAGGCTTGTGGTTCCGAGAGGGAACGTGTCACCTCCGTATGCGAAACGACATACGTACACTGCCTTCTCCCGCATTAATTTTTTACACAGGCAAATTAGACCAAATAGAAGTATCGTTCAAAACTTTGGAATTATTCTAGGTTCATTTGGCCTTTTTTATACATTAATTGAGTTTTTGGGCATTTAATGTGCATAATTCAAATTTGATCTACAGCACATGCTCTAGTGCATCAAAGTTGGTTGAAAAACCACATGTGTTTCCTTGGGTGAATTTCAAGGTCCCATGCAAGAAGTGGGAATTAAATTCAAACATCTAGGCATCGTGGCTTGGCCGGAAAGATTGAGAAACTTGATTTTCAATTCCTATAAATCAAAAACATGCCTGGAAATCATGAAACTTGTCATGGTGTCATGAGATGGCACCATCATGTTGCGGTAAATAGTTTGGCTGAATTGGGACAAGCTTTGGTGTAAGCTTCTTGCCAACCGGAACTTCTCTCAAGAAGGCTCGTGGTTCCGAGAGGGAACGTGTCACCTCCGTGTGTGAAACGACATACGGACACTGCCTTCTCCCGCCTTAATTTACACAGGCAGATTAGACCAAATAGAAGTATCGTGCTAAATTTTGAAATTATTCCGTCTTCATTTGGCGTTTTCTATACATTAATTGAGTTTATGATTTAATGTGCATAATTCAAATTTGAACTACAAGCACATGCTCCAGTGCATCAAAATTGGTTGAAAAATCACACGTGTGTCCTTGGGTGAGTTTCTAGGTCCCACGCAAGAAATGGGAATGAAATTCAAACATCTGGGTATCGTGGCTCGACCGGAAAGATTGAGAAACTTGGTTTTTTAATTCCTGTAAATCCAAAACATGCCTGAAAATTATGAAACTTGGCATGGTGTCATGACATGGCACCAACATGCTGCGGTAATTTTTTTGGCGGAATTAGGACAAGCTTTGGTGTATGCTTCTTGCAAACCGGAGCTTCCCTCAAGAAGGCTCGTGGTTCCGAGAGGGAACGTGTCAGCTCCGTGTTTGAAACGATATCCATACACTACCTTCTCCCCCCTTAATTTTTTTACACAGGCAGATTAGACCAAATAGATGTATCGTGCTAAATTTTGGAATTATTCCGGGTTCGTTTGCCCTTTTCTATACATTAATTGAGTTTATGGGCATTTAATATGCATAATTCAAATTTGAACTACAAGCACATGCTCCAGTGCATCAAAGTTGGTTGAAAAATCACAGGTGTGTCCTTGGGTGAATTTCTAGGTCCCATGCAAGAAATGGGAATGAAATTCAAACATCTGGGCGTCGTGGCTCGGCCGGAGAGATTGAGAAACTTAGTTTTTTAATTCCTCTAAATCCAAAACACGCCTGAAAATCATGAAACTTGGCATGGTGTCATGACATGGCACCAACATGTTGTGGTAATTTTTTTGACCGAATTAGGACAAGCTCTGCTGTAAGCTTCTTCCAAACCGGAGCTTCCCTCAAGAAGGCTCGTGGTTCCGAGAGGGAACGTGTCACCTCCGTGTGCGAAACGACATACGTAAACTTCTTTCTCCCGCCTTAATTTTTTTACACAGGCACATTAGACCAAATAGAAGTATCATGCTAAATTTGGAATTATTCCGGGTTCGTTCGGGTTTTTTATACATTAATTGAGTTTATGGGCATTTAATGTGCATAATTCAAATTTGAACTACAAGCACATGCTCCAGTGCACCTAAGTTGGTTGAAAAATCACATGTGTATCCTTGGGTGAATTTCTAGGTCCCATGAAAAAAATGGGAATGAAATTCAAACATTTGGGCATCGTGGCTCGGTCGGAAAGATTGAGAAACTTGGTTTTTTAATTCCTGTAAATCCAAAACACGCCTGAAAATCATGAAACTTGGCATGGTGTCATGACATGGCATGAACATGCTGCGGTAATTTTTTTGGCCGAATTGGGACATGCTTTTGTGTAAGCTTCTTGCAAACCAGAGCTTCCCTCAAGAAGGCTCGTGGTTTCGAGAGGGAACATGTCACCTCCGTGTGCGAAATGACATACGTACACTGCCTTCTCCCGCCTTAATTTTTTTTACACACGCAAATTAGACCAAATAGAAGTATCGTGCTAAATTTTGGAATTATTCCGGGTTCGTTTGGCCTTTTTTATACATTAATTGAGTTTCTGGGCATTTAATGTGCATAATTCAAATTTGAACTACAAGCACATGCTCTAGTGCACCAAAGTTGGTTGAAAAATCACATGTGTGTCCTTGGGTGAATTTCTAGGTCCCATGCAAGAAATGGGAATGAAATTCAAACATCTGGGCGTCGTGTTCGGCCGGAAAGATTGAGAAACTTGGTTTTTTAATCCTGAAAATCCAAAACACGCCTGAAAATCATGAAACTTGGCATGGTGTCATGACATGGCACAACCATGTTGCGGTAATTTTTTTGGCCGAATTGGAACAAGCTTTGGTGTAAGCTTCTTGCAAACTGGAGTTTCCCTCAAGAAGGCTCGTGGTTCCGAGAGGGAACGTGTCACCTCCATGTGCGAAACGACATACGTACACTGCCTTCTCCCGCCTTAATTTTTTTACACAGGCAGGTTAGACCAAATAGAAGTATCATGCTAAATTTTGGAATTATTCCGGGTTCGTTTCGCCTTTTTATACATTAATTGAATTATGGGCATTTAATGTGCATAATTCAAATTTTAACTACAAGTGCATGCTCCAGTGCATCGAAGTTCGTTGAAAAATCACATGTGTGTCCTTTGGTGAATTTCTAGGTCCCATGCAAGAAATGGGAATGCAATTCAAACATCTAGGCGTCGTGGCTTGGTCGGAAAGGTTGAGAAGCTTCATTTTTTAATTCCTGTAAATCCAAAACACGCCTAAAAATCATGAAATTTGGCATGGTGTCATGACATGGCACCAACACGCTGCGGTAAATTTTTTGGCCGAATTGGGACAAGCTTTGGTGTAAGATTCTTGCAAACCAGAGTTTCCTCCAAGAAGGCTCGTGGTTCCGAGAGGGAACATGTCAACTCTGTGTGCGAAACGACATATGTACACTGCCTTCTCCCGCCTTAATTTTTTTACACAGGCAGATTAGACCAAACAGAAGTATCGTGCTAAATTTTGGAATTATTCCGGGTTCGTTTGGCCTTTTTCTACATTAATTGAGTTTATGAGCATTTAATATGCATAATTCAAATTTGAACTACAAGCACATGCTCCAGTGCATCAAAGTTCATTGAAAAATCACATGTGTGTCCTTGGGTGAATTTCTAGGTCCCATGCAAGAAATGGGATTCAAATTAAAACATCTGGGCGTCGTGGCTCGGCCGGAAAAATTGAGAAACTTGTTTTTTTAATTCCTGTAAATCCAAAACACGCCTGAAAATCATGAAACTTGGCATGGTGTCATGTCATGGCACCAACATGCAGCAGTAATTTTTTTGGCCGAATTGGGACAAGCTTTGGTGTAATCTTCTTGCAAACCGGAGCTTCCCTCAAGAAGGCTCGTGGTTCTGAGAGGGAACATGTCACCTCCGTGTGCGAAACGACATACGTACACTGCCTTCTCTCGCCTTAATTTTTTACACAGGCAAATTAGACCAAATAGAAGTATCATGCTAGATTTTGGAATTATTCCGGATTCGTTTGGCATATTTTATACATTAATTGAATTTTTGGGCATTTAGTGTGCAGAATTCAAATTTGAACTACAACCACATGCTCCAGTGCATCAAGTTCATTGAAAAATCACATGTGTGTCCTTGGGTGAATTTCTAGGTCCCATGCAAGAAATGGGAATGAAATTCAAACATCTGGGCGTCGTGGCTCGGCCGGATATATTGGGAAACTTGGTTTTTTAATTCCAGTAAATGCAAAACACGCCTGAAAATGTTGAAACTTGGCATGGTGTCATGACATGGCACCAACATGTTGCGGTAATTTTTTTGGCCGAATTGGGACAAGCTTTGGTGTAAGCTTCTTGCAAACCGGAGCGTCCCTCAAAAAGGCTCGTGGTTCCGAGAGGGAACGTGTCACCTCCGTGTGCGAAACGACATACGTGCACTGCCTTCTCCTGCCTTAATTTTTTTACAGAAGCAGATTAGACCAAATAGAAGTATCATGATAAATTTTGGAATTATTCCGGGTTCGTTTGGCCTTTTTTACACAATAATTGACTTTTGGGGCATTTAATGTGCATAATTCAAATTTGAACCACAAGCACATGTTGTAGTACACCAAAGTTGGTTGAAAATTCACATGTGTGTCCTTGGGTGAATTTCGACGTCCCGTGCAAGAAATGGGAATGAAATTCAAACATCTGGGCGTCGTGGCTCGGTCGGAAAGATTGAGAAACTTTGTTTTTAATTCCTCTAAATCCAAAACACGCCTGAAAATCATGAAACTTGGCATGGTGTCATGACATTGCACCAACATGTTATGGTAATTTTTCTGTCTGATTTTCGAAGGCGCACACATTAACAATCAACAAAGTTATTTTGGAACAAGTGCTGTCACATTACAAATCGGAAACACAAGTATTATTAAAACCGTGGGTGTTCTACTTACCAATTACGTGCCACCACGCGTCCCTTTTTTTATTTTCTAGGAGGTGTCATGCGGGGTAGCTATTTGAGTCTGGGAGGCATGCGATCAGACCCCTGTGCGTGCTCATCGGGAGGAGAGCCCTTTGACCTCTACCCGCCGTGCACCTCCCTCCCAACGTCTCCATTAATGGCGCCCGAGCCCTTGTTCTACGGCGTGGCTATATGTCTCACTAGACTGAGATTTAAGAGAGAAAAACGAAAATCTGAAAAGAAAGTTTTGCACGGATCTTTATGTAAGACCCGACGGACCTATATAGCATCGAATGTGACTTATAGTAAGCATGATGAATATAAGGACGATGACTATGGATAATAATTTTCTTACATATTTAGGAACATAATTAAAATCTCTGCAAAAAAGGAACATAAATAAAAAAAGCCACATGCGGCAACGCCTGAAATACACAAGGGCAAAAGAAGAAGGAAGACAATGATTTGGCTCGCTGATCTCTACTTTCTTGATGCGTTGCTGCAGGCCGCGGGAACTAGTCTCCGCGGCGAGCGGTGATGAGCTCTTTCTTGTCCTCAAGATGCTGCTTGAGAGCATCCACGGATTCCTCCACCGGCCTTCTGCGCTCGATGCGCAGCATGGCATTCTCATCCATAAGTTTCTCGACGATGACGCTGGTCCTCTTCAACAAGGCAGTGGTCTCCTCCTGCTACTCCGCACTTCCGACGATCTTCGCCCTCAGCAGGTCGCGCTCGGCCTGGAGCTTCGCATTGCTCTCATTTAGTTACCGGATGACACCGGTAGCCTGTTCAAAAGAGGCTTTCATGTCGTCCTGCAACCTCGCCTAGCCGGAGATCTGATCCATCTGGCTATGGACGATCGCATGCATGCGCCGGTAAGAGTCCACGCTTGCCCGCGAGACATTTTCCCAGGCCGCCACGGCGCGGGAGGATATCTCTGCTGCATTCGCGGCGCGGTGGGACATTTCTTCTGCTTCCGTGTGACGCCCCCATCTTAATCGTACACTAATCATACATGCAAACGTGTACGATCAAGATCAGGGACTCACGGGAAGATATCACAACACAACTCTACAAATAAAATAAGTCATACAAGCATCATATTACAAGCCAGGGGCCTCGAGGGCTCGAATACAAGAGCTCGATCATAGACGAATCAGCGGAAGCAACAATATCTGAGTACAGACATAAGTTAAACAAGTTTTCCTTAAGAAGGCTAGCATAAACTGGGATAAAGATCGAAAGAGGCGCAGGCCTCCTGCCTGGGATCCTCCTAAACTACTCCTGGTCGTCGTCAGCGGGCTGCACGTAGTAGTAGGCACCTCCCGAGTAGTAGTAGTCGTCGTCGATGGTGGCGGCTGGCTCCTGGACTCCAACGTCTGGTTGCATCAATCGGATATAGGAAAGGGGAAAAGGGGGAGAAAGGCAACCGTGAGTACTCATCCAAAGTACTCGCAAGCAAGGAGCTACGCTACATATGTATGCATTGGTATCAAATGGAATAAGGCTATCATATGTGGACTGAACTGCAGAATGCCAGAATAAGAGGGGGATAACTAATACTGTCGAAGACTACGCTTCTGGCAGCCTCCGTCTTGCAGCATGTAGAAGAGAGTAGACTGAAGTCCTCCAAGTAGCATCGCATAGCATAATCCTAACCGATGATCCTCCCCTTGTCGCCCTGTGAGAGAGCGATCACCGGTTGTATCTGGCACTTAGAAGGGTGTGTTTTATTAAGTATCCGGTTCTTGTTGTCATAAGGTCAAGGTACAACTCCAAGTCGTCCTGTTACCGAAGATCACGGCTATTCGAATAGGTTAACTTCCCTGCAGGGGTGCACCACATAACCCAACACGCTCGATCCCATTTGGCCGGACACACTTTCCTGGGTCATGCCCGGCCTCGGAAGATCAACATGTCGCAACCCTACCTAGGCACAACAGAGAGGTCAGCACGCCGGTCTAAATCCTATGGCGCAGGGGTCTCGGCCCATCGCCCATTGCACACCTGCACGTTGTGAGGGCGGCCGGAAGCAGACCTAGCCTAGCAGGCGTTCCTGTCCAATCCGGCACGCGCCGCTCAGTTGCTGACGTCACGAAGGCTTCGGCTGATACCACGACGTCGAGTGCCCATAACTGTCCCCGCGTAGATGGTTAGTGCGTATAGGCCAGTAGCCAGACTCAGATCAAATACCAAGATCTCGTTAAAAGTGTTATTTTGAAATAACCGCGAACACCGACCAGGGCCAGGCCCACCTATCTCCTAGGTGGCCTCAACCTGCCATGTCGCTTCGCCACAAAGATCCACTCAGAGGGCCGTCGGGACAAACCTCCTTTCGGCCCCAATCCGTGGATCACTCGCAGGTACTCGTACAAGCCGACCCGTCTTTAGTCATCACAAGTATCATATATTATGTATAAGTATATACCCATGATCACCTCCAGAGTGAGCACGGCCCGATAGTATAGCATGGCAGACGGACAAGAATGTATGGCCACTGATGATAAACTAGCATCCTATACTAAGCATTAGGATTGCAGGTAAAGGTAACAACAGTAGTAGCAAGGACAGGCTATGCATCAGGATAGGATTAACGGAAAGCAGTAACATGCTACACTACTCTAATGCAAGCAGTATAGAGGAGAGTAGGCGATATCTGATGATCAAGGGGGGGCATGCCTGGTTGCTCTGGTAAGAGAGAGGGGTCGTCAACACCGTAGTCGTACTGGGTAGCAACGGCGTCGGTCTCGGTGTCTAGCGAGAGAAGAGGGGGAAGAAACAATAAATATATTGCAAACAAATGCATGTCGATGCATGACATGACAAAGCATGATGCTAGGTGTGCCCTAACGCGGTACGAGGTGGTACCGGTGAAGGGGGAAACATCCGGGAAAGTATTCCCGGTGTTTCGCGTTTTCGGACACAGGAGCCGGAGGGGGAAAGTTGCGTGTTCGCTATGCTAGGGATGCGTGGCGGACGAACGAGCTGCGTATCCGGATTCGTCGTGTCGTTCTGAGCAACTTTCATGTTGAAAATAATTTAATCCGAGTTACGGATTAAAAGATATGATTTTCTAAAGATTTTATTAATTTCTGGAATTTAAGTATTTATTTAAATTAATTCGAAATGGATTTATGACATCAGCATGATGTCATGCCAACGTCAGCAGTCAACGGGGGTTGACTGGTCAACCTGTCCAGTGGGTCCTACTGGTGAGTGACACATTTTAATTAAACAGTTTAATTAAACTAATAAAATTAATTAGGGGGTGGGCCCCACCATCATACTAATTAATTAGCTAATTAGCAGTAGTTAATTAGGTTAATTAATCATTAAGTTAATTAATATTAATTGGTTAATTTAATCAGAATTAATAAGTTAATTAATCAAGTTAATTAACTAATTGTATTATTTATTATTTTATTTTTATTTTTATTTTTTTTATACGTTCTGGGGGTGGACCCCGTTGTCCAGTGGCCTAGGCCTTAACGGGCACAGGGGGTTCGGGCGCACGGGCGCAGCCACGAGGGCGCACCCGGCTGGGCGCGCGGGCGCCGATGGGGTCGGGGAGAGGGGCGGCCAGTGCCGGCGAGCGGCGGGGCCGGCAGGAACGGCTGCAGG
>NC_041386.1:437337600-437346007 GCF_002162155.2 Triticum dicoccoides
GGGGAGGTGGTGCCGCAAGGCGGGGCCGTAGGCCACGGTGCCGGCCAGGCGGTCGGAGCGGCGACCGCCGTGGTGGGAGGCGACACAGGGGCGTGGGGATAGGGGACGAAGGAGCGGGCGTCTTCGGGCGAGGCGCAGCGGCAGCAGCGGACGGTGTGCCGTGTGCGCGATGCGTTGAGGAGCGACGGGACTGAGGTTGTGGCCGTGCGGGCGCGCGCGGGCGCC
Source organism: Triticum dicoccoides (assembly GCF_002162155.2). NCBI lineage: Eukaryota > Viridiplantae > Streptophyta > Magnoliopsida > Poales > Poaceae > Triticum > Triticum dicoccoides. Next base: position 437,337,826 of record NC_041386.1, read on the forward strand.
GGCGAGGCGCGGGCGTGCCGGAGCGCAGACGATGCTGTGAGCGAGCGAGGGGGAGAGAGAGGACGGGTGCGGAGGCCGTGGCCTCACCGGAGATCGTGGGGTCAAGGGCAGTGGGCTCGGGGAGGAGTTGAGGCCGCAACGGAGAGGACGGCGGGGCAGCTCCAGCGAGGTGGCGGTTCGGGCGGGGAGGCGTGGTCGAGGCGGCGTCGGGCGTCGAGGGCACAGTCGCAGCCGTCGCAGCGAGGGGCGCCGTCGAGGGAGAGGGGACGGGGCGCGAGGACGAGGATGGGGGCCAGCGACAAAGCCACCGGCGACGAGGGCGGCAGGGTGGTGAGTGGCGCCGGGATCGATCCGGGCGGCGTCGGGGTCGGGCCCCCTCCCCGATCCAGATGGGATCGAGAGGGAGACGTGGGGAGTGTGCGGTCGTGTGTGTGGAGGAGTTAGGGTTTCGGGGCAGGGGGGTAAGGGTGGCCTATAGGCCAGGGGGTGGCCGGCTGGGCCATGGCCCAGTTGGGCCAAGGGGTCCGGTGGCGGGGTCTCTTTCTCCTTTTTTTGCTAGTCTTGTTTTTCTGGTTTTGTATTTTCTTTTCTTTTGTTTATTTTATTTCCTTTCTGTTTTAGCTTAGTTTCCTTTTATTTTTGATTTAGCAAAATACCAAAATGGCACCTAATTTGATGTTACCAAATATGTCACAACCAAAAAAAAGGTTTCAACCTAAAATAATTTAGTTTAGTAATTTTCACAACACAAAAGGCATTTAATTAATGGTTTTAGCTAATGATTTAATTAGGTTAGTGCATTTAAACATTTTGCAAAGAGTTGGTTTCTCCACCAATATGTCTTATGAATTACTTGTCATATTAAGAACATTTTAGTTTTGACTTTTGAAAACTTTAATTGTTTGATTTTTTTTGAATTTGGTTTTTGAATCGGTTTTTGAACTAACGCGAGATTAACGATAGTAATCGAAGTGACATGGCATCATTAGCAGAAAATTACTGTAGCTTAACTATCCGGGCGTCACAATTCTCCTCCACTACAAGAAATCTTGTCCCAAGATTTAAGAGGGGGTAAGGGGGAAAGCTTTGGTTACGATATTCTAACGGATCTTCTCGAAGAAGTTAATCCCTTCCGTTGATGTCTTCAGTTCTTTATTCCAATGCATCATGATAAACTTGTCGTCATTTCTTCGGGAAATCCACCGTACTTACGAAAGGATAAGGGGCAGCTCAGCTACGACAGAATGCTTTTGAGGGAAAACAATCTGGGGTTAACCCATGAATGAGCATAAGATTATCTCTCGAGTTGAACATATGAAATACATAGAGAGTAAGGTACGAAGGTACAATAAGAGGTTCCAAGCGGATAGATAGTTGCTCGAAGTCTGAACCAGAGTGAGAAAGGGGTTCAGAGTAGCGAGAGTAAGTATTGCGTCTGGTACCAGAATAGAGCACTAGGAAGGTGGCCCATGAATTAAATACGAAGCCAAGCATGGAGAATAACCATTAGAAACAGGGTTGTACAGGAGAGTCAGGTTTCGATCCTGGGACCTATGGGTTATGGGCCCACCATGAGGGTTAAAAGTAGGAAGGGCGCTGACATCTCGCACGGTCAGGTAATCAAGGCATGTCAGAGCATAGCCTAACAGTTATGTCGGCAACAACATCGGTACCAAGGGCAAGGGACGAAGAGAACCATTTTCCCGCTCGTCGGACGAGGTGGACCAATAGGCAAAGTTCTCGTCCATCAGTGGCTACCGGAATGTCATCAACAATAGTAACAGGGTCTTGCTGACAGGACTGTACACCGAGATGTTTACATAAGCAGGAGAATATTACTGCTTAGATCTTATAGATCACAAGCAATGTTAAGCCATCAAATGGAAAGGAAGATATGATTATCAGATTAAACAGCACAATGGAAAGGAAAATGTGTTTATACACATATTTCAGGGATATATCCTTCCCAAGGTCAAGTAGAGCATGATATCCATGACAGGATATAATGTAGAAAACTCTTTAGGTAGGGGAGAGAATTTTCATGACATTACCCATACAGCGGTGTTTGGATAACTGAGCATGAAACATTTAGCATAGGGATTCAAATGTTCTTGTTGAAAATCGGAGTACCATAGACATGCCTCGAGATAGCATTGGCATGGTCAACAGGTGAAGATCAAACTTTGGAAACAAAAATGATCCATCAAGAACAACTTATAGAATAAGTCTTACAATTTCCTCATGGAAGAAAGGATAACCTTACTAAAATGTAAACTATAACCACAAGTCCTCCAGCCAGGTGTGATGGGCATGACATCACCTTATCGGGTCATATAAAGACCAATGTTATAACTCTTGGAAATGTCCCAACCATCATATCTGACCGAGATTCAGATCTGATTGGTGTCAGGATACCCCAGACTCAGGATGCCTGAGAAGAAATGGTGCGACACGACTTGACGAGATGACATTGTAAGATTCTCGGGAAATGTACTATGGAAGCGAGTTCCGAAACAAGAGTTCATCATTAAAACCAAGGAGAGGATGAAGAGGTGGCTAATGAACTCATCGATAATTCATTGAGATTTCCAAAAGATGGATTTCCACACTTATGTGAACAAGGAGATAACATTTGTCGGATCAATTGATATAAGGATGTATGCTCAAGGAAAACATACGCAATTAAGCATTGGTCCAAAAGTGGACCCAAAATATGGTCTTAGGTAGCATGATCAATGTTAGAAAGGTGATTCAACAAGCAATAGTCTAAGAATGAAATATCGACCATTAACTTAAAAGCAAATAGGGTTGCTAGAAACATGAACAAGTTTGTGTTGAACGGAAGGCAATAAAGTGGTCGATGATAACACAAATCATCAAGGGCAAGGAGGGTACTTCTCATCATGAATGCAATTGATATCTTGGAAGGGGTCAAAATGTTGATGATGATCACGACACATTTGTCGAGAGGTTTCAAGAAGATGTAACCGATCGGCGATGACATCAAGTTAACGGAATGATGAAGCGAGAAGTTATTGAAACCATAGGTACGACACAAACTTGAAATCAAGCTTGTCATTCAAGGACAATTGTTATCACGAGGAAGATCGACGTAAGATTAGCTCACCTCGAAATTCTTGATCTAGGAAGAAGGACCAGGTAGCACAGTTAAAATCGGCATGACAAGGATATAGCCAAGCATGCTAGGAATGACGTGATCGAGTTCAAACTCGTAATTCATGAAGGTTACCACGACTTGTTTAATCGCGGTGTAGACTTCAGTAAGTTTTCAGTGTCTTTGAGTGTTTAATAACTTAGAGCCCGTGAAAAATTGGAATCTGTGAGAATGTAGCACTTGATGAAGAAATCATAAGAAGTATGCAGTTCCATGATAATCTCGAGACACCAAGGGGTAATACTCGATGACAAATCATAGTAGAGGTTGGAATAGGGTAACGCTCTGCAGAAGACAAGTGCTCAAACTTGCACGAGAAATGGAATCAAGGAGAAACATGGTCGGAACCATGTCCACTGATACAAGATGGAATTATAACAAGGGGATAATTATTTTAAGAGAAGCTTCCATGATAAGGTATACATCGTTTCCATGAGCATGAACACAGGGTTCAAGGTTGACTCCCACTTGTTCAACACATAACCTTTCATTCACCTCTCGTATTTTGAAAATGACATTAGTTGTTGAAAGTTTTACCTGGTGCAATACCAGATAAGTATGACCCGTGAAATCTTCCGGGTTTGCACAGATTAGGGAAGGCATTAGTCCAAACCATCGGGTATCTTAGGAACATATATTACAAACTTCAGGAGTAATTAACACAAGCTCAAAAGTAGAGCATGGTTGACAAGGCAGAGGATACAATTTACCAAAGGCATTATATACCGGTGGAAAGGCTCACAAAGTTATTGAATATGAAGGACGATGTCGGATGAAATCCAACTATGGATCGGTGATCCACAACGGAGCTGATGTGAGTATCGGTACTCAATCAGAGGAAGAAAGAATGCACTGGCATCATATTATAGAACATCTGAATAATTCGATGCTTAGATAACAAAGGAATTATGATTTCCAAAACAAAGGATCAGAAGCAGACGCTATGATCAAGGATGGATAAGTTGGATAGTCCAGAGGAACAATTGATGACAAATAGTTTGGTCGAGAACCAGCTCATGTTCAAAATGACATCTGAGCCGGAAATATAATTTAGAAAGTTTGTTTGATGATTGTGTGCATTCGCACACATGTTGAATCAATAGGATCAAAATGACGGTGTCAAAATATACTAGTGAATATTGCTAGTGATATGGGAGCATCCATAATGTAAGCATACAAGTATTAGCAGAGAAATAGTTTGAAGAGGATGCTCAAAAGGTCGGATAGTATTTTAGAGTATCTTATGAAGCATACAAACAACTGGGGATGAACAGATACTCAATAAGTGCGAGAAATTTTCAATAGGGGTATTCATATGCTAAAGAACTGCAAGGCAGTAAGCTTAAAGCATTTTTGGAACAACGGAGAGCAATTGAGGGCATCTTGTAATAACAAGAGCAACTGAGGATGAAGGTATGAACGGCAATTGTAGATAGTTATCCATAAGGGTTGACGGTCGAAGGGGAATTGCAAATGCGATGAACACAAGTTCTCGGGTTAACAACGGAGAGTATCTTCGGATTCTCCTGGTGCAGCAGACGATCATCTGTAATAAGGGGCTCTCCGGGAGAAAGTATTATCGAGAACCTAGAGTCTGAGTTAGTAAAATCGTTTAACCCGAATAGAAGAGATGTCAGAGTCCCACAGTAAGGATCGAGGAGTAAAAGATCCTAATACCACCCAGATGGCAACGTGGGCCGTAAGGCACACAGCCATGTTAGTAAAAGTTTTTGTAATGTTTAGACTCAACTTCGGCCAAGGAGTGCGGAAGGGGGATTCCTACAGCCAGTCGGCTCTGATACCAACTTGTGACGCCCCCATCTTGATCGTACACTAATCATACACGCAAACATGTACGATCAAGATCAGGGACTCACGGGAAGATATCACAACACAACTCTATAAATAAAATAAGTCATACAAGCATCATATTACAAGCCAGGGGCCTCGAGGGCTCGAATACAAGAGCTCGATCATAGACGAGTCAGCGGAAGCAACAATATTTGAGTACAGACATAAGTTAAACAAGTTTGCCTTAAGAAGGCTAGCACAAACTGGGATACAGATCGAAAGAGGCGCAGGCCTCCTGCCTGGGATCCTCCTAAACTACTCCTGGTCGTTGTCAGCGGGCTGCACGTAGTAGTAGGCACCTCCCGAGTAGTAGTAGTCATCATCGACGGTGGCATCTGGCTCCTGGACTCCAACATCTGGTTGCAGCAATCGGATATAGGAAAGGGGAAAAGGGGGAGAAAGGCAACCCTGAGTACTCATCCAAAGTACTCGCAAGCAAGGAGCTACGCTACATATGTATGCATTGGTATCAAATGGAATAAGGCTATCATATGTGGACTGAACTGCAGAATGCCAGAATAAGAGGGGGATAACTAATATTGACGAAGAGTACGCTTCTGGCAGCCTCCGTCTTGCAGCATGTAGAAGAGAGTAGACCGAAGTCCTCCAAGTAGCATCGCATAGCATAATCCTAACCGATGATCCTCCCCTTGTCGCCCTGTGAGAGAGCGATCACCGGTTGTATCTGACACTTAGAAGGGTGTGTTTTATTAAGTATCCGGTTCTAGTTGTCATAAGGTCAAGGTACAACTCCAAGTCGTCCTATTACCGAAGATCACGACTATTCGAATAGATTAACTTCCCTGCAGGGGTGCACCACATAATCCAACACGCTCGATCCCATTTGGCCGGACACACTTTCCTGGGTCATGCCCGGCCTCGAAAGATCAACATGTCGCAGCCCTACCTAGGCACAACAGAGAGGTCAGCACGCCGGTCTAAATCCTATGGTGCAGGGGTCTGGGCCCATCGCCCATTGCACACCTGCACGTTGCGAGGGCGGCCGGAAGCAGACCTGGCCTAGCAGGCGTTCCAGTCCAATCCGGCACGTGCCGCTCAGTTGCTGACGTCACGAAAGCTTCGGCTGATACCACGATGTCGAGTGCCCATAACTGTCCCCGAGTAGATGGTTAGTGCGTATAGGCCAGTAGCCAGACTCAGATCAAATACCAAGATCTCGTTAAAAGTGTTATTTTGAAATAACCGCGAACGCCAACCAGGGCCAGACCCACCTCTCTCCTAGGTGGCCTCAACCTGCCCTGTCGCTTCACCACAAAGATCCACTCAGAGGGCCGTCGGGACAAACGTCCTTTCGGACCCAATCCGTGGATCACTCGCGGGTACTCCTATGAGCCGACCCGTCTTTAGTCATCACAAGTATCATATATTATGTATAAGTATATACCCGTGATCACCTCCCGAGTGATCACGGCCCGATAGTATAGCATGGCAGACGGACAAGAATGTATGGCCACTGATGATAAACTAGCATCCTATACTAAGCATTAGGATTGCAGGTAAAGGTAACAACGGTAGTAGCAAGGACAGGCTATGCATCAGGATAGGATTAACGGAAAGCAGTAACATGCTACACTACTCTAATGCAAGCAGTATAGAGGAGAGTAGGCGATATCTGGTGATCAAGGGGGGGGGGCTTGCCTGGTTGCTCTGGTAAGAGAGAGGGGTCGTCAACACCGTAGTCGTACTAGGTAGCAACGGCGTCAGTCTCGGTGTCTAGCGAGAGAAGAGGGGGAAGAAACAATAAATATATTGCAAACAAATGCATGATGATGCATGACATGACAAAGCGTGATGCTAGGTGTGCCCTAACGCGGTACGAGGTGGTACCGGTGAAGGGGGAAACATCCGGGAAAGTATTCCCAGTGTTTTGCGTTTTCGGACAGAGGAGCCGGAGGGGGAAAGTTGCGTGTTCAGTATGCTAGGGATGCGTGGCGGACGAATGGGCTGTGGATCCGGATTCGTCTCGTCGTTTTGTGCAACTTTCATGTTGAAAATAATTAAATCCGAGTTACGGATTAAAAGATATGATTTTCTAAAGATTTTATTAATTTCTGGAATTTAAGTAATTATTTAAATTAATTCGAAATGGATTTATGACATCAGCATGATGTCATGCCAACGTCAGCAGTCAACGGGGGTTGACTGGTCAACCTGTCCAGTGGGTCCTACTGGTGAGTGACACATTTTAATTAAACAGTTTAATTAAACTAATCAAAATTAATTAGGGGGTGGGCCCCACCGTCATACTAATTAATTAGCTAATTAACAGTAGTTAATTAGGTTAATTAATCATTAGGTTAACTAATCTTAATTGGTTAATTTAATCAGAATTAATTAAGTTAATTAATTAGTTAATTAGTTAATTAATTAATTAATTGTATTATTTATTATTTTATTTTTATTATTATTATTGTTTTATACGTTCTGGGGGTGGACCCCGTTGTCCAGTGGCCCAGACCTTAACGGGCACAGGGGGGTTCGGGCGCACGGGCGCAGCCATGAGGGCGCACCAGGCTGGGCGCGCGGGCGCCGATGGGGTCGGGGAGAGGGGCGGCCAGTGCCGGCGAGCGGCGGGGCCGGCAGGAACAGCTGCAGGCCGCGGGGCGCGTGCGGCCAATGGCCAGCGGCGACGCCAGGAGAGGGGCGAGGCCATGGCTGAGGTGGCCGGAGCAAGGGAGGTGGTGTCGCAAGGCGGGGCCGTAGGCCACGGTGCCGGCCAAGCGGTCGGAGCGGCGACCGCCGCGGCGGGAGGCGGCACGGGGACGTGGGGACAGGGGATGAAGGAGCGGGCGTCTTCAGGCGATGCTCAGCGGCAGCAGCGGGCGGTGTGGCGTGTGCGCGATGCGTTGAGGAGCGGCGGGACTGAGGCTGTGGCCGTGCGGGCGCGCACGGGCGCCGGCGAGGCGCGGGCATGCCGGAGCGTGGACGGCGCGGTGAGCGAGCGAGGGGGAGAGAGAGGAGGGGTGCGAAGGCCGTGGCCTCACCGGAGATCGTGGGGTCAAGGGCAGTGGGCTCGGGGAGGAGTTGAGGCCGCGACGGAGAGGACGGCGGGGCAGCTCCGGTGAGGTGGCGGTTCGGGCGGGGAGGCGTGGTCGAGGCGGCGTCGGGCGTCGAGGGCACGGTCGCGGCCGTCGC